>NW_026591086.1:29733489-29762151 GCF_907164565.1 Psammomys obesus
AAAGAAAGAAAGAAAGAAAGAAAGAAAGAAAGAAAGAAAGAAAGAAAAGAAAAGAAAAAAAGCAGACAGATTTTTGAGTAAGAGTCCCTCAAAAAGGTATATATAGAGATGGGCTGATAGAATATAAAAATACTTTATTTCAACGAGGTTAATTATTTCTCCCATCTTTTCATCCTGTCTTCCAGCATATCAGCTTTCCTGATTGAGGGTCTCCTTGCTATATCCTTGGCAAGATACTTTGATAAGTTCTCTTTTAGTTGTAAAAGCCTGTGCAGAGAGAGGCATAAACATGCATATCCGTGCTGAAGAAAAGAAGAGGAGGTTGGATACACTGGAGCTCTAGTGTCCAAGAGAGTGGAAACAACCTGATGTGTGCTGGACACCAAACTTAGGTCTTCTGCAAAGGCAGTGTTCATTCTTAACCACTGAGAAAGGCATTGCTCTAGTTCCAACCATGTTTATTTGAAATAATTCCTGAGGGAGGAATGATACTATGCTTTGATATGCTGTTATTCTTTGGGCGATTTAGAAGAGCATGTTTCCATGAGAGTGAAAAACAGAAATAGAATTTGATTATTTTGACCAGGAAATAGTTTTCTACTAAATGCTCTCAACAAAGTCCTGCCATCTCCATTTTCCTCCTTATCCTAAATATAGGTTCCACAGGGTAATTTTAACCCATGAGGTGCAAGTGTGATGCTTTCCTTTTGTAAAATAGTTGTGTTATCAAAGAAAAGCAAGTGGAATCTAGTGATGTTTATGGATTTCATTCCCAATAATATCTATGTTTGCTGATGCCCAACTGCAGAATGCTCCTATTGAGCTACCTATAATTTATAGCAAAGCAATTCCATTTCTTGTTATATAATTAAATGAAATATGCCTACGCATTAATTAAAAAATAGATATTAGACAAAAGTCAGTGATTGACTATTCATGATAAGCGAAGGAGAAACCAACAACTGATAAATAGATGCTATATAGTAAGAGAACCATTAAAATAAATGTATTTGCCCAAATGGGTACCTATAAAAAGATGAGTAGCCTAGATAGAAACAAACAAATATAAATATATATATATCTCAAATACGAAAAAGCAACATGTAGAACGGCAGTTGACAGGGTTTGACGAAGAGAGCAGGGCAATGTGTTAAAGGGTATAAAGGTTTACATTCAAGGTCGAAACGGTTGTTCTGTTAGGGATCTAATATAAAGCACTGTTAGTAATTTTCTAGATATGCTAATTGACCATAAGTGGTTAATCATCATTTATAACTAAATAATAATTTACTATTGTTAATAAAAATGTATAAAATTAGCATAGCAGACACTGAGTCCATTCCATCTTTTTTTTCATGGAATATGTAAAAAATTTTTATTACCATTCATAACTGCAAAATATACATTTGACATCTTCCACTCATTATGCTGATCTTGCAATTTATACCTAGAAATTTATATAAGATTTAGAATTATGTACAATCTGTTAGTTGTTTTAACTTGGAAGACACTTTATTCCATATACTATTTTCATTACAAGTTTTTGCCAACATTTGTCCAAGTTTTTGATGTCAGAGGCAATACTCTGATGTCCTTTGGAAACACCGTAGCCTTTAGCTATAATTATGCAGTCAGGAGTAATTTTTACAGCTCCACTCCTCACTCCATTTTCTTGAGTTTATAATGCTGCTTTTAACATTATATCTGCCAAAACCTACATTCTAGATTTCTTTTTTTTTTAATCTTTATTGCTAAGGGAAGACCTTTATGACCATGATCACTTAGAAGCAGCTTCTTAAACACAATGATTTAATTGTCATTTGATAATCTGAAGTATTTAAATATATTTTACTCATGTAGGCTAACATACTTTCATAGGAACAGCCACAGAATCCAAAGAATAAGGTACCTACAAGGTTTTGCAGAATATTTGCACAACTACTCAGACATAAATGTTAAGAAAATTATTTCTCATTCAATAATATTTCCAATCATGTGTTATAGAATACATATCATAAGGCTATTAAATTAAAAATCTCCTGTAGCTCTTAGTGATTATCCATCTTTATTCTTCCTTAAATATTTTGAAATAATAAAAACTGCTTAAGTTGAAAACAACGTTTGTATGAAATGAGAAGCTAGTGAATGAGTTCCAACTTTGGTATTCAAATAAATCAGTGTCCCTTTATTAAACTGATATTACTTATCTCCACAGCAAAAGAAACAAACACATGAAACGATTAAAAATTTGTTGAAAAAATATCTCATGGAAATCAGAACCTAAAAGACTATTCATGCAGGTAGAATTCCCCCATTTACCCCTCTTATGTAAGTTATATTTTACCATTGAAAATAGTGTTGAAGCAGAAGGCAGCCTACTGCTCAAAGTGGCAAATTCCCAACAAAGATAGCAATCTAAAGTTCCAGAGTAATTTATAGTTAATTTTCAAGCCCTTCGTAGAGCTGATGGAATGTAGTCTTAGGAGACATCTAGCTTGAAATTCATATAAAATTTATTCTTCTCAATTATTTTAAAGAGTTCTCAGAAAATTAAATAATCTCAAGGAAGCTCCACACCAGATAGAGCTTCAGATTGTCCATTTGCTACATTTCATTCGATGGATACAGCAAAAACCCAAAAGACCTTAGAGAGTATCTTTCAATGAGTAATGAGAGAAGTTTGTATTCCACCTGCTTAATCTCTATTGAAATAAGACCTTGAGGAAAGGCAATTCAGGTAATATAAAACAATGGCTAAACCTTAACCATGAGTATTTTCTCAAAGTTTGAGGGTGTGTGAAATTCAAAGGAAAGAAAATAAATGGTTTAAGTAGTGTGGGAAGAAATTACTGATTAGAAAGTTGGAGCCCTGTAAATGAAAATGGAAGGTTTAATGATTTTTGCCTTAGTGGCTAAACCCTTTCTAATGCATGCTATTAGAAAATGATTTAAATATAAGTTGAAGAGTCACAAGGGGGCTAATTCCAAAGGTGGTTTTGGACCCTTATTAAAAATGCACTGAAATTCAACTCTCCATTACAACAGTAATTAGCTGTGGTTAACGGCCTCCCAATGAGGTACAATTATCTTTAAATTAATCCTCAAGTTTAAGATGTATATCTAATGCATTAATTTATCAGTTAATTGATAAATCTAAAGTTAAATAAATGTAAAAGACTCAAGTCTATGACAGAGGAAACAATTTTATTCATTCCAGGATATTTTATTGCTACTTCTTACAAATAATGCAGAGACATCTACATTATAGCAAAACCTAATATTCTTTAAAAGTGGATGAGCATAAGGAGATGACTAGAGGGCTTGCTCATTTATTGAGTCATTTAAATTTACAGTAGTTCATAAGTGCAATAATAATTCTCTTTGAAACAAAATAATTATTTTCACATTTTTAAAGTAAAATGACCCTAGTTATTTCATAATGGATCAGAAATGCAGGAAATATAAACTTATAACAAACATTCAACATAGTAATATGTCTAAGTGGTTTACCCCAAACTCTATTAACAGCTTAGAAACATTTTGTGATTGCTTAATGGAGGGTAGATTTCTATTAATCAAATCTTGCTTTATACCAATTCCTGTCATTAAAAGGAAAGACATATTCTGTTAAAAGTAAAAATTGCTGCTGGAAAGGCTAAATGATTAAAATTAAGGAAAAAATAAATCTATATTAGAGACAAAAATGATAATTATCAGCTATTTAAAAATCTAACCTTAAAACCATTTAGAAAATAAAACTCTGGGTATGGATATATAGAAAGAATATTTGAATTATTTATGGTAGAATTACTTCTTTTCGGTGATTTGAAAATTGTCAAGCATGTAACTGCTACCATTTTATTGACTTGCTTCAGCACTAACCTTGAATTGTCTTATTACTTCATCCTTTGTAGGTTGAGTGTCAACATTGTTGTTCTTTTCTCCTACTCTGTCATTTGACCTTACTGACATCTTTTGCAACACCTCCAACTACTAATATCTGTAAGAGGCTGTCACAGAGACGTGGGAGAGAAAAATCCCCAGAGACCACAAAGCATTGCAATTACTAAACAATGGAGAAAAAAGTTGATGTACTCTGTTGAGCTGAATCACAAAGGGCAGTGCTGAAATCTGTAACTGATTATAGCATAAGAGTGAGGAAAACCCTGTAATTTCTGAAAAGAAAGGGATAATCATATAAGACAGAAACTTTATTTATTCCTCCAATGTTTATAGAATTTAAAAAGAAAAAGATCTCTCTAAACATCCTTAGACAGAACCAGAAAGGACCTTGGATTACAACTCTTGTTTAATCAATATATAGTTGCTTTTAAATATACTATATACTTTCAATATACAGTTTTTACAAATAGTTATTTTCTGCATGTTATGCCAAATATTGGGCCTTAGAGGGGGAAGAAAAGGTTATTAAGTGAAAATGTATACACTAAATGGATTGGAATACCTAAAACTCCAATATAAAATCTTAAATTATGATATAAAAGGACACTACAAGCAAAATCCAAACATATTGTCCATAAATTTTAGGTAAAATTAAGAGTATATGCATAATAAAATGGTATGTGATTATGAAAGAGAATAAAATCTTGTCATTTGCAATAGTATGGAAGAAGCCAGAGGTCTTATTTTATGCTAAGTAAAATAAAGCTGTTATAAAATAGCAAATACCAAGTGATGTTACTTATCTATGGAATTTAAACATGCTCATTCATAGATATTGACAAAAGCATCCTGTGGCCAAAGAATGAGAAGACCTTTGACCTTCTTTCTCAAAGAAAAATATTCGAGTGTATAAAAGGAGTAAGATCAAGTACATTGTTTTACTAGATAGTGAATATAATCTGCAGCTGTATACAATAGCGAGAAAGACTTGCTTGTTCTTTGCACACTGAAATGATACATGCTTATGATGATACAAACGCTAATTAGATTGATTTTATCATTATACAGTATATACATCGACTAAAACATGACATTTTCCCTTCATGTGAATAACTCTAGGTAAACAATTTTTTAATTTGTAAGATTTGTATGAATATTTGAAGTTTTTGAGTCAAAGTTTATTGCAGAAAATAAGGTGAAAATTACTTTATCATTTAGTAGGATATATTAAAATATACTTAATACAAAGCTATTGTGTTCAAAGTATGCAGTGTGACTAACTGACATATGCTCAGAGGACAACTTTCTTTCATGTTGTAATAATGGGTTATGCCCCTTTATCTTACCTTAACCAAAATAAACTTTTTTCTTTAAATTATTTTTGTCTAATACCTCAGCATAGTAATGAAAAATGTTACCTAATACATTATTACATTAAAATTAGAGATTCAGTGGAATCTTTGTCAAAATATCAAAATACCACTTTTAAACAAATAGTAGGTAAAAACAATAAAATTCACATGAATCAACAAAACCCGTCAAATATCCACAATAATTCTGGGATCTATGGCTAAAGCTGGAGGCATTGCAATATCCAAAGGAAATAGTAACTAATTAATGGAAGTGACATGTTAAATTCATAGCCATTGTACCTGAGTCTTCCTCAAGTATTGGAATCTTCCTCCATATCTGATAATTTTTGCTTCATGAAATTGAAATCTGGTATTGCCAGCTAATGTACTTATGCTTCCTTGTTGGCTTGGTTGTTTGTTTTCTTTAATCACGTGGATCTCTTTCTGTAATCTTTAAGCCTGCATTATGAACTATAAATGTGCCCTGTGTGATTTTGGTTCCAATGTATATGCAACATCTCTTCATCACTGTTTTTTTTTTTATTTTCACTAATTACAGTTTATTCAATTTGTATCCCAACTGTAGCCCCCTACTTTCCAATCCCACCTTCCCTCCCTCTTCTTCTCCCAAGCACCTACCCCAGTCCACTACTAGGGGAGGTCCTCCTCCCCTTCCATCTGACCCTAGTCTGTCAGGTCTCATTAGGACTGGCTTCATCAACACTGTTTTTTAATTGTGTATCTTTAAGAGCATAATGAGCCAGACGGTGGTGGCACATACCCTTAAAATCCCAGCATGCAGAAGGAAGAGAAAAGATTTCTAAGAGTCTGAGTCCAGCCTGGACTATAGAACTAGTTTCAAGACAGCCTCCACAGAAGAAATCATGTCTTGAAAAGCAAAACAAAACAAAATAAAACAAAAAGAATATAATGAGTTTGTCAGAGCCCTTGGAAAACCTCTTCCCTAATGATTAGTTCTCATGGTGTCACAGGTGGGCAAGCAGGTTGCTAGGGAGAAATTTATCAAGTCTTTTACCCACACAAGGAAAAAATAAGTTCAGCATTGAAATAGTGGTGCTCAGTATCTAACTGGTTACCTTAGTAAGGGAAACGGGGAGGTCTCTAACATAAACTCAGTGGCTGGCTCTTTGATCCCACCCAATGAGGGAGGAGCAGTCTTGCCAGGCCACAGAGGAGGACACTGTAGCCAGTCCTGATGAGACCTGATAAGCTACTGTCAGATGGAAGGGGAGGAGGACCTCGCCTATCAGTGGACTTAGAGAGGGGCATGGAAAGAGAGGAAGAAGGGAGGGTGGGAATAGGAAGGAATGAGGGGGTGGGCTACAGTTCGGTACAAATCGAACAAAAAGTGAAATAATGTAAAATAAAATAAAATAAAACCAAAAAAGAAAAAGTGGTGCTAATACGCTGGGAGAAACAATCAAATATATGATTGTACTGAAGGCCTGCTCTAGGAGGAAATTCATGCCTATAGAATAAACCTATGGTTTGATTTTTCTCTGTGTTAGTGAGATTTATTCCATTTTAACTTCTCACTTTGTACCTTGTTCTTCTAGATAAATATCTACTTTCACCTGCTTCTTTTTTGTTTTGTTTTGTTTTTGGTTTTTTTTTTTTTGTTGTTGTTGTTGTTTTTGCCTTTGCCTTTAGAGGAATGATTCCCCTTTTTTCTTATGTAAGGTTGATCTGATTTATTGGGATAGATTTTCACTTTTTGATTATATGTAAGGTCCATTCTAATGCTGGGTACTGTAAAACTGGTGAAGAACCCATGGTTTGGGAATTTATAGACCCTAGGCTAGAACCTACAACATATTTTGCTAAATTTATATAGTATTAAAATCCACTCTATATACTCATTTTAAATACACAAATTACTGTGGCTCCCCATTTTTATCAGAGGAGCTATAGTACAGACAATACAAATATTTTTTTTCTTACACCAGAAATGATCTACAGTCTCAATGTTCTATGTACTTTGGTGACTGCACATTCACAGGACACTACAATGCAATTTACCAATTATTAGCCAAATATTAACTGTTTATGATCTACTTTTTCAATTCCTATACTTATTTGTAGGAAAAGTATCAAAAACAGTTCCTAGAATCTACCCTCTTTCCAGAACTCTGGTTCTTCCCAGTGATTATGAACTTCCATAGAATTTCCTCAAAGTATTCAACTGCTGCTCCACTTTATCTCCTGTTTCCTAGATGAGACTGATCATTAGCATTTAGTACTTTTCTTCTTGCTGCTCTGAGTCCTTGAAACATGAGTTAGATTTGAATGCTCATTAAAGTTATCATTTAATTCTTTCCTACATTATGTTCTGAGTATGGATGTCTACAGATATATTTTAAAAATTTATCTATAGTTTATAACAATTTTTATGTTACAAAGTTATCATTATAAAATTTGTATTTCAGAATAATATGCAATAAAAACATGAAATACACAATATAGATGTGTAGGTCATGTTTAATATAGACAAAAGCAGTAATCTCACAAATGTTTAAAAGAGCTAGGGAGTAACAACATAAAACTTTCAAATTAACCCCTAAAACAAAACAACCCTTATATTAATTTATTGTAATAGCTAGCGTGTTTAGTAACATTTACATTCAGATTTCAAACATTCTCTAAATCATTCCAATTTCAAGTGTGTAATCTAATATCTATCACTAGATTCATAATGTCATACTGTCAAATTCAGAAAGGCAGTCCTTGAATTAAATACTCTAGTTCAAGCTTTAACACAAAAATGAAAGTTGATCTAACTTGACAGTTCCCAAGAAATAATCATTCTTACATGTCAAAGATGGGACAAGACTAGATCTCTACATTATTCAAAACTGATGGCATCTCGGGAAAGGAAAAGAAGTGACAGATAGTCTTACACACATGAATTAAATGCCTCAAGATTAGAAAGTGGTGTAACTTATGGAGATCAGTGTTGGGCAGGAGGGCTGAGACTATTCAACCTTGTTCCCAACTTTTCTCCATCATCACTGAATTTCCCAAAAGAAATTTCAAGAACACATCTAAGCCAAACTTTTGAAATTTTGCTTCCATAGCCAGTGAGACTATATAAATGTAATTCTAGTGTTTAATAAGTAGTCAAAGGTATAAACAAACACACGAGGAAACATTGATCACCTTCTACCTAAAGTTTTCATTCATCAGCTCCATTCTGTAACAGTGTCTTTGTAAAGTAGGGCAAAAGTTCTACAAAAAAATTGAAAGAATGTTTGATTGTTTATGTATGCCTGAGATTAACTTTTACTACTAAATCTCCCCCCACATTTTACCTTTTATGGTGATATTTAAATCTGATTTAATATTTTAAAAATATAATAGCAAATATTTCCATTCTTTCCACCAATAGAATAAATACATTTTCATGTGATACTATCAGAATGAAGACTCAATGTGTAATAATCACTTTTAGACTTACAAAGTAACTCAGAAACCTTTGCTCAAGAGAACCTATGTTGTCAGTAGTTAGGTACAATAACAGCACTCCACAGAGTTAGCCTTTGATATCAAACTAGATAAGCCTAGTCAGCTGGGTCATTTCCTGATTCCTGCTCACAGAGGAGAGCTAGAAATGATAGATAATTCCATTATCTCTGCCTGACGAATGCTCACTTGGGAGAACACCAGTTTTGATACTGAAAAGAAAAGGAAATCTCTGTGAGATAAATTGCTGATGTGCTGTTGATTCATTTTGTAATTGTATTAAAGAAAATATTTGAGGTGATGAGTAATAACTATAGAAGAAGAAATATAATATTTATAACAGGGAGTAGTCTTCAGTTTTAATTAGCACAACTCAATCCACACTGTCAAAATATTTTCTCAAAGATATTTACAAATATCTAAGAAAACTTTGACATTCAATTTCTTATTCAAACATTAAGCATTCTTGCTTAAATACAATTGCAATTCTCATCATATTGTAATTTTTGTACTTACAAAATATTTTGTAAGAGTACAATGTTTATCAAGCTTTTGTTACTGATTAGAGTTTATATACAACTATCATAGTGTTATGATTGTTTCTTAGTGCACTTTATTAAGCCAGCAATATTACCATTGCTTTTGTAATTCAAACTGACAAATTAAAATTTGTTTCTTAGATAAACAAATTTCTAAATCATACACGAAAATTTTATCATTTGTTAATTATAATTTCACTGTAGGGGAACACAAAACAGTATTTCTTATACTTAATTCATATTTTAAAAGTAATTTCTTTTATTTTTGAGACTATAATAGAATTACATTTTCTCCTTTTGCCTTACAAACTCTCTTGTACAACTTTCCTTGTTCTCTTTCAAATGTGAGCTTCATTATTCATTAACTGATCATTACTCATGATTGTGTATGCTGTACTTGCAGGAAGCCAGGGATCCATTCACAACACACACAGAATGCAGTTCACAACTGCTTTTAATTCCAGCTCCAAGTCATCTGGCTTCAGCATATCTGCATGTATGTGGTGTATGTAAATCCATGAAGGCATATACATGTGCACATAAATAAAGATAAATAAATATTTTTTTCTTTTTACAAGACTCAGAAAATATGTATTTATATACTTTATTGATGTATAAAAAATGAAAACACCATGAATTCAAACAATAGCCATCATTTTTATCTCACAACCAAAAGTTAGAAATATGAGAGGAATTGGCTGACTTCAGTGCACATGGTGTTCTAAGGCCAAAATCAAGATGTTGATTTGGCCAGGTTCCTCCTTGCAGGCTTGTAGGGAGAGTGAATTTACAAGCTCCAAGGCTGTTGACAAATTCCATTCCTTTTTGCTTCGGCTCTGAGGCCCCAGGTTTGCGCTGGTTGGAAGCAGGGGGTGCTGTGACACTGCCTACATTCCTGCTTACTTGCCAATTCCAAACCTTCAACAGCATTTTTTTATTCTTTTTTATAAATTTATTTTTTAATTAAAATTTATTCAATTTGTATCCCAGCTGTAGCCTCCAACCTCATCCTCTCCCAACCTCACCCTCCTTCCTTCTTCTTCTCCAATGCCCCTCCCCCAGTCTAATGATATAGGAGGTCTCCTTCCCCTTCCATCTGACCATAGTCTATCAGGTCTCATAAGGACTGGCTGCAATGTCTTCCTCTGTGGACTGGTCAGGCTGCTCCCCCCTCAGGTGGAGGCGATCCAAGAGCAAGCCCATAAGTTCATGTCAGAGACAGTCCCTATTCCCATTATTAGGGAACCCACTTGGACACTGAGCTGCCTTCAGCTACTTCTGTGCAGGGGTTGTAAGTTATCTCCATGCATGGTCCTTTCAACAACGTTCTTAAGTCATATCTATGCTCAGAACCTCAGACTTTCACTTCTGCCACCGGCACAGGCAAATTCTCTGCTACTAAGGCTGATAAGATTTTTTTAATTGATTTATTGTTTCTTACAATTTATTCACTTTGTATGCCAGCTGTATTTTCAATCAACATAGATGGAGAAAACAAAATATTCCATGGCAAAACTAAATTTAAACAAGAACTATACAGGAACCCAGCTCTACAGGAGATACTAGAAGAAAAACTCCAATCCAACAAAATCAACTACACCCAAGAAAACATAGGATATAGATAACTAACAACAACAACAAAGCACACAAACACATTATCACTATCAATGCCACAATAAGAGGAATTAACCTTCATTGGACACTATTATCTATCAACATCAAAGGGCTCAACTCTCCAATAAAAAGACACAGACTAATTGAATGGTTGCTGAAACAGGATCATCACATTCTGCTGCATTCATGAAACACAACTCTGCAACAATGATAGACAATACCTGAAAAGAAGTTTTCCAGGCAAATGGACCCAGAAAGCAAGCTATCCTGATATCTAATAAAACAGACTTTCAAACACAAAAATAAATCTTAATGATAGGATATACATAATAGATTTAACTTTTTGTTTTCATTCAAACAATATCATACTTTTTCTAACCTCTCATTTCCGCAATTGCTATTTTTAAAATGAAATTTATTATATACTGAGACAAAACCAAACCAATTTTTAGCATGACAATTTATTTGTCTCCCACTATCAACTCTATACGTTTTCTTAAAAAAACTGGAAGAGACAGAGCATATTGGCAATCAAAGTATAAATATTTATAGAAGCAAAACAAAATGGATTCATTTCAAAAATACCATTGTTTTTCTAAATGGGATTGTCAGTACAATAAAATCAATAGTTCTGTATGATTTATAATAACTCGATCCTTTGTTTTAGCATATTCATTTCCTCATGTTACCTTCTGTCAAACATTCATTAAAAAATTAACTTTTTTTTTCATGGTTTCTGGACCTATTGGAAGTTCTGGAACCTCAGATTAGATATCTCATCATCACTTATCTTAAAACAGGAGGAATGAAAATAAATGAAATAATAAAATTATATTCATTTGTTCACTAGATATTGCATGCCATCTACATTGAAGCTCTATGTTCAGACATCATATATCATAGAAGAATAGGCAGGTTGAACTTTTGTACAGATGTGGCATAAACTGAATGATCACACAAAAGCAATAATGATGTCAGTGCAGAAAATGTGACTAAGTGTGCTTAGTAATGTGGATTCAGGAAAAGCTTTCTTGAGTCCCAGACCACCAAACTACTATGTGTGAGGTTAATGACAATTTACTGAGTGAATAATAAAAAAAAAAGTATTCCAGACAAAAGGAAAATCATGAAGAAGAAGATAGGATATGTTGCATTGAAAAAAAAGTCCACTGTGATGGAAATAAATAAACTGTTAAAAAAAAAAAGTACCATAGAATGGCGAAGACAAGATTCAAGGTATGACAACAGAAAAGCAAAATACAACATCTCACAAATACATGATTTCTCATGGGATGTAGGAAAAAAGAAAGATTGTTAGCAGGAGCTACCAAGTTTAGATTATAAGCTCTCTTTCTCTCCTCTCTTGGCTCTAGAATTTGACCAGAGGGAAAATATTGTAAAATTACCCCTAGAGTTTCAGTGAGATGACGGGCATTAGTAGAGTCCAGAGATGCATGCAATCTAGTATATACTAAAATTTTATATAAAATCATGGGATTTAGTGGTAATAATAAACAGAGAACTTTTAATAATAAACATTGAACTTTTATTTAAGTGTTTTTCTGCCATTTGATATTCCTCTATGCATGGAACTAAATAGAATCCCTGAACAGATATAGTCCATGGCAGCTCAGTATCCAATTGTGTACCATAGTAAGGGGAACAGGGGTGTCTCTGAAATGAACTCAGTTGCCAGCTCTTTGATCACCTCCCCCTGAGTAGGGAGCAGCCTTGCCAGGTCACAGAGGAAGATAATGCAGCCAGTCCTGATGAGAACTGATATGCTAGGGTCAGATGGAAGGAGAGGAAGACCTCCTGTATCAGTGAACTTGGGGAGGGGCATGGGAGGAGATGAGGGATTGGTGGGACTGGGATGGAATGAGGGAAGGTGCTACAGCTGGGATACAAAGTGAATAAACTGTAATTAATACAAAAAATAAAAATAAAATGGTTGAAAAAAATAAGAGAATTCTGTTTATTTCTGTACCCCATTTTTTTAACTTTTATTAATTACACTTTATTCATTTTGTATCCCCCCCATAAGCCCCTCCCTGCTCCCCTCCAGATCTCACCTTCCCTCCCCTTTCTGCATGCATGCCCCTCCCCATGTCCACTGATTGGGGAGGTCCTGTACCCATTTTTTAATTGGATTACTTGATTTGTTGCTGTTTAACTTATTGAGTTTTTTATATATTCTGGATATTAGCCCTTTGTTAGAAACAAAGTTGGTAAAGATCTTCTCCCAGTCTGTAGGCTGTCATTTTGTTCTGATAACAGAACAGTGTCCTTTGTTTTACAGAACCTTTTCAATTTCATGAGGTCCCATTCATTGATTGTTGATCTTAGAGCCTGTGCTGTTGGAGTTCTGTTCAGGAAGTTGTCATCTGTGCCAAGGAGTTCAAGGCTTTTCCACACTTTTTCTTCTAACAGGTTTAGTGTGTTTGGTTTTATGTTCAGTCTTTGATCTGCTTGGAGTTTAGTTTTGTGTAGGGTTTTAAATACGGATCTATTTGCATTTTTTAACTAGTGGACATTCAGTTTGACAAGCACCATTTGTTGAAGATACTATCTTTCATTTCATACAATTTCATCATTGTATGGTTTTGGCTTCTTTGTCAAAAATCAAGTATTCATTTGTGTGTGAGTTTATTTCTCGAAAAAGAATTCTAATTGAGGAGAAAATTGGGAAAGTAATTTGTAATATTTCTGATATTTGATCATTGCATATAAAAGCTTAACTCAAAAATGAAGTTATTGATTCAAGAAAATCATCCTCAAAAGGCATTAAAACAAAGGTCCAACACACTATCCCAACTTATAAATAAAACGGAGCAAGAAGTTCTGATGTACTATTCACAGTATGGCACGTGTGTATATAGCAATGTACTCATCATTTCAAATACTGAAAAACAATCATTTTTAAAGCTTCTGCAAGGAACATTGGAGGAGATGGAAATATTTAATTTGATTTTAGCAAACAATATGAATATGTATCAAATTATCTTTGGTACTACTATTATTAAATATATGATTTTTAATTCATTAATTGGAGAAAGGAAACCCAATGGGGGGAAATGAAGTATTATTTTTTTAATTTTATTTTTTATTTATTAAAATTCATTCACATTATATCCCAGCTATAGCCCTCTCCCTCATTTCCTCCCAATCCTACCTTCCCTCCCTCTTTTTCCCCTATGTTTCTCCCCTAGTCCACTGCTAGGAGAGGTCCTCCTCCCCTTCATCTGACCCTAGCCTATCAGGACTCATCAGGACTGGCTGCATTGTCTTCCTCTGCTGCCTGGCTAGGCTGCACACCCCAGGGGGAGGTGATCAAATATTCAACCACTGAGTTTGTGTCAGAAACAGGCCCGGATTCCCTTACTAGGGAACCCAATTGGAGACAGAGCTGCTATTGGCTATATATGAATAAGGGTTCTAAGATTGAAAAGGGAAAAAGAAACTTATCAAATAGAGAGAGAGAGAAAGAAAAGAAGAAAGAGTTAAAGCCAAGCAAGCTTCTCCAAAGAGGAAATAAGATTAAGTACAAGAAAAATGCTGTTGGGACCCTAGGCTCAGTTCATGCATGGTTGAATGCTTTAGTCTCAGGAAGCACCTCTGATGTAGCATATGGACACTTTAGTTCTCATATGTGTCTTCTACTAAGGGAAGTAGGGACTGCATGGAACATGGGCACACTTGCTAGCTTTCACATCACTTTTCCTTGGCGGGGCTCCTTGACAGGTCACCAGGGAAGAGGACACTCTCAACCCTGATGCAACCTGGTGACCTCAGTACATGGAAAAGGGCTGGGAGGAAAGGAAGGGAGAGAAGGTGGGACTGTGAGGAGAGGAGGAAGGTGTTACAACGATGTGAAGTGAAAAAAAAAAATAAAAGAGAAAAAAATAGTAAAATTAAACAAAATGTTCTCTATAGAAAAAAACAGGAAGAAAGAAAGAAAGAAAGAAAGGAAGGAAGGAAGGAAGGAAGGAAGGAAGGAAGGAGCAAATGAACAGAAAGGAAAGAAGAACAAAAGATGCAGTCATGAAGAATCCCATACCTGTGGTTTTGTGTGAGATTTTCTGACAGTAGTGGCCCTTTATGCCTCCTAGCAAAGATTAAAAATTTTGTAAGAAAATTATATATTTTTATTTACTTTATATTGTTATAATTATTTTTTAATATTAGTTACAGTATATTAACTTTGTATCCATGCTGTATGCCACTCCCTCATTCCCTCCCAAAGCCACCCTCCCTCCCCCCCTCATCTCCTCCCTGCCCCTTTCCAAGTCCACTGATAGAAGAGGACCTCCTCCCCATTCATCTGATCCTGGTTTATCAGGTATCTTCAGGCCTGGCTGTAAAGTCCTCCTCTGTGGTCTAGAAGGGCTGGTCCTCCCTTGTGTGTGTGTGTGGGGGGGTGTCAAAGAGCCCACCATTTAGTTCATGTCAGAAATAGTCCCTCTTTCCCTTACTAGAGAGGTTACTGAGCTACCACGGGTTACATCCGAGCAGAAATTCTAGGTTATATCCATACATGGTCCTTGGTTAGAAAAGCAGTCTCATAAAAGACCCCTGTGCCCAGATATATTTGGTTCTTGCCGAGTTACTGTCCTCTCCAGGTCAGATTAACTCCCCCTTCTTTCATATGATTCCCTGCACTCTGCCCAAGGTTTGGTTATGAGTCTCAGTATCTGCTTTGATACACTGCTAAGTAGACTCTTTCAGAGGCCCTCTGTGGTAGGCTCCTGTCCTGTTACTATCTGAAAGAGGGCTGATATCCAGAATATATAAAGAACTAAAGAATTTAAAAAAACAATAAATCAAGCAATCCAATTAAAAAATGGGGTAAGATTGGAGTATCAGTCTCAGAAAAGACCACTGTGCCCAGATTGTTTGGTTCTGTCGCTCTCCTTGTGGAGTCCTGTCCTCTCCAGATCTTACTATTTCCCTCTTCTTTCATAAGATTCCCTGCACTCTGCCCAACAGTTGGTCATAAATCTCAGCATCTGCTTTGATAGTCTGCAGGGCCGAGCCTTTCAGAGGCATTCTGTGGCAGGCTACTAACTTGTTCCCCATTTTCTCCTTCTGATGTCCATCCTCTCTTTCTTTCTGGATGGGGATTGAGCATTTTAGCCAGAGTCCTCCTTCTTTAATAGTTTCTTCAGGTGTACAACTTTTAGTAGGTTTATTCCATATTATATGTCTAATATCCACTTATGAATGAGTATATACCCTGGACCATTGATGGAGATAAACTAGAACCCCTGGACAGATGTTGCCCATGGCAGTTCTCTGTCCAAGTGGGCTCCATTGTAATGGGAACAGGGACTGTCTCTGACATGAGCTGATTGGACTGCTCTTTGATCACCTCCCCCTGATGGGGAGCAGCCTTACCAGGCCACAGAGGAAGACAGTGCAGGCACTCCTGATGACACCTGATAGACTAGGATCAGAAGGAAGGAGAGGAAGACCTCCCCTATCAGTGGATTTGGGGAGGAGCATGTGTGGAAAAGGGGGAAGGAGGGTAGGATTGGGAGGGGAGGAGGGAGAGGCCATGGGGGATACAAAATGAATAAAATATAATTAATAGAAATTAAAATAAAAGATGGAAAGAAAAAATGGGGTGCCGAGCTAAACAGAGAATTCTCTATAGAGGAATATAGAATGGCAGAGAAACACTTAAAGAGATGCCCAACGTCCTTAGCCATCAGAGAGATACAAATTAAAATGACCCTGAGATTTCACCTTACACCCATCAAAACAGAAATTATATTTCTTGTTTAATGGACAACTGTAACTGGCATTCCAAGAGAAGTTAAGTCGATTACTCTATAAAACAGTTCACAAGTGAATGTATTTTCTCAGGTAGAGTAAAACCTGTGCATTATTTTCTGTCATGATTAGTTTTTCATTCTGTACCATCATGTTTATCATATGGGATGGCTTTTGAAGTGTTAAAGTTTTCCATTTAATTTAGCAACATATTAGATTGTGTTAGAAAATTTGATACTAATTACTAAAGTGAATGCCATGAATAATCACCTATTAATCTCATATTTAATAGTCAATAAAGGATTAATTACTATGTTACAATTTGTTCTTTTGCTATTAAGCTTAATGTTTATATGTCAATTGATATTACCAGGTTTATCATTCTTGGGGATTTTAACATATCTACAATGTGTTTCTGAGCCTTTGTACAGCATATATTCTGTAAAGATTTAAATAAACAATTTTGAATAACATAATTCTATACCATCATTATTTATAGAATTAGAGTTTGGTTGTTCTGTATATTTACAGATATATATCATGATGACATCTTGTGTGTTCAAACACTGAATTTCATAATGGCATGCAATCTGCAATGGCAATAGCACTTTATCAAACTTAGGTGCAAGACTAATAGTGAAATGAAGTTCATTCTGTTAACAGCTTTAGTACCATTTAGTTTACCAAAATTAACTAAATCTCCCACAAGCTTAGGGCATGATCATATTGTCTTTTCATTTCTGAGTGAACTTGGTTTTGCTTCTGGATTGGATTTGTTTAATCTATTAGTATACCTTATTTAAATACATCTTTGTGTAGGGCTGAGGAGAGGAGGGACATGCAATGTGCTTTTATTCTCTCTCTCTCTTTTTTTTTTTAAAGACAGAATCCCAGGCTTAGCTGGAACTCACTGAGTTTAGAATAGTCTAACCTCCAACCTTGCCTCTGCCTCCCTGTAGCTGGATTATAGTGTAAACTACCACCCCCATCTCAAAAGCATAGTTTTAATGCAGTTTTTGCCTTTCGTTTTGATCGGTCTTCTGTGTCCAGTCAACAAAGTACAGTTTGGCTCAAAAAAGATGCTGCATGAATATTTATTACTAAATGTGTAATTTGTCAATGATTTTTAATTATCTCAAGACATATTTCATATTATTCATTCTAAATGATATTATGTTCTGTTCCTGACAGTACTGAACGTTGGACAGGTTGTTTTCAAGATATTTTTTTCTTAAGGACCAAAAGCAACTCTAATTTTTGAAAAATATGCAAATATTATTATTGCATATTTCACGTGGAACATTTGTCTATACATAAGGGACTACATAATTAAAGTTAAGTTAAATCATAAGAACATTTACTGTTTATTTAATTTCTGAAGTTGGTGGACTAACTTGTTGATCGTGTAGCTGAGGAAAACCACTGATTTTCCAAGACATTGCCACCCTTTCAGAAAATGACATGACATTGTGAGTGATGGCTTTATTTATCTGCACCGAATGGCTGCTGCAGTTTCTATTGCGTTGACCCTTGTTTATCTTCTAAACAAGAAGATCAGAAGCATCAGAAAGGAAGGTGGGGGTAAGAGGGAGATTTCGTTGGTAAAATCTTGTGTGCTATTTGAGATCACTAAGGAGATTTCTGTGGAAGTGCAACAGCATCTCAGACCACTGCCATACCAAACTAAAGTATGTTTCTATCAGGTATCTTTTAAGATTTCTTATCTGATTAAGTTATATCCTCTTAGCTTTGTTACAAGAAGGGAATAGAACAGAGAAACGACCAAAGAGTAAAAGCATATTCCTTTGAGAATACAGCGTATTATTCAGACAGAAGTTGCTAATGTTTATTCCATAATATAAAATTTCATTCAACTGGAAAGGGCAAGCACAGTTTCAACCAGGGAAAACTCATCCATGGAGAGAAAAATGATTATTTGTTCAAAACAAAAACAATGCTATCGTTGATCATTTCACAGGATTATACAGAAGAGAAAGGAGAAGAAAGAACCAAGATGGACATATGGGATAGAAGCATTTACCTGCAAGGAAAAAGTAATTCTGAAGGTGTCCAGAGCATGAAACTTCTTCACTTCCCGTTGCCTATAATACTGTGACATTTCATCATAGCCATTTTGTACATCAACCTATCTACACGGGTGAATTTCACCAGATTGCGTATGTGAACACACTGTATTTCTCGGTGTTTCTGTAAAAGTTTATAGATGAGATTAAAGTTTGACTATTTGATCTGGATGGATATCACTACACTCACTGAAAGTCTAAACAGAACAATAAGTGGAAGAAGGAAACCTCATTACTCTTTCTGATAGTAAGAGCTGGAACACTGACTATTTTATTGTTTAAAACTGTCATATCTAGCATGTCCTACCATGTTTCCTGGTTCTCTTACTTGAACTTAATTGGTTAACTATTATTGTTCATGAGTTTGTGGCTTATAAAAACATAACATGGGATTTATATCCAAGAGAACAGGCACATATATTTATCCTTTATCTCTTCTTCCTCTCCCTTGGTAATATCTTTATTTCACTTTAAGTCCATGTGAGAAACCAAATTCAGGAAACTCAGTAAGAGTTCAGAAAATTTGCCACTGGTGTTCCCTTTATCTATAAACTCCTATCATATAACTAACACTGCATTATTTGTAGAAATTGAAATGTAATACAATGGTCATTTTAGTTAGGGCACACTCCTTTTAACATTTTTTATTACCCCAATGACAAGAAATAGAGCCTTAAAACACCATAGAGATGAAGCATACATTTTGGTCCTTAAAAAAGTGTGTTGTACTTAGCTGTGATCTATTATTTTTAGAAACAAAAAATATGAGGAACAAGCTTGGTGTGGTGGTATAGGCTTTTGATACCAGAGTTTAGAAGATTATGGCAAGAATATTGTTGTGAGTTTGAAACAATCCTAGAATACATACATAGTTTACAACCAGCCTGAGATATTTAGTAAACTCAAAACAAACAAAAAAAAAAAATGAAATCTAAGAACTATGTGTGAAGATGAATACTAAAGACGTAGAAGCAGTTTCAAGAAAACACTACTGGATTAGTAAAACTTTATTGCTATGTCTTCAATAAACAGGTAATTTTATATTTGAGGTACAATTATAGGAGATATCAGAAAGGAAAGCTTACAGATTCTGTGGCTGACCAATCAAAACAGACCAAAAAGTCATCGACAAAAATCTAAAATGAAAATTTGGGACATTTAATGACTTGAAAGGATTAAGAAAGTCATAAAAAAGTTGGCTTTTATTTTTTATTATGTTAGATGGGTCCCCAATAACATTGGTCATTGTAGAATATCAGACCTCAAAATTGGAGACATAATTATTGAACTGGAAAACTTAATGCAAAGATAGTAACTGAATATTAGGATGAGAAAGGCCAAACTTTGACATTAATTACCAATGACAAGGCAGAAATGATCATGTAGTTGATATGGAAATCAATATTGCAATCAAAATATACTGAGTTTATATAAGTGTGTTTCCCTAGGTAACTGAATTTGCCTTCAAAATGAGGTGAAGAAAAGTGTTTTGTAAATTATCAATTTATACAATAAACATTTTTTGAGCTCAAACTCTAAAAATGTTGTACCATGTCCCTTAATAAATTCAAAGACATTCCAATTTTTATATCCACTCTACTGGAAGGCATTAACTGGCTTCCTTTAAAAAAGGACCATAGCATATTACCCAGACTGCATACCACTAAGATTTTCCCAACTTCCCCAAGAATACATTGCCTTCTCATAGATTTACAGAGTATTAAAGAAAATAAAGAGATTGGAATTTTTAGGAACAACTAGATTTTACTTTGAACTTAGCATATCTTTAACTAGCAAATCTTTAACATCATTGTCATAGTTCAACTTAATCTGGTGACAGCAGATTAAGGATTTAAGGAGTTCAAGGTACCACTGGTGTCATCAGTCATAGCCATCTCAACGTGAGTCCAAAATATCCTTGTGGTTAATACCTTAACTTCAAAATGCATAACTGAAAAAATATCAGCAAGTATTGAACTCTCTGATCTATGGTCCTATTGTGGTGAAACAGGTCTGGCAGAATCTTATATAAGTAATTATTGCCAAGAAAAAAAGCAAGCCAAAATGAATTCTGGAGGGAGAGCTAAACATCAATGTCATCATCAAAAACTTGAAACATGTAAAAGTGCTGATTACTGCTGCATTCTTATTCAACTAGTATATATCCAGAGCAGAAGTGAAAAGAAGCTTGGAGAATGCAATGGGTTATCATAAAATTAAACAGGTTGTGACTTCATTGTAATGGCAGAACCAGATGTAGTTTTATTGCATGACCAAATTAATACTCTCCTGAGACTTGGTATATGTCGAAAATGACATTTCACTTATTTCTATTCCTAGGTACAAATAAAAGTTTGTGCTCAGGTATTAAGCTCATAGAGCATATATCTATTCTATAGACCTATATCTATTCTATTGATATTTAGTTCAGACAAATTTTTATCATATTTTTCATTTTTCAAATTACAAGACATAATTTATTTTGACGATACTGTTTTGATTACACAGTGTAAGCAACACTTAGTAAATATTTCACACTTATTATTCATACATTTATTCAATGGAGGATAGGAAATGAATCTAAGCTGGGCATGGTGGCACAAGCCTGTAATCCCAGCACTCAGGGAGGCAGAGGCAGGCGGATCACTGTGAGTTTGAGGCCAGCATGGTGACTGACTCCAGAATAGCTAAAGCTACACAGAAAAACCCTATCTCAAAAGACAAACAAACAAACAAACAAACAAAAACCAAATAAAACATGAAAGATTGAATCTAACAAAAACCAGGAACCTTTTACCTCATAGAAATGTCTGAGGAGCTAATGGTGTGGGGTGTACAAAGGTATTGGTACGAAAGAAAAAGATGAACAATGTGTCTGGTCGGGTTTTGGACCCCAAAACACTTATAAATCGGCTTTACTATAATCTATCAGCACTAGAGGATAAACTTACTTGAGTTGCAATGAGGTAGAATTTGAAATTGCTGTACAGAACTCAGTTTTATCTACTGTCCCTGTTTACCTACATGCTGTTTCCTCATCAGCTGCAGTAAATCAGTGATTATTCATAGCTTCTGAAAAGATAAGTAATATGTCATATATATATATATATATATATATATATATATATATATATATATACATAAAATTCATGGTCTCTAATTTTGAAATTCATTGAAATCAATGAAATTATATACATACAAGTAACATAGGATTGACTGGGATCATTTTATGCATGCATAAAAATGTTCATATATATATATGTATATGTATAGCATTTAAGACAGCATTACATTTTTGCTTCTTGTAGTAACTGCACACAGTGTGACATCTTCCAAGTTTCTTGCTTTGGTCTACAGTCACTTGTACATATTCAGCACGTTTCCATACCTTTTCCCTAGTTTCTTGAATAAGCTTCCAACTCACATTTTATACCAAACTACACAACTCCAAGCTCTTAAATAACCAGAACTTTTCATCTCATTCATCAGGTATTTTGGGAGGGCTGGGTTAATTTTAAAGGATTTTATTTTGTTAAGTTTTTGCTTTACAAAACCACCCTGAGGTTTCACTTACACACATCAGAATGGCTAAGATAAAAACTCAAGTGACAACACATGCTGCAGAGGTTGTGGAGAAAGGGGAACCCTCCTCCACTGCTGGTGGGAATATAAACTTGTACAAACACTTTGGAAATCAATCTGGGGATTTCTCAGACAATTAGGAATAGTGCTTCCTCAAGGTCCAGCTATACCACTCCTAGGCATACATCCAAAATATGCTCAACTATATATTAATTTTTAGCTGAATTTTTTTTTTCTTATAACAAATTCTGCTTACGTTTTCCTTCCCCATATCCTTCCAGATTCACCCTATCTATCTACCATCCAACTCTCTCTTTAGTGTCAAAATACAGTGCAAGAATAGTCAAGTAAGGAGAATTCTGAGTGCCTGAGAGAAAACTTCAAGAAAACAAAAGTCCTGTGTCTTCAGTTTCTTTAAACCATGGAATTTTCTTAGAATATGTTTTGTGCTCTGCTCAATAAAAGTAATTTCACTTCAGATTTTTCATTGTAATTGGCTGTTATCTGTTTGTATGTCTCTATGGAAAATCAAGTTTTTACCATGTGAGTATTGTCCTACATGGCTTGCCCTCATTATTGGAGATTTTACTATTGAAATTCTTTTTATCCATTAGAGTATCAATTATCTGTTGATCTGAATAAAGTAAGTTATGACATGTCAAATTAGCCCAGCTCACTTTTTGGCTCCATTTTCCTAAGTATCTCTGGCTCTCAAAGAAACAAATAAGGAAACAAAAATCTCAACAATCTAGAAAACAACAACAAAGAAAGACAAGAAACACACATAAAAACACACAAGACAAAACTCACGAAAATTCAAAGTTTGAAACTGTAACATACAAGAAAAATCCTGCAAAGCAAACAAACAAACAACATGCCCAAACAAAGCAATATGAGACAAATAGTTATAGAAATAGCATTGAGTTTATTTCATGTTGACTGCCTACTCGGCAGGGCAAATACTCATGAGTGTGGTTAATTTACTGAGGGAGACTCCACTGGAGAGAACTAATGTTACTTAACATGTGAGTGGCAGTTGTAGATAGCTTCTAGGTTAGGTGTAGTTGCCAAGGTCCACTTCCCCTTCTCACTGCTGGGACCTCATCTATCCTGAACCTGTGCTGACCCAATGCTTATTGTAACAGTCTCTTTTTAAAAATTTTAATTTTAGTTTTTTATATTAATTACAGTTTATTAACTTTGTATTCCAGCTGTAGCCCCCTCTCTTATTCCCTCCCAATCCCACACTCCCTCCCTCATCTCCTCCCAAGCCCGTCTCCAAGTCCACTGATAGGGGAGGTCCTCCTCCCCTTCCATCTGACCCTAGCCTATCAGGTCTCATCAGGTCTGCTGCATTGCCTTCCTCTGTGGCGTGGTTAGGTTGCTTTCCCATCGGGGAGAGGTGATCAAAGAGCCATCCACTGAGATCATGTCAGAGACAGTCCTTGCTCCCCTTACTAGGGAACCCTCTTGGATACTGAGCTGCAATGGGCTACATCTGAGCAGGGGTTCTAGGTTATCTCCGTGCATGGTACTTGGTTGGAGCATGAGTCTCAGAAAAGACCCTTGGGCCAAGAGTTTTTGGTTGTGTTACTCCTTGTGGAACTCCTGTCCCATCCAGGTCTTTCTATCTCCCTCTTCTTTCATAAGATTGCCTGCTCTCTGCCCAAAGTTTGGTTATGAGTGTCAGCATCTGCACTGGTAAACTTCTGGGCAGTCTTTCAGAGGCCTTCTGTTGTAGGCTTCTGTCCTGTTTCCTGTTTTCTCCCTCTTCCGATGTCTATCCCATTTGTGTTCTGGAGTGAGGATTGATCATCTTACCCAGGGTCCTCCTTCTTACTTAGCTTCTTAATGTGTACAAATTTTAGTATGTTTATCCTATATTACATGTCTAATATCCACTTATAAGTGAGTATATACCATGTATGTCTTTCTGCTTCTGGGATACCTCATTCACGATGATCTTTTCACAGTCTCTTTGTGTTCATGTGTACAACAGTTTTGCTGTATCCGGAGGGCAGTAGTATTTCCTTGGATTGATCTGTTTTTGTTGTTCTTTTTGTTTATTTAGTTTTTTGTTTTTATTGTTTTTTTGTTTTGGTAGCTTTTAATGATCTGTTTCTCTCTCTTCCCTAGATTTTTTTTTTTACAGTTTCTTCAGATTTTCCTAAAATATTATGGCCTACATCACATTTTTTTTTAATAATCGATCATAAACATTCCTGAATGATACCCAATGACATAACTCTGAAATAAAGGAAATTTAATAATTGTGTACTTTTATGGATAATCATTCCACATTTTTTGGCCCAGGTCCTCCATATCTTTTATTCTATTCACTGCAGACACCCAGGTTCTCTCAGATGGATAGCAGAATAGGATCCTTCTGCCGCATACAAAAAGCACACCCCAACTTCAAAGACAGACCTTACTTAAGAATGGTTAGAAAAAGTTTTCTTTTTCCCAAGCAAATGGACACAGGAAACAAGCTAGTATAGCTACTCTAATTTCTGACAAAAATAGATTTCAAACCAAAATTAGTTATAAGATATGGAGAAGATACTCATCAAAAGGAAAATCCACCAGGTGACTTTTCAGTTCATAATATCTATGCCTCAAGTGGAAAGGAAACAAACATTTGTTAAAATAAATTAATAAAATCTTAAATCATACATTGAACCTCACATACTAATAATGGGAGAGTAAATACTGCACTCTCTCCATAGCCAGGTCAACCAGACAAAAGTAAACAGAGAAAAAATAATGCTAACAGATATTAAGATTTAAATACACTTAGCAGATAATTACAGAACATCTCATCCAAACAGAAAAGAATATACCTTTTTCTCAGCACCTAGTGAAAACTTATTTTTAAATTAATTTTTATTTTTTTATATTAATCACAGGTTATTTACTTTGTATCTCAGGCACAGACCCCTCCTTCATTCCCTCCCAATCCGACCCTCTCTCCCTCATATCCTCCCTGCCCCTTTCCAAGTCCACTGCTAGGGAAGGTCTTCCTCTCCTTCCCTCTGACCCTAGCTTATCAGGTATCTTCAGGACTGACTGCAATGTGCTCCTCTGTGATCTAGCAAGGCTGTTCCTCCCTTTGGGGGGGAGGGGAGGTAAAGGAGCCAGTCATTGAGTTCATGTCAAAAATAGCTTCTATTCCCCTTACTAGGATAACCCACTTGGATACTGAGCTACCATGGGCTACATCCAAACAGGGATTCTAGGTTATGTGCATACAAGGTCCTTGGTTGGAGAAACAGTTTCATAGTTTCATGGAGGACCCCTGTGCCCTGATACATTTTGTCCTTGTGGAGCTCCCCTCCTTTCCTGGTCATATTAACTCCCCCTTTTATAGTATGATTCCCTGTCCTCTGCCGAATGTTTGGTTATGAGTCTCAG
Source organism: Psammomys obesus (assembly GCF_907164565.1). Taxonomy (NCBI): domain Eukaryota; kingdom Metazoa; phylum Chordata; class Mammalia; order Rodentia; family Muridae; genus Psammomys; species Psammomys obesus. Next base: position 29,759,227 of record NW_026591086.1, read on the forward strand.
CATCTGCATGATACAATGCTAGGTAGAGTCTTTCAGAAACCCTCTGCAGTAAGCTCCTGTCCTGTTACATGTTTTCTCCTACTTCTCATATCCATCCCATTTGTCTTTCTAAGTAAGGTTTGGTCATCTAACGCCAGGTCCTCTTTCTTGTTCATCTTTATGTGCACATATTTTAGTATGTTTATCCTATCTTATAGGTCTATATAAGTGAGTATATAGCATGTGTGACTTTCCTCTCCTGGCGGAAAAAAGATCATCACTCAGGATGATCTTTTCTAGATCCCACCATTTGCTTGCAAATTTCATGATTTCCTTGTTTTTAATTGCTGAGTAGTATTCCATTGTGTAAAAATACCACAATTTCTGTATCCATTCTTCCATTGGTAGATATCTGGGTTGTTTCCAGGTTCTGGCTGTTATGAATAAACTTGCTACAAACATGGTTGTACAAATGTCCTTGCTGTGTACTTGAGCATCTTTTGGATATATGCCTACAAGAGGTATAGCTGGATTTTGAGGAAGCACTATTCCTAACTGACTGAGAAAGTGCCAGATTGATTTCCAAAGTGGTTATGCAATTTTACATTCCCATCAACAATGGAGGAGGGTTCCCCTTTCTCCACAACCTCTCCAGCATATGTTGTTATTTGAGTTTTTAACCTTTGCCATTCTGATGGGTGTAAGGTGAAATCTCATGTCGTTTTGATTTGCATCTCTCTGATGGCTAAGGACGTTGAGCATCTCTTTAGGTGTTTCTCTGCCATTCTATATTCTTCTACAGAGAATTCTCTCTTTAGCTCTGTACCCCAATTTTTAATTGGATTGCTTGATTTATTGCTCTTTAACTTCTTTAGTTCTTTACATATTCTGGATATCAGCCCTCTGTCAGATATAGGGTTGGTGAAGATCCTTTTCCAGTCTGTAGGCTGTCGTTTTCTTCTGACAACAGCGTCTTTTGCTTTATAGAAGCTTTTCAGTTTCATGACGTCTCAGTTATTGATTGTTGCTCTTAGAGCCTGTGCCTTTGGTGTTCTGTTCAGGAAGTTTTCTCCTGTGCCAATGAGTTCCAGGTTATTCCCACTTTTTCTATTAATAGATTTAGTGTATCTGGTTTTATGTTGAGGTCTTTGATCCAAAGTCTACCTGCAGAAAAATGAAAATAGATCCATATTTATCATGCAAACTTCTTAAAAACTGACCACATACTCAGTCACAAAGCAAGTCTAATTCTATTTAAAATCTAACTTTACTTTTACACATACTGCAATGAAGTGCTTAATTGCAATTTTCAAGATGAATTAACTTACATTGTAGAATTAAATATATTTCCACTTTCGTATTAAAAGTGATAAAGGAACTGTGTAGATACAGGAGGCTTGTTCTTTGTGAAGCTTAATAAGCTTGCACTGAGAAGTTTGTTGTTAAACCCATAATGATACTTGGTAACATTAATGCATTCAGAAGAATACAGAGAAGCACTTGCAAGCACCATGGTAACATGCTTGCTTTAATGTCCCTATGGTTGTGTTTTCTGTCCATTAAGCTTTGATGTTGTGAGGCTATCAGACCACAGTTATTTTAACTTAAATATAAAACTCCATTCATTAGTTTTCCACCTTCAAGGAAAGCACCACAATGTTTTAACATTCTTTTTAATAATCCCTTGAAATATACATATAGAGAAAAAATCCCAAGAAACTAAAACCATTATATCTTTCATTAGATGATTTTTTTTTGTAAGACAGAAGGAAGAGGATTGAACACACGAAAAAAGAAGGAATTAAACAATTAGCACTTTAAACAATGTAAAGTCTGATGTTAATGCTCCTTACACATAGAAGACACATTTTGTAATTTCTGTTGTATCATACAGTCATTCACCATACAATAGCATAAGAAAGATATAATTGCTTAGGATCTTAAATAACGGCATGATAAATCAAAGAACATAGCAATTTATATGGATACATGCTTTATGTATCTATTACAACTTACTTCATTTTCATTAGGCAAATGTAGTCACATTTTAAAATAAAATATTCTTTTTGTCATCTCCCTTTCACCTGTTTTATTAGTGGAAAATATGGTATCCCTGCTCTATTTTTAATACATGAAAATTTAATTGATTAGTTATTGAATCTGAAATAAAGGGCCACAACAAAAAGCTGAAGAGTTGCTGCCTGACAAATTCACTTTGCCATTTCATTTTCCAACACTCGGTTGTGCTGCCAATCTAGAGTGGTCTCCTGGGTGTGTGATCAGCACAGACAGGGTATTACTAGCCCCGTTTGAGTAGAATTATTTGAATCACTCCTGCTGATATGAGAAATCTGGTGGTATCTTTGGAAGCAATGGGCATTTTGCCAGCACTTATGTGTCTTGGCTTAGGAATTGGAGTACTGGAGGCTTAAGGTCACACAAGTCTTCCTGTGCACTCAGTGTCCTTCAAGTTCTTCCCTCAAAAATTTGAAGAATAAAGTTCTTGTACCACTAAAGGTGAAATTTTAGAAAGAAGTATTTGATTATAGAGCATAATAGAAAGAGAGATGGCAAGGCTCCTTTCCAGCAGAAAAGAAATCTCAGACATGGCACAATAATATTGTTCACTGCCTAAGAGTCATAGCTTTTTTACAACTCATGGAGTAGTCAAGGAGAAGTGGTTAGCCGGTCTGTTGAGTTCCCATTCCATTTATCCTGGTGCCGATTGATTTTAGATAGGTCCTCATGTATATTCTCCTAGAAAAGAGATCCTCATTTCAGAACAAAAAGGAGACAATGAAAATCCTGGCATCTCTATGTTCCAGCAAAGGCAAAGCTGGATGTTTCTCTCTTTCAGCCAGTTGCATTAAACTACACACACTGAAAGGTTCTTTTTCCTTTTCTTTCTTTCTTTCTTTCTTTCTTTCTTTCTTTCTTTCTTTCTTT
>NW_026591086.1:29762161-29782023 GCF_907164565.1 Psammomys obesus
TTTCTTTCTTTCTTTCTTTCTTTCTTTCTTTCTTTCTTTCTTTCTTTCTTTCTAGAAAAGGTTTATTTGGCATACACATCCAAATCACAGTTCATTATGGGAGTGGGAGGATCAGGATAGGAGCCCAGGGCGAGAACCTGAAGTCAGAAACTGAAACAGAACCCATGAAGGAATTCTGTGTAGTGACTTGCTCCCTACAACTAGCTCAGGACCACAGGGCTGGACCTGCCCACAGTAGGTCCTTTCTTCCACATCAGTCATTAACCAAGAAAATGTCCTATAGATGTTGCCACGTTGCCACGTTGCCACTGACAAATCTGATGGGGTCATTTTCATATATATATATATATATATATAATGATTATATATATATAATCATTATTAATATTTTTAATTGTTTATATTAATTATAGTTTAATCACTTTGTATCCAAGCTGTAGCCCCCCTCTGCTCCCCTCCCAATCCCACCCTCCCTCCAAGGAGAAAACAGGAAAAAGTACAGGAGCCTACCACAGAAGGCCTCTGAAAGACTCTACCCAGCAGAGTATCAAAGCAGATGCTGAGACTCAAAACCAAACTTTGGGAAGAGTACAGGGAATCTTATGAAAGAAGGGGGAAATAGTATAACCTGGAGAGGACAGGGGCTCCACAAGGAGAGCAACAGAACCAAAATATCTGGGCCCAGGGGTCTTTTCTGAGAATGATAGTCCAAGCAAGCACCATGCATGGAGATAACATAGAACCCCTGCTCAGATGTAGCCCATGGCAGTTTAGTGTCCAAGCGACTTGCTTAGTAAGGGGAACAGGGACTGTCTCTGCCTGAACTCAGTGGCTAGGCTAGCTCTTTGAGCACCTCCCCTGGAAGGGGGAGCAGCCTTGCCAGGCCACAGAGAAGAACAATGTACCCAGTTCAGATGAGACTGGGTAAGCTAGGGTCAGATGGAACCGGAGGAGGACCTCCCCTCTCTGTGGACTTGAAAGGTTCTTTAAAGTACATAGCCAATTATTCTCTGCTGTTCTCATCACCAGACTGTTAAGGGAACTTTTCTCTTTTCTTACATATAACTTCTTTTTCTTAAAGCCAAGATGCTGCCCAGATTTTAGCTCTAGGGAACACTTCAGCATTTACTTATGTACTATATAAGTTTTTTTTCAAAAATTACTTAACTGCTTTAAAATCAGCACACTAATCTATTTCTGTCTTTTGTCTGATGAAATTTTCACTAGATTTCTAATCTTTTCAGTCACTGTATTTTGTGGAATGTCCTTTGGGTCATTTAAATAATCAGTTTTTTTAATTTTTTATTAATTACACTTTATTCATTTTGTATCCCCCCATAAGCCCCTCCCCCCTCCCCTCCCGATCACACCCTCCCTCCCCTTTCTGCATGCATGCCACTCCCCAAGTCCACTGATAGGGGAGGTTCTCCTCTCCTTTCTGATCTTAGTCTATCAGTTCTCATCAAAATTGGCTGCATTGTCCTCTACTGTGGCCTGGTAAGGCTGCTCCCCCCTCAGGGGGAGGTGATCAAAGAGCAGGCCAATCAGATTATGTCAGAGGCAGTCCCTCTTCCCATTACTATGTAACCCACTTGGGCACTGAACTGCTATGGGCTACATCTGTGCAGGAGTTCTAGGTTATCTCCACGAATAGTCCTTGTTTGGAGTATGAGTCTCTGGGAAGTTCCCTGTGTTCAAATTATCTTGTTCTGTTGCTCTGCTTGTGGAGTTCCCATCCCCTCCAGCTCTTACTATTTCCCACTTCTTACATAAAATTCCATTCACTCTGCCCATCAGTTGGCCATCAGGCTCAAGCATCTGCTTCGACAGTCAATACTGCAGAGGCTTTCAGAGGCCCTCTGTGGCAGGTTTCAAGGTTGTTTCCTGTTTTCTTCTGGCTTTCAGAGGCCCTCTGTGGGAGGTTTCAAGGTTGTTTCCTGTTTTCTTCTGGCTTTCAGAGGCCCTCTGTAGCAGGTTCCGAGGTGGTTTCTTATTTTCTTTTTCTTCTGATGTCCATCCTGTTTGCCTTTCAGGATGGGGATTGAACATTTTAGTTAGGGTCCTCTCTTTTGCTTAGTTTGTTTAGATGTACAGATTTAGTGGGTTTATTCTATGTGGTATGTTTATATGAGTGAGTATATACCATGCGTGTCTTTTTGCTTCTGGGACAACTCACTCAGGATGATCCTTTCCAGGTCCCACCATTTACCTGCAAATTTCATGATTTCCTTATTTTTCATTGCTGAGTAATACTCCATTGTATAGATGTACCACAGTTTCTGCATCCATTCTTCGACGTAGAAAAATGAAAATAGATCCATACTTATCACCCTGCACAAAACTGAAGTCCAAGTGGATCAAAGATCTCAACATAAAACCAGACACATTAAATCGGCTAGAAAAAATAGTGGGGAATACCCTAGAGCTCATTGGTACAGGAGAAAACTTCCTGAACAGAACACCAACAGCACATGCTCTAAGAGCAACAATCAATAAATGGGACCTCATGAAATTGAAAGGTTCTGTAAAGCAAAGGACACCGTCATCAAAACAAAACGACTGCCTACAGTTTGGGAAAGAATCTTCACCAACCCTTTGTCTGACAGAGGACTCATATCCAATATATATAAAGAACTAAACAAGCTGAAAAGCAACAAACCAAGTAATCCACTTAAAAAATGGGGAACAGAGCTAAACAGAGAATTCTCTGTAGAGGAATATCGAATGGCAGAGAAGCACTTAAAGAAATGCTCAATCTCATTAGCCATTAGGGAAATGCAAATCAAAACAACCCTGACATTTCACCTTACACCCATCAGAATGGCCAAGATGAAAAACTCAAGGGACAACACATGCTGGAGAGGTTGTGGAGAAAGGGGAACCCTTCTCCACTGCTGGTGGGAATGTAAACTTGTACAACCACTCTGGAAATCTATCTGGCGCTTTCTCAGACAACTAGGAATAGCGCTTCCTCAAGATCCAGCCATACCACTCCTAGGCATATACCCAAAAGAGGCTCAAGTACACAAAAAGGACATTTGCTCAACCATGTTTGTAGCAGCTTTATTTGTAATAGCCAGAAGCTGGAAACAACCCAGATGCCCCTCAACCGAAGAATGGATGCCGATTTTTTTTTAAGTTGTATTTATTTTACTTATATCACCACCCATCCCACTGACTTACATCCTCAGGTTCAAAATTAACCCCCATGGTCAGTATCTTTTTAAAATTTTTTATAATATTTTAATTATATTAATTAAAGTTTATTCACTTTGTAACCCACCTGTATCTCCCTCTCTCTTCCCCTCTCAATCCCATCCTCCCCCCCCTCTTCTCCACCCATGCCCTTCTCTCAGTCCACTGATAAGGGAGGTCCTCCTCTCCTTCCATCTGATCTTTTTAAAGGGAAATATTGGTTTTATTCTCTAATTTTGAATATAGAAACATTTAGGGATTCTGTACAGCATTTTCCATATGATTCTGACTTTTATGAAAAAAGTTAAAAGTCCAGACTTTTCCAAAAGAATGGTAAAATGGTACAATCTTTTGCAGGGATTTTTGATTCATTTCCTAGTAGAGCTTCACTAGTCAACATTCCTTCTGCCAAACAACTAAAAAAATGTTTGCTACTATTATATATACCATGAAAAATTAATAACAAAAACAGTAACAAGGGTAACACAGGCAACAAATAGCAGCAACAACATTCTTTACTAACTAGTTAATATATTTTCAATATTTATATGACAATATTAATGCCATGTATATCTTAATTAATAGCATGTATGTCTTAAAAAGATAATATTGAGAATGTAAGAGTATCCTTTAAAATATGGTTGATTAGCAGGGCACGATGGCACATGCAAGTAATCCCAGCACTCAGGAGGCAGAGACGGGTGGATCTCTCTGAGTTCAAGGCCAGCCTAGTCTACAGAGCAAGTCCTGGACAGCCAAGGCTACAAAAAAATCCCTGTCTCTCTCTCTCTCTCACACACACACACATACACATACATACACACACACACACACACACACAAAAAAAAAAAAAACTGTGGTTGATTAAATAGCAAGTTCTCTCATCCTAGATGTGTGAGGGCTGAGGAACCTGTAAAGACAACAGTACAAGGACATGTTGACTAATCCCACAGCATTCTAAAATTTGTTGGAGGGAATTTTGAGTTGTCAATGTTTTCACTAAACATCATTAGCTGAATGTTAAAGCAGACAGGACATTCATGTGAGTGCCATTTTTTTTTTTGAGAGGAATATTAGCTCAGAAAATTTTCTGAAGAGTCTTTGGAAAGAGGCTTCATCTATTTATAGGGCCAAAGTATCTCTTCTGCCTAAATAAGTACACTAAGCAGATCACAAAACGGTCTTCAGGCTTACCTATTTTGAAGAGTTCGTATTTAACCTGGAATACAGATGTCCATTTCCAATTTGCATGCCCAAAAAGGAGTCACTTCATTCTAATTAGCACTTGTAGAGTAGAGGTTTCTTTTTTTAAAATCTGTGCTAGTATGCAAACATGTTAGCACCAGACTACTGAGTAAAGTTTAGGATGGTAGTAAACAAACAAACAAAAGAACATGGGCACAGACACATACACACACACACACACACACACACACACACACACAAGAAATGTCTGTACTTCCTCAAAAACAACTTCCTTTAAACAACTAAGGTTTAAGTATGAAATACTTTCCTTTGTCACTTATTAAGTAGAAAAGAAACAATTAAAATCAATCTACTAAAGGACTAGACTACTTAGGATAGTTAGTACACCTGGAGAAACCAAAATGAAATGTATGTCTCAGGAATTCTTGTTAACTTGCTGATTGTTTACAAATAGATGTATTGAGAAAGTAAAACGGCAAACTGTTCCTGATAGCTTATTTATTTCTTTACAACTACAATTTCCTTGTTTAGACAATGGTTCTACTTCTCCTAGTTGGGCAACACACTCACTCTCGCTGCCAAAAAGACAGAACATCTGAAAATCTGTTTTTAAGCAGTGTCAGTCTTTCAAAGTAATAGGCAAAACAAGACGAAAAGAAACATCTGCTATCTGCACTTTTTTTTTTTTTCGCTCCAAACATCAATCTCCCAAGTCTTTGGCAAGCAGCTTCTTGCACTCTAAGTCACAGAAATGTCAAAGGAGAGTGGAAATGAGAGTGGATACCTCCTGAAATGTCACTTCGAAAGTAAATAAAATAAATTGAAAAAGGGCTATCGACAACCACGGAACCTTAGAGGCCAGGAGTTGCAGGGCACTCATAGGTAATTGAAGTGCCCCAGCACGGGATATTATTGTTTTCTCTCTAAATTAAGTTCTTTAGTTGTGAACTTCAACAGTAAAACTCCAAGAGTCTTGAATGCAAAGTTAAAATTCAGAGGCTTCTAGATTGAAATGAACTCTTTAACATTACTTTCTGTTGAGTCTACGTCAGATTTTTAAAATTAAAATATTGACTCTGGAGAATGTGGAGCTCTGTCTAGTCAGTAATTTGCCTTTATGTAATATGGTAATGGTAGTGAATGGTGTTCATGAAAGATGCACTGTCTTTACATTCAGAATATCTAATTGTCACATTGACTTCTGCCACTTAGCCAAATGCCTAATATGTATTTTTTTTTGTTAATAAGCACAGACAATTGGATTTCTTTTTACTTTTCGAAAACATTTTTTAGATTAAAATCTAATTTCAATATATTTCCTCTCTAAGTGTTCAAAACAATTTAAACATGTAAACACATGTTGCTGACTCACAGTGACTGCTCAATATTTTATTCCTTTGATAATTAATGAAAATATACCAAAGAATTAATTAGTACCCATTTAATCACAAATGTATATATATTTTGGTCTAAGTTTTAGTCTAAGTTTTGACTACATTGTTTTTATAACCACAGATTTCAAGTCCTAAGTTAGTAGCAATATTGTTTATCATGCTACCCATAATGTAATCAGTGAACCTATTAGATATAAAAAATCTTTTTATTTAACTTCTTTTTAAATAATTTATTCCCTTTACATCTGAACTGTAGCCCTCCCTCATCTCTCTGTCCCTTCTACCCTCCCTCTTCCCCCTGGTTCTCTCCCAGTATTTCTCAGAAAAAGGGAGTCCTCCTCCCTTACCATCCGACTCTACCCTATCAAGTCTCGTAGGACTGCTTGCATCCTCCTCCTCTGTGCCTCTGTGGCATAGTCCCACCACCAGGAAGAAGTGATAAAAGGGTAGGCAACAGAGTTCATGACAAAAGCAACCCCTGCTCCCCTTACTAGGGAACCCACATGAAGACTTTGCTGCCTAATTGCCTACATCTGAGTAGAGGTCTGGGTCCTCTCCATGCATGGTCCTTGGCTGGTGCATCAATATCTGCAGGCCCACCTGGGATCATATTTGTTGGCTCTGTTGGTCTTCTTTTGGAGATTGATAAAATTTGAAAAAAAAAATGATTATCTCAAAACACTGTTAGGTAATCCAAGAAAAATATTATTGTATCCCTAATGTATTTAACTGAAGAAAATTCTATGATCAAGAATGAATCTACAAATAGTTCCCTGACTACTTGCTGCTATTACAAGATAGTCTTGTGGTAATGAAAAGCAGAAAAGAAAGGGATTAAAGTCCAAGCTCCTCTGTAGAGTAATTATTATGACTAGTGACTAGAATATATTCTATTAATTTCCTTCTTTTATCAGATAACACTGATACTATTTAATCCATTCATGCTATATAGTCTTGTTTGATGTCTTAATTTGAATCTATCTCTTAAATCATTGTTGAAATTATAATAGTAATTGAAACTACTGCTTTTTTTCTTGGTATCTTCTATGATAATTGTAATTTTTCTCTAATACTATTTTATTTCAAAATACTGCTATACAGTACCCATACCGGATTCATAATCACTTTATGAATATGCCATGCTACGTTCTATGCCTTTTTATTTGCACTGATTCCTTGGTCTATATTTACACAAAACAAGATGCTTCTGTACAGAGAACTTTTCTTGATCTCTCTAATCGTAAGTATTTAAATCATCAGTGCTATAATAGGCTCTATAGGAAATATAACTCTGAGGTTGTTTTTCATAGTATTTTTGAGATTTGTTATAAAATCACATTTCCCATCCACTTTCCTTCCACCAGAGCTTCTCATATCCATTCTGACAAATTACTGTTGTCCTTCTTTGGCTCATGTTTGGGCAGGGTTTTTTATTTTTTATTTTTTGCGAGTCTTCATAGGTATAACTTTTGACATTTATTAGGAGTCACAGTCTCGCAACAAACTCCTTTATCTCCTGGCTCGCATAATCTTTCTGCCTTCTCTTCTACAGTGTTCTATGAGCACTGGGTGCTTCAGTGCTTTCTAGATGTATCTTGTTTTTTATGTTTTCCATAGCACTTTAATGATTTCAATATTTCAACAGTTTCTAGTATGACGTGAGCATATGAAGGCTCAGTGTGTGAAGTGCCTGATGTGTAAGCACAAAGTCCTGAGTTTGGCTCACCAGCATCCACATAAAAGCCAGACAACATTATTCCTAGAACTGGGGTTGGTAAATGATGATGTAGCAGTTTTCAAGCTCTTTGGACAACCAGCATTGCTGAATATGTCAGCTCCAAATTCAATGAGATCCTTAAATTTAAGGTAGAGAGTAATCAGGGGAAAAAAATCTGATAATGTTCTCCACATACATGAGCACAAACATGTATGAACAACCGTTTCAAATGTGAATGCACCTACATGAATTCACACACACACACTATATATTACACACAGAGATACACTGCAGACATATACACACAAAGTAATTAACAAAATATATAAAATAGATTCTTTAAACATTGCATGAAGAAAATAATATAAATATATATTACCTAATTAAAAAACTAAAACCTAAACAAAACGTTTCTATTGCTGAATCTTAAAATTAGCTTGCACTTGAAGTGGTACTGTGATGATCTGCTTTTAAAAGCAAGTATTCAACAGATACCTGGCAATCTGAAACTATTTCCAGAACATTTCAATCACTTTATTATTGTTTGTTATTTTAAAGAGAAAAGATCTTGTTTATATATATTATCAATATTCTATTCCCATCACTGAGGATATTTTTATAGTGAAATTGATATACTTAACTGTTATTGTTGTAAAATTTTCTTCATATAGGCAATTTTAGGATTCAAGCTCATCAAGCAAACAGTTGATTGTTGTTTTTTTTTTTTTTTTTCAAAGTGTTACCACAGAGAACACTACTAAGTGTTGTCCAATTGAATCTTATAGCTTATATGTTAGGAATAAAATTTAAATATTCATTATTGTAAATCACAATGAAAAGGAAGTTATAAATGATTTGAAATGGAAACAAATGAAATATGTCTAAAAACTTGTGAGTTAAGGTTATATTACTAAAAACCTTAGCATAATTAGATATCCAAAAAATTAAGGCAAATTGTTAATATCTATCGTGCTGCTCTTTATGAACAGAAACTATGACAATGTTTTGGAGGTGTTTCTACAGCTTTAACAATAAAATACTAATTCACATGATCTATATGTGGTCTATATAATTTAAAATATTCACTGCCTGCCTATCTGTATGAAATGCTTGATGGTCCCTGGCTTTAGTGCCTATATTTGACAAGAAAAATAATGACATGAAGAAAGCATACTTTCTAAGGAAATAATAAAAGAACAGAAAGAAAACTTAAAGAAATAAGAGGGAAACTGTCAAGATGAGGGTAGAAAGTAATAAAATGTCAGTCAAGTACATGGTTCCTAGCATTCAAGCAAGTGTTGTTTCTTTCAATGTCTAATAAAAGAGACAAGCTGCTAGTGAGACGGATCAAGGAAAAGAGTGAGCAGACACAAATAAACAAGGTGATGAATGAAAAATAAAGGAAGGAGCTCTAGATCTTCCCTTCTGTAAAAAGTAAAGAGAAGTTGCAGAAAAGATGGCAGATGTAGTCAGGTGCCATGCAGGGTTTGGAGCTCACACAGCAGCAGAAAACATTCTTCTACATGTCTCAAGACACTCATGATCCCGACTGTAAATAAAACAATTATCTCTCCCTCATTTTTCTCTCTCTCTCATATATATATATATATATATATATATATATATACAATTTATTACACATAATTGTAAATATAAATAAATTATATAAAATACATACACATATAAAATATATATTATATATACACACACATACACAGAAGAAATCTACCTTTAATTCCAAGAAATGTTATTCCACATTGTGCTTTCAGCCATTAAAACAAGAAAATAAACATTAGAGCAAATACTAATGATTATAAAAAATGAGCAAGATAGTTATCTACTATCTACATAGTTACTAAGATAATAACTCAAAACGACACAAAAAAGAAGCTTCCTAAAGAATATGATTAAATTAAGGATTTACTATGTAATATTTATAGACTTTCTATACATAGATAAGGAAATAGAAGAACATAAAAGGATATACCTTACGCATTTCTATAATTGAGAATGTTGGAGTTCTTTAGCAAAATTTTTTACTAACTATAAGCCTTAATAATGCTACTTTTGGGGGGGCCAAGATGGCGGTGCCAGGAGAATACTGTGTGTGAGAAGCGGGACAACACTCTCAGTGTAGCGACCAGGAAACTGAACTCTGAGCCCTAAAACTACAGGGATCGTGTTTCCCAGGTGAGGGGAGGCTCCCACAACATGGGAATCCATCGGGTCCACTCTGGGCCGCCCAGCCAGAACCTGGAAAAGATCCCAGGTAAGGCTTTGGGTCTCTGGCCTGGAGCTGCAAGCCTGCGTGTCGCGATCACTTTCCCAGGCTGATCAGTGAGCACAAGGGTGCCTGATACTGAGAGTCCCAGTCACAAGAAAACCCCACGGGGAAGGAAAGTTGCTAGACTGATCACGGGTCACCCAGTCTTTCCCTGGAAGGTCTCGCTGACCGCTAGTACCTGCCGCCATCACAACTGAGCTCCCACCGCTCGCTGAGAGCAGCTGCGCGCCCAGCTCAAAATTCCTACTTCTCTTCAGAGGAGGCAGGAGGCATCCAGCAGAATCTGCCACAGAACACAGTCTGTACCCCAACTCGAGATTGGGGCTGAGAAAACCCAATCCTTTCGGGCACTCACCCAAATGCTGCCATAACCCTGCCACAGCGGAGCTGAAGGATAAAAGAGGCTCACAGCGGCTTCATAGTGCCAGGACCCCAGTACTGCAGGCTGCTACTAGCAAACAAACTTCAGCTCGGATCTGGGACTGTGGTCATTCAACACATCCTGAGATTCTCCTGGGTCCAACGTAATAAGGTCTAGCACCAAGTCTTATCACCAGCGTGCCCCCCCCCCCCCAGCCCTGGCAGAGAAACCCCGGCTCAGGATCAGACTGAGGAATCCCAATCTCTTCTGGCACTCCCCTGAGAGCACTGCCATAAACTTGCCCTAGTGGAGGGGAAGGTCAGAGGGGAAGGACAGAGAGGCAGCCTGCCACAGGACACGGCACCCCCTCTCCAGCACTCCCAGCGGCCCCTGGCAGAGAAACCCAAGCTCTGGATCTGAGAACACTCAACCCAACCTGGTACTCTCTCGGGATCAGCAAACATAGGTTCTTCTTTCACCAGGCTGCTTCTGGCAGAGATATCTGGGCCCAGGATCTGGGAATGAGAACACTCAACCTAACTCTTTCCCGTGCTACCCCAGAACCAGTCAATATAACTCCTCCTGGCAGAGGGAAAGGACAGAGAGGCAGAACACAGGAAAGGTGGACACCGAGTCCTGCGGCCACAGTGTCACAGAGCTGACTTAGCCTACCTGTGCACTTCTGCAGCAGAACCAAATCAGAGAGTAGAGAGCAAGGGGAACCCCTGTGCATTCCAACTGGTCCTGCAAGAGAGTGAGTGAGCCTTTTAGGGAGAGTTTTCCCCAGACCCAGAGCCTCTCCACAGAAGCAACCAGACAAGATCCCTGCCACCCACACCCACACCACTTGGGATAGTGACCCCAAGGTTGAAGCCTCTGCCTTGTGGGTCACCAGTGTAATCCAGGCAAACAATCCCTGGATCTCAGACAGAACTGCATAATAGTGGCCTGCAGGTCATTGCAATAGTCAAAGAATCCGCGCATGCACACTGCTCCTGCTAAAAGCACATGCGAATAGTGCCAGCGTCACATTCCTTACTTAGGCAAAACTGAAACCACAACACATACTCCAAACCAGTGAACCTCTCTCATCTTCCTGAAAAAACAGTCCAGAAAACAAAAAGAGACGATCATAGCCCGAAATACAAACTCGAGGAACAAACAGTGAGGATTATAAATAACCAGATGGCTAGAGGCAGACACAAGAACACTCCCAACAAAAATCAGGACATAATGACCTCACCAGCAACCCCACAAAAAAAGGACACTTCAACTCACTAGATATACAAGAAAACGACCTCAAAGCTATGTTTCTCCAGCTATTAGAGGCCCTTAAAGATGAAATGAACAAAGCCCTCAAAGAAATAGCCAAAGAAATCGAGATGAACCAAGAGGAAACAAATCCAGCTCTCAGAGAAATGACCATGAAAATTGAGGCAAACAAAGAAGAAATGCACAAAGCTCTCAAACAAATGTCAAAATAAATGAAGGCAAATAAAGAAGAAATAAACAAACTCTCATAGAAATACAGGCAATTATACCCAAAGAAGTAGAGGCACAATTAGTGATACATAGAGAGGAAACGGACAAAAAAATAGAAGCTATCATTGAAAAGCAGGAGTCCACATTCAAACAGATGAAGGAAATGGTGCAAGACATGAAAACACAATTAGAATCAATAAAGAAAACACAATTAGAGAAAAACCAGGAGCTTGAGAACATAGAGAAAAGATCAGGAACTACAAAGGTAAGCATCACCAACAGAATACAAGAGATGGAAGAAAGAATCTCAGGAGCCGAAGATACACTTGCGGAAATTGACACGTCTCTCAAAGAAAAAATAAAATCAGAAAAGTTCCAAACACAAAACATCCAAGAAATCAAGGACACCATGAAAAGACAAAACCTAAGAATAATAGGAGTAAAAGAAAAAGAAGACATCAGGCTCAAAGTTCCGGAAAATATTTTCAAGAAAATTATAGAAGAAAACTTTCCCAACTAAAAGAAGGAGATGGCCATAAACATACAAGAGGCCTACAGAACACCAAGTAGACTAGACCAGAAAAGAAATTCTTCATATCACATCATAGTCAAAACACTGAACCTACAAAACAAAGAAAAAATTCTAAAAGCAGCAAGGGAAAAAGGCCAAGTAACATATGAAGGTAGACCTATCAGAATCACACCAGATTTCTCAACAGAAACTAGGAAAGCCAGAAGGGCCTGGACAGAAATCATACAGTCCTTAAGGGTCCACAGATTCCAACCCAGACTACTATACCCAGCAAAACTTTCAATCAACTTAGACAGAGAATTCAAAATATTCATGAAAAAACAAATTTAAACAATATCTACATAGTAACCCAGCTCTACAGAGTTACTAGAAGGGAAACTCCAAACCGAAGAAAACAACTACATCTAAGGAAACAGAGGAAATAGATAACTACACAAGAACAAAAAAATCAAAAGAATACAAGCAATGAAACTCAGTAACACCACCAACCCCACATCAAGAGTAAGCAACAATTCTTGGTCACTGGTATCTATCAAGATCAACGGACTCAACTTTCCAATAAAAAGACACAGACTAACAGAATGGTTGCAGAAACAGGATCCAACATTCAGTTGCATCCAAGAAACACAGCTATGCAACAAAGATAAACACTACCTCAGAGTAAAGGGCTGGAAAAATGTCTTTCAAGCAAATGGTTCCAGAAAACAAGCGGGATTAGCCATCCTAATATCTAATAAAATAGACTTTCAACCCAAGTTAATCAAAAAAGATAAGGAGGGCCACTATATTCTCATCAAAGGAAAAATCAACCAAGAGGATATCACAATTTTGAATATCTATGCCCCAAATACAAGAGCACCTACATTCGTAAATGAAACAATATTAAAGCTTAAATCACACATTGATTCTAATACCTTAATAGTGGGAGACTTCAACACTCCACTCTCACCAAGGGACAGACTAACTAGACAGAAAACAAATAGGGAAATAAAAACACTTACAGAGACCCTAAATCAAATGGACCTAATAAATGTTTACAGATCTTTTCATCCAAACTCAAAATAGTATACCTTCTTTTCAGCACCACATGGAACCTTCTCCAAAATGGACCATATAGTTGGTCATAAAGCAAGCCTCAACAGATACAAAAAGATTGAAATAATCCCTTGTATTATATCTGACCATCATGGACTAAAGCTGGACCTCAACAACAACAGAAATAACAAAAACCGACGCGCACATGGAAACTGAACAACTTACTACTCAATGACAGCTGGGTTAAGAACGAAATAAACAAATAAATTAAAGACTTTCTAGAATTCAATGAAAATGAAGGCACAACATACCCAAATTTATGGGACACATTGAAAGCAGTGCTTAGGGGAAAATTTATAGCACTAAGTGCCTGCAAGAAGAAATTCATAACATCACATACAAACAACTTAAAAGCCCAACTGAAAACCCTAGAAAAAAAAAAGAAACAGATACACCCAAGAGGAGCAGATGGCTAGAAATAATCAAACTCAGGGCTGAAACCAATCAGTTAGAAACAAATAAAACTATTTAAAGAATCAATGAAACCAAAAGCTGGTTCTTTGAGAAAATCAATAAGATAGACAAACCCTTAGCCAAACTAACTAAAAAGCAGAGAGAATCTATCCAAATCAGCAAAATCAGAAATGAAAACGGTGACATAACTACAGAACCTGAGGAAATTCAAACAATCATTAGGTCATACTACAAAAGCCTATATGCCACAAAATTTGAAAACCTAAATGAAATGGACAATTTTCTTGATAGATTCCATCATCCAACATTAAGTCAAGAACAGGTAGAAAGACTGAACAGCCCTATATCCCCCAAGGAAATTGAAGCAGTCATTCACAGTCTCCCCTCCAAAAAAAAGCCCTGGGCCAGACGGTTTCAGCATGGAATTCTACCAGAACTTCAAAGAAGTGCTAACACCAATTCTCCTCAAACTATTCCACAAAATAGAAACAGAAGGTACATTACCAAACTCATTCTATGAAGCAACATTCACCCTGATCCCTAAACCACACAAAGACCCAACAAAAAAAGAAAACTTCAGACCTATCTCTCTTATGAACATTGACGCAAAAATACTTAATAAAATACTTATAAACCGAATCCAAGAACACATCAAAGATATAATCTACCATGACCAAGTAGGCTTCATCCCAGGCATGCAAGGGAGGTTCAACATATGGAAATCCATCAATGTAATCCACCACATAAACAAACTGAAGAAGAAAAACCACATGATCATCTCCTTAGATGCTGAAAAAGCGTTTGACATAGTCCAACACCCATTCATGTTTAAAGTTTTGGAGAGATCAGGGATACAAAGCACATATCTAAACATAGTAAAGGCAATATACAGCAAGCCTATAGCCAATATAAAACTCAATGGAGAGAAACTTAAATCAATCCCACTGAAATCAGGGATAAGACAAGGCTGCCCACTCCCTCCATACCTCTTCAACATAGTTCTTGAAGTCCTAGCCAGAGCAATAAGACAACTAAAGGAGGTCAAGGGGATACAAATCGGAAAGGAAGAGGTCAAAGTGTCACTATTTGCAGATGATATGATAGTATACATGAGCGACCCCAAAAATTCAACCAGAGAACTCCTCTAGCTGATAAACACCTTCAGCAAAATGGCAGGATACAAAATCAACTCAAAAAAATCAGAAGCCCTCCTGTATACCAAAGACAAAATGGCCGAGAAAGAAATTAGGGAAACAACACCCTTCACAATAGCCACCAATAACATAAAGTACCTTGAGGTGACACTAACCAAGCAAGTGAAAGAACTGTTTAAGAAAAACTTCAAGTCTCTGAAGAAAGAAATTGAAGATCTCAGAAGATGGAAAGATCTCCCGTGCTCATGGATTGGTAGGATTAACATTGTGAAAATGGCCATCCTGCCAAAAGCAATCTACAGATTCAATGCAATCCCCATCAAAATACCAACTCAATTATTTACAGACCTTGAAAAAAAGATTCTCAGCTTCATATGGAGAAACAAAAAACCCAGAATCTCCAAAACAATCCTGTACAACAACAGATCATCTGGTGGTATCTCCATCCCTGATCTCAAGTTGTACTACAGAGCAATAGTAATAAAAACTGCATGGTATTGGCATAAAAACAGAAAGGAGGATCAATGGAACCACATAAAAGACCCAGAAAGAAACCCACACACCTATGAATACTCGATTTTGACAAAGAAGCCAAAACCATTCAATGGAAAAAAGACAGCATCTTCAACAAATGGTGCTGGTCCATCTGGACGTCTACATGTAGAAAAATGAAAATAGATCCACATTTATCACCCTGCACAAAACTAAAGTCCAAGTGGATCAAAGACCTCAACATAAAACCAGATACTATAAATCTGTTGGAAGAAAAAGTGGGGAACAGCCTAGAACTCATTGGCACAGGAAACAACTTCCTGAACAGAACACCAACAGTGCAGGCTCTAAGAGCAACAATCAATAAATGGGACCTCATGAAACTGAAAAGCTTCTGTAAAGCAAAGGACACCGTCATCAAAACAAAATGATTGCCTACAGTTTGGGAAAGAATCTTCACTAACCTTTTATCTGACAGAGGGCTAATATCCAGTATATACAAAGAACTAAAGAAGCTGAAAAGCAGCAAACCAAGTAATCCAATTAAAAAATGGGATACAGAGCTAAACAGAGAATTCTCGACAGAAAAATATCGAATGGCAGAGAAACACTTAAAGAAATGCTCATTAGCCATCAGGGAAATGCAAATCAAAACGACCCTGAGATTTCACCTTACACCCATCAGAATGGCCAAGATGAAAAACTCAAGGGACAACACATGCTGGAGAGGTTGTGGAGAAAGGGGAACCCTCCTCCACTGCTGGTGGGAATGTAAACTGGTACAACCACTCTGGAAATCTATCTGGCGCTTTCTAAGACAATTAGGAATAGTGCTTCCTCAATACCCAGCTATACCACTGCCAGGTATATACCCAAAGTTTGCTCAAGTACACAAAAGACATATTTGCTCAACCATGTTTATAGTAGCTTTATTTGTAATAGCCAGAACCTGGAAACAACCCAGATGTCCATCAACGGAGGAATGGGTACAGAAATTGTGGTATTTTTACACAATGGAATACTACTCATCAATCATAAAGAAGGAAATCATGAAATTTGCAGGCAAATGATGGGATCTAGAAAAGACCCTTCTGAGTGAAATATCCCAGAAGGAGAAAGACAAACACGGTATATACTCACTTTTAAAGACCTATAAGATATGACAAACATAATGAAATACATCTAAAAAAGATTATCAAGAGAGTGGACATGGGGTTAGATGATCAATCCTCATTTAGAAAGACAGATGGGATGTGCATATAATGTATGACAGGAGTCTACTGAAAGCATCTGAAAGATGCTCTAACTAGCAGTGTTTCCAAACAGATACAAAGACTCATGACCAAACCTTCGGCAGAGTACAGGGAATCATATGAAAGAAGGGGAGTTAGTATGATGGGGAAAGGATAGGAGCTCCACAAGGACCAAATATATCTGGGCACAGGGTCTTCTCAGAGACTGTCATTCAACCAAGGACCATGTATGGATATAACCTAGAACCTCTGCTCAGTTGTAGTCTGTGGTAGCTCAGTAACCAATTGGTTTCCCATAGTGAGGGGAACAAGGACTATTTCTAAAAGTAACTCAATGACTGGATCTTTGACCTCCCCACACCCCAAGGGAGGAGCAGTCCTGTTAGGCCACAGAGGAGGGCTTAGCAGCCAGTCCTGAAGATACCTGATAAAATAGGATCAGATGAATGGGGAGGAGGTCCCCCTCTATCAGTGGACTTGGAAAGGGGCACGGTGGAGATGAGGGAGGGAGGGCGGGATTGAGAGGGAATGAGGGAGCCGGACACGGCTGGGATCCAGAGTTAATAAAATGTAACTGATAAGAAAAAAATAAAATTAAATTAAAAAAATAATGCTACTTCTTAAAAGAAAATTGAGAAATATCTCCCATAAATGTGATTGTATAATTAGGGTGTTCCACATAGTATTCTTTTGAAAAGCAAAGGTGGGCATAAAGTTAGTTTATTGGTAACAATACAGAGGCATTATAACAGTCGCAAACCATGAAGAGCCTAGTCTCTAAATGAATGTAAGCCTGGCTTAACAAGAAGGAAAACATGCCTGTCTGGTTCTAAACATGTACTTAACCATACAGTACTAATGAGATCATTATAGCCATTAGTTTACTAAACCAGCATAATCCCTAACAAAAATCTATAAACATTTGTCCTTATATTCTCAGGTAGGTTTAGTATTCACTTCTTATCAAAAAAACTTCTCTTTCAACAGAAAGAGAACATGACAAACAACAACATCAAAATTCAGAGTTGCAGAGTCCAGTACCAAAGGATATTTCTGCAAAACATTCCTGCACGCAAGGCTCAGAGAACATTGCTGAAGAAGGGCTAGAATAAGAACCAGAGGATTTTGGAGGTTGCTTTCAGAATAAGTCTCCCAGTAATGTCAGAAGCCACACACTTAAAGTCTCAACATTATGAGTTGAAGTGAACAAAAATGGCACAAATGGACATCCTACAATGGACGGGGAAAAGGCCTTGAAGCCTCAACCCTTCACAAAGAATTACTAACAAGTAAAAAAAAAAAAAAAAAAAATTGGGAGCAAGATTGTCCTCTCTAGGAGAGCATGCATAAATTTATTGGTCAGTGCCAAACAATTATTATTATTTTTTTTTGAGTCACGAATATTCCTGAAACTACTCATGCAAACCTAGATAATTAGATGCTATTTTGGAATTGGTGTAACGGTTTTCTAAAAATGGGATTATACCTAATGTGTTATTGCAGTGTACACATTTTAAGTTGAGGATTTGTTAATTTTTAATTTTGTGAATTTGTTAAATTTTAGTTTAAACATAATAGAAATAGGATACTGATAAATAGGCTATTGGGTGACCACTGAAACAAAATAAATCGGAATTAATTTGATATTTGAGTCCATGAGACCATGATATTGATCAGACATTTTACTACTATTAATTTGAATTAATTTTCCAGAATCTCTTTAGAACATTTCTGCTTATTTGAATTTCTTACCTACTATATCCTAGCATATTTACAAATCTTACAAACTATAAAAATATAATGTACTTAGCTTTCTCTTTCTTGGATAGGCATAAAATGTGTTTAAAGTTTTTTTTAAGTTTGAATTTTAGAGAAATTATCTTTTTATTTTTAATTTTAATTATTATTTTTTATGAAAAATGTATTCAATTTGAATCCCAGATGTAGGCCCTTTCTCATCTCCTCCCAATCCCATCCTCCCTCCTTCTTCTCCCCCTATGCTCCTCCCCTAGCCCACTGATAGCAGAGGACCTCCTCAACTTCTATATGATCCTAGCCTATCACGTCTCATCAGGACTGGCTGCATTGCCTTCCTCTGGGGTCTGTGGAGGCTGCAGCCCCAAGGGGAGGTGATCAGAGAACCTGCCATTGAGTGCATGGCAAAGGCAGCCCCTTGCTGCCCTTACTAGAGACCCCAGTTGGAGACTGAGTCTATGGACTATATCTGAGCAGGGGTTTTAGGTCTGCTCTATGCATGTTCCTTGGTTGGGTTATCAGTCTCTGCTGGGCCCCCAGGGCCCATTTTTTGGCTCTGTTTTTCATCTTTTGGAGCTCCTGTCCCCTCGAGGTCTTTCTATCTTCCTCTTTCATAAAATTCCATGCATTCTGCCCAAAGTATGGATATGAGTCTCAGCCTCTTCTTCCATACCTCAATCAGCAGTCTTTCAGAGGCTCTCTCTGTTAGGCTCCTGTATTGTTCCCTGTCTTCTCCTGCTTCCAATGTCTATCAAATGGAATTCTACTCATCTATTAAAAACAAGGAAATCATGAAATTTTCAAGCAAATGGTGGGAACTAGAAAAGATCATCTTGAGTGAGGTAACCCAAAGCAGAAAGACACACATGGTATATACTCACTCGTAAGTTGTTATTAGACATAATATAGGAAAAATATACTAAAATCTATACTCCTTAAGAAGCTAAGCAAGAAGGAGGACCCTAGGGAAGATGCTCAATCCTCATTCAGAAGAGAAATTATATCTTAACCAACAATTTATCTGATTTCACAGACATTAATTACAAATTATAATTCTACTTGCTATGGTCTTAAAACTATTACTAGCATACATATTTTCATACAAACCCCTATTAGTAATGCACATAAATATAGTTATTTTAATTTTCTTTTTTTTGTATTAGGATTTACCACATACTCATAATAATACATATATTATTACTATACAGTATATATATTTTATACTATAACTATATATAATTGAATAAGTATTCAATTATAGTCACATATAATACTGTCAAAAACACATTGAAACACAAAACAAGGTTTTTATTTGTTATGGGCTCAACTGCATACAACAAGATACAATTTAAACAGTAAGTATAGACCTCCCTCTTTATTACATAAGTGAGGCAGGCATATCTATCTATCTATCTATGTATCTATCTATGTATCTATCTATGTATCTATCTATGTATCTATCTATGTATCTATCTATGTATCTATCTATCTATCTATCTATCTATCTATCTATCTATCTATCTATCTA
>NW_026591086.1:29782033-29818099 GCF_907164565.1 Psammomys obesus
CTATCTATCTATCTATCTATCTATCTATCTATCTATCTATCTATCTACTTACCTATCAGTGTTTTTGTCTGACTATACCTATCATCTATGGTCTGTCTATCTCTCTCTCTCTATCTACCTGTCATCTGACTATCAATCTATCAAACAATCTATCAATCATCTATCTATAATCTATCTGCCCGAATATGTATAACATACAATGTATATATAAAACACACATGTATAGAGATATATGTTTAATACATATCGTTTTCTCCTGGCCTTATTAACTTACTGTGTTTAAGAGTCATTTTTTAAACTTGTTTATTTTTTATTAGTTACAGTTTATTCAATCCTATTCCAGCTGTAGCTCTCTCCCTCAGGCTTTCCCAATCCCCCCCCCTGCCTCCCTCTTCTTCTCCCATGCCCTTCCCCCAGTCTGTGAGATCTCATCAGGACTGCCTGCATTGTCTTTCTCTGTGGCCTGGTAAGGCTGCTCCCCACCTCAGGGGAAGGTGATCAATGACCCAGCCATTGAGTTCATGTCAGAGACAGTCCCTGTTCTTGTTACTAGGGAACCCACTTGGATACTGAGCTGCCATGGGCTACATCTGTATGTTGGTTCTATGGTATCTTCTTGAATGGTCCATGGTTGAAGTATCAGTCTCAGAAAAGACACCTGTGGCCAGATTTTTTGGTTCTATTGCTCTTTTTGTGGAGCTCTCCTCCCCTCCAGGTCTTTCTATTCCTCTTCTTTCGTAATATTCCCTGCACTTTGCCCAAAGTTTGGCTATGAGTCCCAGCATCTGCTTTGATGCCATGCTGGGTGGAGTCTTTCAGAGGCCCTCTTTTGTAGGCTTCTGTCCTGTTCCCTATTTTCTTCCTGTGTCCATCCTGTTTGCCTTTCTGAATGAGGATTGAGCATCTTACCCACGGTCCTTCTTCTTGCTTACCTTCTTTAGGCTACAGATTGTAGAATGATTATCCTATATTACATGTCTAATATCCACTTATAAGTGAGTATACACCATTTGTGTCTTTCTGCTTCTGGGATATCTCACTCAGGGTGATCCTTTCCAGTTCCCAGCATTTGCCTGCAAATGTCATGACTTTCTTGTTATTAATTTCTGAGAGGTATTCCATTGTGTAAATGTACCACAATTTCTATATCCATTTCTCAACTGAGGGACATCTGGGTTGTGTTCAGCTTCTGGCTGTTACAAATAAAGCTGCTATGAACATAGTTGAGCAAATGTCCTTGTTGTATACTTGAGCATCTTTTGGATTTATGCCTATGAATGGCATAGCTGTATCTTGAGTAGTACTATTCCTGATTGTCTGAGAAGGTGCCAGATTGATTTCCAAAGTGGTTTTACAGTTTCAATTGCTACCAGCAATAGAAGAGAGTTCCCCTTTCTCCACATCCTCTACAGCATGTGTTGTCAATTTTAGTTTTTGATCTTAGTCATTCTGATGTGTGTAAGGTGAAATATCAGGGTCTTTTTGATTTACATTTCCCTGACAGCTAAGGTTATTAAGCATTTCTTTAAATATTTCTCTGCCATTCAGTATTCCTCTATTGAGAATTCTCTGTTTAGCTCTGTACCCCATTTATTAATTGGATTACTTGATTTGCTGCTTTCTAACTTCTTGAATTCTTTATATATTCTTGATATTAGCTATTTGTTAGGTACGGAGTTTGTGAAGATCCTATCCCAATCTTTAGGCTGTCATTTTGTTCTGAGGATAGTGTCCTTTGCTTTACAGAAGCTTTTCCATTTCATGAAGTCCCATTTATTGATTATGGATCTTAGAGTCTGTGCTGATGGTGTTCTGTTCAGGAAATTGTCTCCTGTGCCAATGAGTCAAGGCTCTTCCCCACTTTTTCTTCTAACAGGTTTAATATGTCTGGTTTTATGTTGAGGTCTTTAATCCACTTGGACTTTAGTTTTGTTCAGAGTGGTAAGTATGGATCTATTTTCATTTTTCTACATGAAGCTATCCATTTAGACTAACACTATTTGCTGAAGATGCTATCTTTTTTCCATTGTATAGTTTTGGCATCTTTGTCAAAAATCAGGTGTCCATAAGTGTGTGGGTTTATTTCCGTGTCTTCTATTTGATTCCATTGATCCACCATCTCGTTTCTATGCCAATACTTGCAGATTTTATTACTATTGTTCTGTAATAGAGCTTGAGATCAAGCTCTGGAGAGACCTCCAGATCTTTTTATTGTAGAGGATTGTTTTAGAGATTCTTGGTTTCTTGTTATTCCATATGAAGCTGAGAATTTTTTTCCAGGTCTGTAAAGAATTGTGTTGGTAATCTGATGGAATTTAAATTGAATCTGTAGATTGCTTTTGGTAAAATTGGCATTTTTACTATATTAATCCCACCAAGCTATGAGCATGGGAGATTTTTTTTTCCATCTTCTGATATCTTCTTCTAATTCTTTGTTCAGAGACTGGAAGTTTTTTTCATACAAGTCTTTGGCTTGCTTGATTAGAGTTGCACCAAGGTACTTTATGTCTTTTGTGGCTATTCTGAAGGGTGTTGATAAACACCTTCTTCAAAGTGGCTGGATACAAAATTAACTCAAAAAAAGAAATAGTAATAAAACTTAAACCACACATAGATCCCCACAAATTAATAGTGGGACAGGTCAACCAAACAGAAATTAAATAACAACAACAACAGAAAAGGACTGTAACAGAGGTCATGAATCAAATGGACCTAACAGATATCTACGGAACATTACACCCAAACACAAAAGAATTTATTTTCTTCTCAGGACCTCATGGAACTTTCTCCAAAACAGACCATATAGTTGAACAAAAAGCAAGCTTCAACAGATACAAAAAGATTGAAATTATCCATTGTATCCTATCTGACCACCATGGAATAAAGCTAGACCTTAGAAACAGAAATAGCAAAAAACCTACACACACATATATGGAAGTTTTCTTCTATGATTTTGTTGAAAATATTTTCTGAGCCTTGGAGATAGTAATCTTTTTTTTTCCACTATTCCTATTTTTCTTAGGTTTTTGTCTTTTCATGTTGTCTTGCATTTCTTGAATGGTTTGGGTCAGGAATTTTTAACATTTAACATTTTCTTTGACGGATACATCAATTTCTTCCATTTTATCTTCCACACCTGAGATTTTTTTCTTCCATCTCTTGTAGTCTGTTGGTTATGCTTACCTCTGTAGTTCTTGTTTCCTTCCCTAAGTTCTTCCTCTCCTTGTTTTCCCCTGTTTGTGTTTTCTTTAATGTTTCCAATTCTATCTTCAGATCTTAAATAATTTTACTGATTTCCTTTACCTGCCTGACTGTATTTTCTTGTTTATCCTTCAATTCCTTCACCTGTTTGCTTGAACATTCCTCTGTTCTTTTATTTTTTTTTCAGTGATTTAATCATTTCCTCTCTGAAGGTCACAAACTGTTTGGCTGCATTTTCTTGTATTTCTTTATGGATGGCCATACTCTGACTTTTACCATCCTCTGTTTCTTTATGAATGGCCCTAATCTGTTTGCCTTTATCTTCCTCTATTTCTTTACCCATTTTTTTTTTTTTGTTTCCCTCATTATCTTCTTCATGAGCATAGATGTAAGGTCATCTTCTTGAATTTCACTTATGATAGGGTGTCCAGGGCTGCTTACCCCTGGATAACTGGATCCTAGATATGCCATATTACCTTGTCTTTTGTTGTTGTGCTTTTACACTGGCCTCTACCCATCTGGCTATCTCAGGTGCTGGCTGTTAGTTTCTGGTGCCTGCTAGAATCCTCGAGTGGAGATTCTCCTTTGGAGAAAGA
This sequence comes from Psammomys obesus, assembly GCF_907164565.1. Lineage (NCBI taxonomy): Eukaryota > Metazoa > Chordata > Mammalia > Rodentia > Muridae > Psammomys > Psammomys obesus. Next base: position 29,785,831 of record NW_026591086.1, read on the forward strand.
TGATTGTTCCTGAAGGAGGAATCATCAGCTTTTTGGGTAATGGTGCTTCTCAGGAATTTCCACAAATCACCTCAGGATTATGTACCTGTGTGGTAACTGTGGTCATTGGTAGTCAGGAGGACTGTCCTCTCACGAGAAATCCTGGAGCCAGCTACCCTGCCACTGGGTTTCTTGCTCTGAATTTAGTGAGCTGCTGCTGCCACTCTTACAGGCTTCTGTAGGTTTGATGTTAGAGCTCTGTGCCCCAGTACCCAAGCAGTAATCAGTGGCAGGTGAGCGGAGCACTCATGCTTGTGGTAGGAGGATAGAGCCTGGAGCCTGAAGGAACCCAGAAACTTTTCCAGAGCCGGGCGTCCTGAGGTTGGACCTGATGTTTCCCCCACCATGAGGTTTCCTCCTGACAGAGAGACCCAGTCTGTGGTATTTTGGGGTCCACAATTCAGTTTGGAATGGTGAATAGAGCACACAAGAACAGGCGAGTGGCTCCGTGCTGGCGCCTGGGTTCCTGCAGGAACCGAGGAACATTTCTGGAGAACTTTTGGAGGGCGGGTTAGGCTGAGTGCCCTGAGGTAGGACCTGATGCTTCTCTCACTGTGGGGTTTCCTCCCAACAGGGAAACCCAGTCTCTGGTGCTTTGGGGCCCACAGTTCTGTCTAGGATGGTGAGTTGGGCACACAGGCAGGTCTTTGGGTTGGAGTGCCTGTCAGACTCCAGGTACTTTTCAAGGGATTATCTGGGTGACCTGAGGTTGGTCTACATTGCTTCTTTCACCATGGGGTTTTCTCTCAACTGGAAATTCCAGTCTCTGGTGTTATGGTGCTCACAGTTCAGTCTGGAATGGTGATCAGAGCATACAGTCCTATGGTTCTGGGCTGGCGACCTTGGGACTGCCAAGACCCAAGAATTCTTCTAAAGTTTGGCTGGGTGACCTGACAACGGACTCAATTACTTCCCACAGTGTTTCCTCTCACCTGGAAAACACAATTGTTGGTGTTTTAGGGCCCAGAGTTCTGTCTGTTGGTCTCTGCAAAGTCACTGCTGACCTGTTCTTCAGAGACAGTGTCCTCTTGGCGCCGCCATCTTGTATCTCCCTTTAAGAGTTCTTTTATCCCCTAGTAATTTTTCCAATATACTAATTTGCTTCCCCAAAGCAAATCTTCAGCTTATGCCACAAAAGAATACTATCCATTCTGTATAAGTATATTGATGCTTGAAGTCAGCAATGTTGGCTGACTTCATCTTCCAAGTTAATCCTTGAATTAGTCTACTGGGATAAGAAAATTAAAATATAAAATTAAAATTTCCAATTGCTGAATGTGTCAAAAGTAAAATGTAAGTAGAAATACAATGACTATTATTTGCCAGAGTCAAATCCTGGGCTGTAACCACAATTCCATATATCCTGTGGTGATAGAAAGCAAGAATTAGTAATAACAGTGTTTCCTAACCTAGGCATAGTCTGTTTGTTTGTTAATTTGTTTGTCTGTTTGACATAAGTAATCAAATTAGAATCCATGCCTTCCATTCTGGGTACTATTCTTTCAACACCTGGAAAAATGTTTAATTAAAAAGACTTCAGTGTTATAAGTATTACTACATGATATCTGCTTTGAATTTATAATAAAGATAAATTATAATGAGATATATTATTTAGTTTCCCTGGTATTTATTCATTCTCAATATCAAAATGTATCCAAATACCCAGTTTTACTTTATCAAAAGTATTTTTTACATAAAGTTTTAGACAAAAGATAAATTAATCTTTCCAAGATTCAGCAACTGTGCACCACAACAGTGAAGAAAATAAAGTTTCTTTTCTGCTCAGTTGAAATGAGACATGTTTGAGGTGAAGATGAACTGACATTATGTTACTATACATATTATTCATGGAACTGAAGATTTATTTAGGAATGTATATTACCTTTTTCTTAGGGGATTGTATACCTTCAGAAATATAAATATATAACAGCAGAATTGTTCACCTGATACGTACACACAATATATACCTATATAGGTGTTTAAAATAGGTAGCTCCTATCTGATATTTTATATTGTGTTGTTAGAATAGTAGGAATCAGATTAAATAGCACTGATTCTAAAAGGATAAAACTTATTTACATATCAATAGGTCTCACAGGGCAATTTTGTAGTCTGTAAAAGTAAAAAAAAATCTTTTATTTGAGAAAATACTATATCTGTAAAATTGTGCATACTTTCTTCAAAAATTTCTTTTTTACTTATATCCCTTCAGATAGATTTGAAGTCACAAAAAAGAACTATCTTTATAAATGATAGAATAAATTATGTATATCACTGCACACCCATTGAGAAGGAAAAATATATATAAATATATATTTCCAAGAAACTAGAATATGTACATTGAAAATAATATTTAAATTAGTTTCATTTTCCACATAATTAAAAATTAAAAAGTATTTGGCATTCAAATTATACCATATGAAGGAACGTAGCAGAAATTAAATTATTTTAGTGTTTCACTTAAGGGCAGAGTTCAGGACAAACTAAATTCAATATTATCTTGTGTGACTTCTATTCTACACACTAAAGGCAAATAAAAAAATGACAGATAAAGAGGAAAAGCCAAGTAAACTGTATATTTCTGTATAAATTACTTGGCAGGCAGCTTTTGCTAGATATTTAGTGTTTGTAGAGCAGAATCTTGCTCGTGCATCTGCCTTCTTGCCGCCTGTTTAGAATAAGTGGAGCAGATGGGGACAGTGAGACAATATCAAGACAATTCCTCTTCCTGGATGTGAGTAGACTAAATATTTAGGATCTTGGCAGCAGCAATAGCAGCAGTCATATGCCATACAGAGAATGGTAGCCTGACAAAATCACTGTCCATAGAAGACAGCTGTTTCTCATATTGATATATTTTCTTTATTTTAATTTGTATACATAAATTGCAAAGTAGAAGCCCATATGTGAATGTACATATATATGTGTATATTTATGTGTACATTTTAAATTGTATATATTTTCTGGTAACCCAGTTTTCTCAACTAAAATGTCGTAACTACTGTATATTCATAATATCACATAGTCTCAATATTTCATTTTACCAATAAGTGGCTGTGAGGTGCCAAGCCCCAAAAGGGACACCTGTCAATCATCCCATATACTTAAGACTCAAGGACATAACAAAAGTAGGGACTGAATGATTTTAAGAACCTGATTACTGGAACAATTTGTAAATGTTGTTTTTATTACCTCAGATGAGGGCATGAGACAAGAGCCATAATCAAGCTTTACTAATACTCTGGGGTTGGGCGGAGCCCAGAGTGTTTCTATCTAACTACCCCTAGGCCTTGGCCCAGAAGCTTCTAGTGTCCTTACAATCTAATCTTCTGTAAGCCTGGATCTTGCAGGCTTCAGATTCTAGCCTCAATCTGCTAACCTAGGCCTGGCATATTTTCGACCTCTGAGACTTACTGATGAATAAACTCTCCCTTTCTGGTTCTTCTCGAAATATGGCTGCCTGGTTTAACTAAGCTCTTCTGGCTCAAAACTTCTCTCTAGTTGACTGATTCAAATTGGCTTCCCTTGAGTTCTCACTGAATTGCTCTGCTTGGAAAAATCTGCCTTTGAACTTCAAGAACTGAACTGCATGGACTCAACTACACTCAATTGGATTGCATGGTACTACACCAAGACTGTACTGTACTCCCAAACTATAATTGTACTGTCTCCACAAATTCTCTGTATTCCTGTACTGTATTATTCTCTACTGTACTGTTCTGTCTCACTCTCTGTATGCTGTTCTTAAGTAGACTCTCTCTTTTGAGAGTTGGCCATTCCCTAGCTTTGACTCATTCTGTCAAATCTTCCTCTGATTTGTCCCTTTGTCTGCCCCTCAATTAGATTTCAGTGTTTGGGATTAAAGGTGTGTACTGAGTTCCAGCCAGAGATAGATATTAAGGGTATTTATTCTAGTCAGAAGGGTTAAGTTAGGTGGAATGTCTATATTCCAGTAAAATCAGAGAGACGGAATAGTCTGAGAGAAGCCTGTACTTGGCCTGTAGCCTGCAGTCTGCAACCAGATAACAGGATAATGTACAGATGGTCACCTATATCGGGTTGTAATATTGAACAATAGTCATTCCCAGAGACATGCATGACACATATGTACCTGTCTGTAGCTTAAGACTCAGAAGCCTGTTGAGAACATGCTTCATCTTTGTAAGAGATGTCAACTCATTGTTTCACCCCTGTATCTCTCCCTGATCATCAAAGTGCACAGAGACCCATAAATAAGGTACAAGATCAGACTGACCTAGTATCTTAGGAATCTTGAACACTACCCTGGAGCCACCATTTACAAATTTCTTGAAATCCTAATGATGAGAGTTTTAACACCCTTATGAACCAGATATGAATTTTTTTTTAAATTGCCCTCATCTATGTTTTTAAAATATCGGTAACTCCCTATTATGAAGAAATACTTCAAAAAATACAAAAATTAAAAAACTGTTGGCTTTTTCTTCAATGAACTAGGTATAGAGGTGGATTAGAGAAATAGTAGTTATTGAGAGGAATGAGCTGCATCACTTAGCAACCAAGAAAAAAAAAAAAGAAACAGATGTAGTCCATCCAAATAAAGCCTGTTTAATTAACATATCGGAGAGATATTTATGATAAACTGTCACCGAGTAATGTACTCACACTGCCTTTTCTAATCCTTTCAGTTTAGAAACATCTGCATATAAATGGTACGCCAGGAGATGTGCTTTACTCTTCTCTCTCACTTTCAAGTATTCATTCACGGTTCATATAACTACTCTAGAGTTCAAGTTCTCTTATGTGAAAATGAAAATGTAAACCATTTCACAGATATCAAGTCTGGCATCAATGTTACTTTTAAAACTCTCATGATTCATTAAAACCCTTCATTGTCACCGCATACCAAATCTCTATTAAGTGCTTAAGTGGTACCAAAGTACTTAACAACAAGTACTCATACACCATTCACTGGAAGCCCTCGTAGTGTGAAGTGCATGCACTCATGTAATAAAAGCCAAATGTACTATGTTTTCAATAATTACAATATGCACACTTAACACAGATCCCTGTTGTCAGATTTAGTTAAGCACTACCAATTTTTGAATAAGCACTTAACATCTATACTCATATTTAGATGCAAAGCTGGCAGGACTTCTCTATCATCACCATTGAAGAGGAACTAAAAAGGAAACAAAATAAAATGCAGTTACAAGGAAATAGCATGGGAAGTAATTATTCACTTAAATATTAGCAGTAATACCATATGGCAAGTAATATATTTTAGTGGTTATATGCTATTATTTTACCTACTCTGTGGAACTTGAACTAAAAAAAGAATTTTGTGAAAATCGCAGTAACACAAAATCATCACTCAGAGAAAATACAAAAGAAATAAGCTGCAACTAAATGTTTTACAAGCAGTATGTAAAATGAGTCAACAAATTTTGCCAAAACCTTAAAATATTGTCTGAAAACCAGAAATATTCATGAATTGAATTCACACGTTCTGCTAATCAAGCTATTCATTTAGGCAGCCTTTCCAGCTCCTGCATTTGCTAATTTTACTTTTGAAAACTCTTTTTATCATACTTTAGTGAACTCTAATAGGAGGAATATTTAAATGATAAATTGATATGGTTCTACTTTCATTAGAGAAGCACAGTGGACTGCCAAAAAAGCAGCATGTGCGAAGGAGGTGCAACTCTTTGCTTGACCTTTTATTCTGTTTTACCTATGAGCCTCCATCATCTACTATTAGATGACAGGGCTTCTCCATTTAAATAACCAACATTTGTAATGTGCATAGTTCTTCTAAGGTAAATGATTAGGAAGATTTTTAATGTAATTCAGGGTCATTGATTCCTTGTTCATTTGTTCTTTGTTTGAACTATCAAAAGATCTCAACTGTCTACTCCATGCTGAAGATTCTGGAACTTTTTCTTCATCTAAGAAATGCACAGGAGTTATGACCCTGCGTGAAAGTCCTTATCTATGTATTATTCCCCGAAGTGGTGAATGTGGGATGATGATAAGCACATTTTCCACAATTTGCTACTGTGTCATTCATATTTGAAACCTAAACTTAGTTTGAACTGGATGAAATTTGTATGCGCTCATCTCTGCTCCGTGATCATACAAGTTGTATGATGCCTCTCAGAAGATCCCCCTTACTGGGTTCTACTTAATTTCAAGATTGCCAAACTCCTATAGTCTAAGCAGCTGTGGCAAGTATTCCATAACTCGTTGAGACAAAGTAGACCAAAATGTTCAAAAGTAAAAGCACTGGCAGTTAGCACAAGACATTTTTACATAGCCAAATAGAAGCTCAGTGTGTGCTGGTCCTTCTTAAAAACAACAAATGGCTTTCATATGCCACAGAATGTAATAAACAACTCACATTTGTCTCAATGGAGAAAAAAGAATTTATAGGACCATAAATTCTACTAGAGATATTTTGAAATGCTAAATATTAATAATAAAATATGTTGAAGAAATCCCTGTTTTCCAGAGGACATTTTTTAAGCTATTATAATTGCTTAATTACATCGGTAGGAAATATTTTTTTGAAGATTGGTGAAAGTCTCTTTGGATTGAAATAATTGTCTTTAATTGATTACTGAACGTGTCAAATATGATGGCGCCATAATGAATCAGTTTAAAAAGCAAAAGCAAAAGCTGTCAAATATTACATGATTTTTCATTCCTTTTTATTCAATGTCTAGTTCATTCTAGTAAAAGAATCCTAGGTGTTTATTATTCATACAATTATTCACTTGGTGTATATTTTTTCTCTGAAGTCAATCTATTTGAGGACATGATTGAGTTGTGTTTGCACCTACAAAGAACACAATAGGAACTTCACAGTTTAGACTATTCATAACAAAAGTTACCTCTCCTACCATTTCACTTTTCTTGACTTAGCATTTGGCACTGTTTGGCTTTATCAGACCCTTCCAGATCATGTGATTTTTGTCCATACTGAATTTACCACTCTCATTCACAAGTTTACAGATGTTAGCATCATGAATCAAACAAATTTTTGTACTTTTTCTCATAAGTCAAGGTCAATGTTTTCTGCATTGCTATGTAGAGATTTTTATTGTGTGCTGCAATTACAAATCCACTGGACTATATTATAGTAACATTTGGTTTGCCAGCTTCTCTCACTGGTCCAGGCATTTTTCCAGCATAAAGACAAAGCAGTATGTATCATTGCACTCCATTAGTGCTACACTTGATACACACCATGCTCTCAATAAAGCTTGTTGAATGAAGGAATGAATTTTTCATTGCTCAGACATTAAGATAAATTCACCCATGTAAAGTCTCCCTTTCATTATTATTTTTATTGTATGTCTTGCTGCAACCACAATAGCTACAAAAACAATAGACATTTACTGAAGGCTTATCTGGGTTCGGGCGGTGTGCTAATAGCTTCGCATTCATTATTCATCTCATTTAATGCATGCAGCGATCTTCTTAGGTAGGCAAAATTATTATCCTCATTTTAAGATAAGGAAAATGAAGAAAAAGAGATCACACATGTAGTAAAGGCTAGTGTCAAGATAAAAACCCAACTTGGACTCCAGCACATGTGAAATTTGAGGATGTACAGAATATCTTCGTGCATGTTTTATATGCAGGATAATAGGATGTGTTTATCCAGTGCAAAACATCTCAATATGCTCTCCCCTTAAGTGTAAAAGCAGCTGATACTTCAGCTGAAATTTACTAGTACTTTCATCTTCCCAACTTATATTTACTAACGTATAATGACTGTTTGATAAAAAGAAAATCCATTGTTTATTTTTTTGGTACTCTTTTACATACAAAGAGGACTCTGTAGTCCTACTTTACCAATCCTCTAATCTTAAGCATTTCCTATATTTAGTGCTGACATCTTTGATTTATTTTTTTAACTTGTTTTCTCATATTATGGGTTTGAACTGATTGAAAATTTTTGATTGAAGTGTTGAGTAACATGCCTGTTAATTGTCTTTTTAAAGAATAATATTTTGGCTAACTATTATAAACTTTCTTTTAAAATTACAGAAAAATAAACCCCCATCTACACTTTTGTTTATGTTGGGTCTTACTCTGTAAACATCCACCTATATCTATCTCCTTTTTGCTGAGATTAAAGGTGTTTACAGCCCGCTTGGCTCTTTCTTTTTTAGTTTCTTTGTTTGTTTCTTTGTTAGATAAGCAAAATCTTGTTGTGTAGCATTGTCTAGACTAGAACTCACTAAGTAGAGCAGGCTGGCTTAGACCTCTGCTTCTGAGTTGTGGGATTAAAGGTATGTGCCATCACACCAGTCCCAAAACTGTTCTTTCCAGAGACATACAGTCAAAAAAATAAATAAATAAAAATACAGCTAGGTTGAAGTGATCAAAAAGCTGGCAAGTGAGTCCTTGTCAGATGCAGTCCCCACTTCCCTTGCTAGAGAACCCCCATGAAACCTAAGCTGACCATCTGCTACATCTTTGTGGGGGGGTTTAAGCTACAGGGGAAGGGGATACACTCAGTCATGATGTAATTTGATGAATTGGAGTGGATGGGAAAGAGGAATAGGAGAGGTGCTAGGAGAGGGAAGGGAGGGAAGGTGAAACTGGGAAGGGAGTAGGGATAGGGCTGCAACCACGATGCAAAGTGAATAAAAAAAATAAATAAACTTAAAAAAAAGAACTCTACCATGTCTGTGTTTTTCAGGTAAGAGGAAAACCTGTGGGAAACGTGAGTGTCCATCTTCAGGCCACCCAGCTAATACTGGGAAAAATTCTGGGCCTCCAACCAGGCACTGCTGCAGCCCTAGGCCACCCAAACCCATCATCTGTGGATAACTTAATGGCATTAGCAGCTAACAGCCCTGACCTTGGGAGTTCACTCTCACTGTCCTGTGGAGTGCATACCTTCTGATACTGGGGAATCAGGGGAGTCCTACAAACTCAGGGCCCACTCCCACTGTCCTGCGCAGAGAAGAGGCTCCAACCACAGAACCCCTGATTCTCAGGACCCAAGGAAGCAATCATAGATACTGTTCCCTAAGGAGACCACCAGGACCTCTGAGCTCACAGCTTCTCTAAAACGTCTGTACTCAAAGGACAACACATGCTGGAGAGGATGTGGAGAAAGGGGAACCCTCCTCCATTGCTGGTGGGAATGTAAACTGGTACAACCACTTTGGAAATCATTCTGGTGTTTTCTCAGAAAATTAGGAATAGTGCTACCTCAAGATCCAGGTATACCACTCTAAGGCATAGATCTAAAAGAGTCTCAACAATACAACAAGGACATTTGCTCAATCATGTTCAGAGCATATTTATTTATAATAGCCAGAATCAGGAAACCACCTACATATCCACTAACCAGGGAATAGATACAAAAATTGTGGTACATTTACAAAATGGAAGAGTACTCAGCAATTAAAAACAAGAAAATCATGAGATTTACAGGCAAATTTGAAGCCAAAACTTAAAATAAATTTTTGTATTTTATGTGCAAAATTAATATTCTCTCAATTGTTATTTAATAGTTTAGAGTTTAGAACTTGATATCATGATGATTGAACCCTCAGGTAATGCCTTTCTTTTTTTACTTATTTAGGGATTACATTTAATTTTATACCTGGAGCAAAGGTATTATTAAAAATATTAATCCTGCAGCATTGATGTGGTTTGGTATGATGTCTCAGGTCTCAGGAATAAAGGCCCTTCATGTTAAGCCTGACACCTGAGTTCATTTCCAGAAACACACTTTGTGGCAGAAGACAATAGATTGGCACACAAATACACACAGAGAGACACACACACACAAGTTAAATAAATGCAGAAAAAGCATCATAATTTTATTATAAAACAACACATAGCAAACAAATAAAGTAAGTAACAGCCTTCGTAGATTTCAGGCTCCATGGAACTCCATTAATCAAAGGTATGAATTGCTTTTCCTGTTCCCTATCGCTTACATATTCCAGAGATTACTTGAGCCACCAGCTTCTAAGTGAATTTAAATAACATATGGCCTTAGATTAATTTGCTCCTTACAAAATCAATTGCATAGATATTAATTGTGTATCTGAGAACTGAAAATGTACTTGCCTCAGAGTTCCATAACCATTTACAACTGAGACCATATTTACATTACCTGCCTTGGGTCTGCTACAAATCATGCAGCCTACATCTATTCACCATGTGGACCTGCAGTGTGAACATAGATTCTATAAATCGTTTAAGCCTCCAAGGAAGAATCATAGTTCATCTTCTGGACAACTATTGTGGGGCCTTTGTAATGTGTCACCCTGGCTAGACTGAACGACACATTCCCTACACCTCTGATTAGAATGGGCCACAGGAGAGATTCTTGTTTAACACTTGGATTGCGAAAGTGAAGCAGCAGCCACTTTGTGGCTCAGACACATTGATCCACTGGCTCATCTCACTGATGAGAAACAGCACTCGGCCGGCAAATGCCCAACCTTTCTCTGAATCTGCCTCCAGCTCCTCAGACTGCAGCATCAGATCTGCGTTTAGCAAGATGACAAAGGGCACTGGCTTCTTTCACAGGGCACCCAAATCAGTGCGGTTAAAGGAAATGAGAACTGACTGCTGTGCTTCTGAATTCCAACTTGTCCTTGTTCCTCTTCACTGTACATCCCTCTTGGCTTCAAACTCTCTGTTTTAAACATGAAGCAACACATGTCAAGACATTGACCTTAACCTGGTTCTGCTTGCACAACTGCATAAGGACAAACTCCTGTGAAATTCCTGGACTTTACTCCTCTCTCTCTCTCTCCCTTTTTCTCTTTACACACACACACACACACACACACACACACACACACACACACACTTTTTTGTTTTCTCCTAAGCCTTCACGAATGCAGCTATCTTGAAGAAATAAAGCAAAGTATTTATAATATCGGAGATAAAATTAGAGAAAAGTTTAAAGCAATAGATTTATATTGGTTCTCTCATCCTTCAGCTAATCTAGAAATGCCCTGGATATAGTCAAAAAGACTTGCTTAGTGCCATGTATATCTCAGGAGTTCTCTTTTCTTCTGACATGGGGATTTTCAAACATTTTTATTATATTATTTCATTACAAATATCTACCCATAAATTTGAAAAATATACTACAATAGCACATTAATTTTGGGGTTATATACTTTATATATTTGAAGTGGAAATTTATGATTTCCTTGAAGAACCAGTTTTGTCATGTGATGTTTGGCAGCAAGCTGGGCAAGGGGCACTACTTTGGCCAGCTGAGGACATCTGTGGGTAGACTCTGAGGAGAGGAGATATATAGAAGCCCATGGACAGCGAAACATTGCTTTTTAGATAGACATCACTGAGCTCATCTTTGTGCTTTGGACACTTGACTTGAGAGAAACATTCCAGAAGGCTTCTCTTGGCAATCCAACTGAGTCCTAAAGCTTTCGCTGACTTTGTGTTGCTGCTTGGTGTTGGCCTTTGGATTGGACTGCTCATACACTGACCACTGAGTCTGGTAATCCACTAAAGACCCATTGATCTTAATCAGCTGGAAGTAGATAATAGAGGACTGCAGACCTTTTCCCTAGTAATCTTCTACCTAAGTTTGTGGGAAACTGTTGGAAGGGAGGTAAAGGTACTTAAGAACCCTAAATAAAGTAGGTTTGGTTAAAAATCTAAGCCTACACATGCTCATAATGATCTTTTAAAGAGCCATATTAAAAAGCTTATTTTTACATCTTTTTATCTATAAGTAGCTAGTTTTTTAATTATTTTTTTATTTTTTTAATATTAGTTACAGTTTATTAACTTTGTATCCCAGCTGTATCCTGCTCCTTCATTCCCTCCCAATCTCACCCTCCCTCTCTCATCTCCTTCTTGCCCCTTTCCTATTCCACTGATAGGGGAGGTCCTCCTCCCCTTTCATCTGACCCTGGTTTATGTGGTATCTTCAGGACTAGATGCAAAGTCCTCCTCTGTGGCCTAGCAGGGCTGCTCCTCCCTCGAGGGGAGGGGGAGGTCAAAGAGCCAAGCCATTGAGTTCATGTCAGAAATACTTCCTGTTCCCCTTACTAGGGTACCCACTTGGATACTGAGCTACAATGGGCTACATCCGAGCAGGGGTTCTACGTTATATCCATACATGGTCCTTGGTTGGAGAAACAGTCTCAAAAACACACCTGTGCCCATATATATTTGGTCCTTGTGGAGCTCCTGTCCTCTTCAGGTCCTACTCATTCCCCCTTTTTTCATATGATTCCCTGCACCCTGCTGAAGGTTTGTTTATGAGTCTCTTCACCAACACTATATTTGACAGAGACCTGATATCCAGAATATATAAAGAACTAAAGTTAAAAAACAAAAGTTCAAGCAATCCAATTAAAAAATGGGGTATAGAGCTAAACAGAGAATTCTCTGTAAGAGGAATATAGAATGGCAGAGAAACACCTAAAGAGATGCTGAACATCCTTAGTCGTCAGAGAGATGCAAATCAAAACAATCCTAAGATTTCACCTTATACCTGTCAGAATGGCTAAAATCAAAAACTCAAATGACAACACATGCTGGAGAGGATGTGGAGAAAGGGGAACACTCCTCCATTGCTGATGGGAATGTAAACTTGCACAACCACTTTGGAAATCAATCTGACACTTTCTCAGACAATTAGGAATAGTGCTTCCTCAAGATCCAGCGATACCACTCCTAGGCATATATCCAAAAGATGCTCAGGTACACAACAAGGACATTTGTTCAACCATGTTTGTAGCAGCTTTATTTGTAATAGCCAGAACCCGGAAACAACCCAGATGTCCCTCAACAGAGGAATGGATACAGAAGTTATGGTACTTTTACACAATGGAATAATACTCACCAATCAAAAACAAGTAAACCATGAAATTTGCAGGCAAATGGTGGGACCTAGAAAAGATCATTCTGAGTGAGGCATCCCAGAAGGAGAAAGACACACATGGTATATACTCACTCATTTAGACCTATAGGATATGATTAACACAATGAAATCTATATACCTAAAAAAGATAAACAAGAAAGAGGACCTGGGGTAAGATGATCAATCCTCACTTAGAAAGACATTGGGCACTGGATATAGGAGAAAACAAGTAACAGGACAGGAGCTTACCACAGAAGGCCTCTGAAAGACTCTACCTAGCATTGTACCAAAGTACCTAGGTTTTAAAAGAATTTTCTGAGTGTACTTACTTTCATCTCCAGTGACCACTAACATCAGTAGGCCAATATTTAGGATGGAACAGTGTTTCATTGCATTTCCTTTCCCCAGAGCAAAGCCAGTTCTCCCATTTTTCTCTTGAAGCAACAAGAATGAGCCTCTCTGCCCCCAATGTGTACTTCTACCAGTTTAATGACTTGCCCTAGTGGAGATGTGAATAATATTCATTACTGTTCTCATTTTTGAAATAAAATTCCAGACAAAACCTGCTTAGGGAAAGAGGGGTTTCTTTTGACTCCCATTTCTGGGGTATAGTCTGTCACAGTGGGGGAGCTGTGAGAAGAGGCTAGTGAGCAAACACTCAGTTGGAAACCGCAATCAGGAGGCAGAGAGAGATGACTGCCCTGCTCAGCCTGCTTTCTGCAGCAGGAAATAATGATTTCCTGGTCATCGTGGTCATACGTTTACGTCTCTGAAAACACCCTGAAGGACACATCTGAAGGGATGCTTGCATGATTTTAATTCCAGCCAAGTAGACAGAGACAGTAAGTAATACTGATGGAGAGATTCAGAGAAAGGAATGTGATATTCTAGCCTCCCCTTTGACTTATAACTATTTTTTCCACCTGTGGGTACAATTAATTGAGAGGGTCATTTCAGGTGCTGCTATTGATGTTTCTCTAGTTTATGGAATTAAGAAAACAACAAGGGTTTGTTATTTTCACTAACAATCTCCAAATTTAAAAAGGAAATCATTGAAGTGGTGTCTTTTTTTAAGTAAAACATAGATAAAATCTTATCTATAGAGATTCCTAAAAAAAATTTTATTTTCCAATCTATTGCTCCAGCCTCTATCAGAAACATCAATTTCCTTTCTGGTATTACAAGTAAGATAACTTTTTATAACTTTACCTTTGTCCAGAGCAGAACATAATAAAATTGTAGTGCAAAATGACTTCTGCAACATATTTAGATTCAATAGAATAATATGGGTACATTGTGTGTTAAAAACACATAAAAGTTATGGCTGTGCTTAATCATTACTCCTAAAATTAAGTAATGATTTATTTTTAATATGGACAAAGTGTGGATAATCATTTTGATCTTTTTTCCAATTCTGAAACAAAGAACATATATAATTGTTTTTAATAATATTGCAAGTTACAATCCATTATGTTTGCTGGCACAGAAGGTGATTGCTTTAAATTTTGTCTTATTATTTGTACTTTTGAAGCTGCGTTTTATTTGTTTTTTATTTGTGTGTGTGTTTGTTTGCTTTTGGTGTATGGGATTACACATGCTAGACAAGCGTTCTACTGCTGAGTGAAATGCTTAATTCGGGGTCCCCCTACCTCTGCGTTTCGTGTGCTAAGGTTACAGATTATGGACCACCACATCTAGCAAAAATGTTTGATTTTATAAAGTGTTTTATTATGTAATACACTTAAAATCATTGATTTGTTGGTTTACAGAGGCAAAACAAAGTATGATGACAATGATTTTTTACTTTGTGACTGACTTAGTTCCAAGAAATATTTCTACTGTCAGAGTTTATTACCAATTTCCACAATTTACATTTCATTCATAATATCACAATTTTCCTAGTGTCTAGACAATTAGCTGTTAATCACTTATATTTTGTTTACTTTTTTTTCTCAGAGGAACCTCATGGTATGATGGCCAAAATGTCAAGAATAACTATATGATACAATTATATCATGTGTGCATTCAGACTTGGGTTTATGTATACTTAGGGCTGATTCCTTTATGCTTTGCCTTTGAAAAAGACATGTACCTAATTTAAATACATCTCCTATTCTTTCTGTTTTCTTGATACAATATACATTGAAACAAAAAGTAAAGGACCTTATTATCAATATATATATATATAAAACTTGAATTAATTTCTTTATTTTTATATTTTAAAATGAAAATAAATCAACCATCCATTACTGTATATTCTTAATATAACATTTTCATGCATAGGCAGGCATCTGAGTATGTTTTACATGGTTTTTCAGAAGATAAAAAAAATGATAGTAACTCTTATATCGGTTTTCTATATTCTTCAAGGGTTTGTCATGAACTAAAAGTAAATAGTCCATAAAATCATATTTAAAGGATAACTGCTCTGTGATGTTTGTCTGGGATCATGGTATTTAAAAATTCATAAGAACAGTGTTACTATAAAAGCTTTGTATCCCTAAAAATAATGGTCCATCTATCAAAATCCATGGTAACCATATGTAAAAATAAAGTAACTTGAGCAGAAAAATATATCTCATTTAGTTGTTTCCAAACAAATTGCTTCATACACCATGAAAAACTCTAATATTGAAGAAAGTGTGGTTTCACAAAACATGTTAATAAGTAGTAAGGGCTAAATTTGTAAGGGCTGAGAAATATAGGGGCCTCAGAACAATATACAACACTTTTCTGTTTAATATCAAAAAGACATATCATCATACAAATCTTGTGATTTCAAATGTGTTACATATTTCTATGACCTAATTACAGAAAGGTATAGTGTATGGAGACTTGATCCGTACTGGGTGTGTTTCTGTGATAGTGAGCCTCCAGCTGAAATCTATTCCTGTAATAGAGTCAGCGTCAGTGTTCACTGTACTATTAATGACTCTGAGTGAGAAAAGCTGAATGCTTTTCAGATCTTTAACATAATACTTATAACTGAAGTTTACCCAGTTTAAATCAGTCTTTTTGCTTTTTGCTTCATCACAAAATCTGTGATTTTCTTCAAACGCTGAGTTGTTTCTCCAGGATGAAAGTTAATAAGTTAGAAAGTTCTGTCATCTGATAGCTGCACTTGGCTCTTGCTGCTGCTGGAGGGCTGCGACTTTGATGTTCCAGTCTCATATTAAGAGAAGAGAAAGAGTCGGGTATGTACTCTTGCTCAGGTACTTTTCTGAGAGTTTCCTTTAAACTGAGTTCCATGAAACTATAATGTCTTTTAACAAGATTATTGATTGTAAAATAAAGCCTCTTTCCATTACCTTCCTAGAGGAAGTCCAGATAGAGACGCTTTAAAAGTTTGAGTAACATTACTTCTTTGCTGTTTAAAAGTGCACCCTTAACTCTCTGGGGCACTAAGGAAGAGGGTTTCTAGAGGGACTTGCAATGTAAGCAACTCTTTTCCTCCCCTGCCCTTCTAAACAGATGAAGGACTGTCAGAGAATCTAATTTCCTCTGACCTGAGTTTGTGCATGTTTGTTTTAATTTAGAGAAACTCTCTAAACCTTTAGATTTTACTGACTAAGTGTGATAACAGCTGTGTAGAGTGAACACTATTGCTACTACCTTGAGACCTAGGAATTGACAGGTAATGGCTCTAAAGGTAACCAGCCGTGCCAATTATCCAGCCCCAGCGTCCAGCAGAGCTGGCAGACGAAAGCTCTGTAAGTTGAACTATTGCATACTGAGTATGCTTAGAGAAACTCAGAGGATCTCCTTATCCAGTGGATGTTATCTTTTGTTATTCATCATCACTGCAGTTGGTTATTCTCAAATTCCAAACATGCTATTAGAATTCAGCAACTCTGCCCTTTTATATTACAATAAAGCATCCGGATAAAGCTTGAAATGTACTTACTTTAATGGACTGTCAAGTAACTGAAAATTTTACTGACCTATTCACACAATAAAAAGTTTCTATGAAATACTGATATATGGGAAATGGCTTTTTATTTCCAAGCTTATATAAACTAGAACTAATTAAAATGTTTTGAACTAATTGCCTGAAGGTTACTCTTCTACTGACTGTTTTAGGATTTGGTCACATATCCATATTAAATGAGAAAAAAAAAATAATGACAATGACTTCTGACAACATAAATGACAGAGAACAAAATTCTTATCGTATTATTCATCATGAGGCTTAATGACAACTGGGCTTATGGATCTGATAAAAAGCTTGCAAGACACAGCAAGGTAATCTCTCATTAATCAAAGAATTTTGTTTTGTCTTATCTGTTGGTGCCTGATAAAAATTTCAGGGATCTAAGACATGCTTCTTTTTTTTTTTTTTTTTTTTCCATCATTGTAGCTCAATATATTGCAAATTGGTAATATCCATGGCAGTAAAGTAAGTTTATAGACTGGGTATAAATAACACTTGAAGTAAATCACACCCTCAGTTAATTCACATATATGTCATGGGATTCCAGAAAGGCCTTCTGTAATATGCATAGAACTCACCTTAGCTTCACC
The DNA here is from genome assembly GCF_907164565.1 of Psammomys obesus. Taxonomy (NCBI): domain Eukaryota; kingdom Metazoa; phylum Chordata; class Mammalia; order Rodentia; family Muridae; genus Psammomys; species Psammomys obesus. Next base: position 29,803,256 of record NW_026591086.1, read on the forward strand.
GTAGCTCTTTTTACAAATCATATACTGGCAATTAAATTTTGTTTGGAAAAATAATTTTAAGAAAAGCATTCTAAAAATTCAGTATTCTATTTCCCAATTACTTTTTCTTTCTTTAAATACTTTTTGACTTACGTGATTTCATATACATCTGTAACATAATTTTTCTGAGTGATTATAATAATTAATTCATCTCACAAAACTATAACAATGCCGGTACTTCCAAATACATCTTTGTTTTCAACTCTTCTTTATTGTCTTCTCCAGTGGAGGGTTCTGTAGTCACTTAGGAATGCTCTTTAAAATCCTTGAACCTTGATGAAGAAGGAAAGGATGTGCTGGGATTTCTAACAGGAAAATGCCACTGAAAGACTCATCAACAGAACAAGTGAAAAGACAGTCAAGTAGATAGTCAAGAAAGCAATCACTGGGGAGACTCCAATATGGCAGCAACCAGTGCACACCTTTTCTGAAGGGAAGAGGATCAGAAACTCTGAAACTGGTGAGTGGATGGGCAGCTGAAGCCAGAGCATCGACTTTGAGGCTTGCTGGGCTAGAGAGGACAACAGGTGAGCTGGGACAGATTGGACCCAAGCCCCCCATGGATGTCTCCTGGGGGTCTGAGAGTAGCTAGCTGTTTATCCCCTGCACTTTAGCTAAACCTTCTTTTGCTCAGGAGGCACAGCAGCAGTGGGGAGTGCATAACCCCAAGAATGCAGCCTACTTACTGTAACTTCCAAACAAGAGACCCAAATCAAGAGTAGAAAATGATGGGCCTTCTGAGCTTACTGCATACCCCTGCAAGTGTGTTCCTGGGCACTCTGTACTTTCCACACATGCCTGCAAGTGAGAACATCTGTGAGAGAGTGGATACAGAGCCTCAGATCAAGGGTCCCTCCATGCTAGGCACCAGACATCAGATCCCTACACTTCCTCTGTGACCAAGATAGGGATCCCTGGGACAGCATTCTCAACATTGAAGCCCCTGTTGGGTGGGTCTCCCAGTAGATTCCAGCAAAACAATTCTTGGAAACAATTCCTAGAGCCAAGATGGTACAGCCCAGACAGATCTGAGCACTTGGCACACAATACCTCAACAGGCCAGTGGGCCACTGAGCCATTCAGGTCACCTGCAAGCACACTGTGCCTGCACCACAACCTACACTTACACACCTCCCTCTTACTCCACCCTTCCAGGCAGGCACACTTCCACGTACAGTCCTGCTCAGGCACACATGTGCCTGCAGCCTTCCTCCCTTACCTGCCTCTGAAACATCAACACCCACTCTCAAATCTGAGGACCTCTCTCATCTTCCTGAAGAATACTGATGTCCCCAGAGAGAGACAGACCCACTCTGCAGTACAGGCTCCAGGAACAAACAGCAAAGGCTACTGACCAGCAGACGGCTAGAGGCTGGAATAAGAACACATACAACAAAAATCAGGACATCATGGCTTTACCAACAATTCCCAAAATCATTGGATATTTTAATTAATTGGAAATACAGGAAAATTAGTTTAAATCTATGCTTATCTAGTTTTCAGAAGTACACAAAGAGTGAATAACCAAAACTCTCAAAGAAATATAGGCAAATATAGCAACACAAATAGAGGCACATGAAGAGAAAAAAAATAGATGACATCATAGAAAGACAGGAACCACATTCAAATAGATGAAAGGAATGGTTCAAAATATAAAAACAAAATTAGAATCAATAAAGAAAACAAGAACAGAGAATTCCCTGGAGCTGGAAAACTTAGAGAAGAGATCAGGAACCACAAAGGTAAGCATCACCAACAGATTACAAGAGATGGAAGAGAGAATCTCAGGTGCTGAAGATACAAGAACAGAAATTGACACATCTGACAAAGAAAATAAAATAAGAATAGTCCCAAACACAAAAAATCCAAGAAATCAAGGATGCCATGAAAAGAAAAATAGGAATTTTATAAAAGAATATTCAAGGCTCCAAGGTTCAGAAATATTTTCAAGAAAATCATAGAAGAAATTTTTTCCAACTTAAAGAAAGAAATGTCCTTAAACATACAAGAGGCCTACAGAACACCAAATAGACTAGACCAGAAAAGAAACTCCTCACATCACATGATAGTCAAAACACTTAATCAACAGAACAAAGAAAAAAAAAAAACTGTTAAAAGCAGAAAGGGAAAAAGGCCAAGTAACATACAAAGGTAGAATTATGAGAATCACACCAGACTTCTCAGCACAAACTATGGAAACCTGAAGGGCCTGGGGAGATGTTATGCAGACTCTAAGAGAACACATATGTCAAACCATAACACTATACTCAGCAGAACTTTCAATCAACATAGATGAAGAAAACAAAATATTCCATGACAAAACTAAACTTAAAGAATATCTACACAGCAACTCAGCCCAACAGAATATTCTAGAAGAAAAATTCCAATCTAGTGAAATAAACTACACCCAAGAAAACATAGAACATAGATAACTTCACAACAAAAATCAAAAGAAAACCAGCACACAAACACACTATCACCACCAACTGCGCAATAAAAGGAACTAACATTCATCGTTCACGATTATCTATCAGCATCAATAGACTAAACTTTCCAAAAAAAAAAAAAAAAAAAAGACACAGACTAAAACAATGGTTGTGGAAACAGGATCCAACATAATGCTGTGCCCAATAAACATTCCTCTGAAACAAAGACAGACACTACCTCAGAGTAAATGACTGGAAAAACGTTTTTCAAGCAAATGGACCCAGAAAAAAAAAAAAGCTGGACTAGCTCTTCTATTATATAATAAAATAGACTTTCAACCAAATTAATCAAAAAAGATAAGTCAGGGCACTCCATTCTCATCAAAGGAAAAATCCTCCAGGAGGACATCAAAATTCTGAACATCTAAGCCCCAAATACAAGAGCACCTGCATTCATAAATGAAACATTATTAAAGTTCAAATAATACATCAATCCCAACACCTTAATAGTGAGAGACATCAACACTCCACTCTCACCAAGGACAGATCATTTAGACAGAAGTTAAATAGGGAAATAATGACAAATACAGAGATTCTAAATCAAATGTACCTAACAGCTGTCTACAGAACTTTTCACCCATACTCTAAAGAGTATACCTTCTTCTCAGGAGACTTACTAAAATTTAATGAAAATGAAGGCACAACTTACCCAAAATTGTAGGACAGAATAAAAGCAGTGTTAAGAGGAAAGTTCATAGCCCTAAGTGCCTTCAGAAAGAAGTTTGAGACATATCATACTAGCATCTTAATGGCACACCTAAAAGCACTGGGGGGGGGGGGGGAGAAGCAGACACACCCAAGAGGAGTAGACAGTTGGAAATGATTATATTTGAGCTGAAATAAATAATTATAAACAAGTAAACAATTCAAAGAATCAATGAAACCAAGAGCTGGTTCTTTGAGAAAATCAACAAGAGAGCTAAACTAACTAAAAGGGAGAGAGAAACTATCCAAATCAGCAAAATCAGAAATGAAAAAGGGGATATAATGACAGACTCAGAGGAAATTCAAAGAATCATTAGGTCTTACTTCAAAAGCCTATTTGACACAAATTATGAAAATCTAAATGAAATGGACAATTTTCTTGATAGATTCCATTTACCAAAATCAAGAACAGGTAAATAAATTAAATAGTCCTATATCCCCCAAGGAAATAGAAAGAGTCATCAAAAGTCTCCCATCAAAAGAAGCCCAGGGCCAGATGGTTTCAGCGCAGAATTCTACCAGACCTTCAGAAAAGTGGTAACTCCAATTCTCTTCAAATGATTCCACAAAATAGAAACAGAAGAAACATTACCAAACTCATTCTATGAAGCCACAGTCACCTTGAAACCTAACCCACACAAAGACACAACTAAAAAAAGAGAACTTCAGACCTATCTCTCTTATGAACATTGATAAAAAAGTACTCAACAAAATACTTGCAAACCGAATTCAAGAACACATCAAAGACATCATCCACCATGACCATGTAGGTTTCATCCCAGGCATGCAAGAGTGCTTCAACATACGGAAATCCATCAATGTGATCCACCATAGAAACAAACTGAAGGAGAAATACCACATGATCATCTCCTTAAATCCAAAAAAGCATTTTACAAAATCCAACACCCATTCATGGAGAGATCAGAGATAAAAGGCACGTACCTAAACATAGTAAAGGCAATATAAAGCAAGCCTATAGCCAACATCAAATTAAATGGAGAGAAACTTAATTCAATCCCACTGAAATCAGGGACAAAGCAAGGCTGTCCACTCTCTCCCGTTCTCTTCAACGTAGTATCTGAAGTACTAGCTAGAGCAATAAGACAACTAAAGGAGATCAAGGGGATACAAATCTGAAAGGAAGAAGTCAAAGTATCACTATTTGCAGATGATATGATAGTATACATGAGTGACCCCAAAAACTCAACCAGAGAACTCCTTCAGCTGATAAACACCTTTAGCAAAGTAGCTGGATACAAAATTAATTCAAAAAGTCAGTAGCCTTCTGATATATGAAAGACAAAAGGATTGAGAAAGAAATTAGGGAAACTACATCCTTCACAATAGCCATTAATAACATAAACTGCCTTGGTGTGACTCTAACCAAGCAAGTGAAAGACCTGTTTGAAAACAACAAACAAAAACAACAAACAAACAACAACAAAAAAAAAACCTCCCAAAAACTTCTAGTCTCTGAAGAAAGAAATTGAGGAAGATATCAGAAGATGGAAAGATCTTCCGTGCTCATAGATCGGTAGGGTTAACATAGTGAAAATGGCCATTCTGCTAAAAGCAATCTACAGATTCAATGCAATTCCAATCAAAATACCAACACAATTCTTTACAGAACATGAAAGATCAATTCTCAGTTTCATAAAGAAGAAGAAAAATACCCAGAGTTGCTAAACAATCATGTACAATTACAGATCTCATTTGGAGGTATTTTCATCCCTGATCTCAAGCTGTATTATAGAGAAAGATTAATAAAAAATACATGTTAGAGACAGTCCTTGTTCCCAATACTAGGGAACCCATTTGGACACTGAGCTACCATGGGCTATATTTGTGCATGAGTTTTAGGTTATCTCCATGAATGGTCCTTGGTTGGAATATAAGTCTCAGAAAAGATCCCTGTGCCCAGATATCTTTTTCTCCTTGTGGAGCTCCTGTCCCCTCCAGGTCTTTCTATACTTGTTTCTTTCATAAGATACCCTGCATTCTTGATCACCTCACCCTGAGGGCGGTGCAGCCTTACCAGGACACAGAGGAAGACAACACAGCCACTCCTGATAAAACCTGATAGACTAGGATCAGATGGAAGCAGAGGAGGACCTCCTCTATCAGTGGAATGGGGGAGGGGCATGGGTGGAGAAGAGGAAGGGAGGGTGGGATTGGGATGTCATGAAAGAGGGGGCTATAGTTGGGATACAAAGTAAATAAACTGCAATTATTAAAAAATAAATAAATTTTTCAAAATTACATGTTACTTGTAGAGAAACAGTCTGCAGTAGCAATAGAATCAAATAGATCACCCATAAATAAACCCACAGACCTATGGACACTTGATTTTTGACAAAGATGCCAAAACCATACAAAGGAAAATAGACAGTATCTTCAACAAATGGTGCTGGTCTAACAGAATGTTTACACATAGAAAATGCAAATAGATCCACATTTATCACACTGTGCAAAACTAAAAACCAAGTGGATCAAAGACTTCAACATAAATCCAAACACACTGAACCTATTAGAAGAAAAAGTAGAGAAGAGCCTTGAACTCATCTGGACAACTTCCTGAACAAAAACCAATAGCACAGGCTCTAAGATCAACAATCAATAAATGGGACCTCAGGGAACTTTTCAGGAAATTGAAAAGTTTCTATAAAGCAAAGGACACTGTCAACAGAACAAAAGGACAGCCTACAGATTGGGAAAGGATCCTCACAAGCCCTATATCTGACAGAGGGCTAATATCCAGAATATATATAGAACTTATAAACACCATCAAACCAAGTAATCCAACTAAAAATTGGATACATATCTAAACCAAGAATTCTCAGTAGAAGAATATCTAATGTCACAGAAACACTCCCTACCCATCAGGGAGCTGCAAATCAAAATGATCCTAAGGTTTCACCTTATACCCATCAGAATGGCTAAGATCAAAAACTCAAGTGACAACACATGGTGAAGAAGATGTGGAGAAAGAAGAACCCTCCTCCATTGCTGGTGGGAATAAACCCTTTGGAAATCAATCTGACACTTTGTCAGAAAATTAGGAATAGTGCTACCTCAAAATCCAGCTATACCACTCCTAGGCATATACTCAAACTATGCTCAAGTACACAACAAGGATATTTGCTCAACCATGTCAGTAACAGCTCTGTTAGTAATAGTGAGGATCTGGAAACAACTTTGATGTCCCTCAAAGGAGGAATGAATATAGAAATTGTGGTATATTTACACAGTACAATACTACTCAGCTATTAAAAACAAGGAAACCATAAAATTTGCAGGCAAATGGTAAGAACTAGAAAAGATCATCTTGAGTGAGGTAACCCAGAAGCAGAAAGACACACATGGCATATACTCACTCTAATGTGGTCATTAGACATATAATGTAGGAAAAACATACTAAAATATAAAGTTTCATATAAGCTAAACAGAATGGAGTACAGAATCTCAGGTGTAGAGTAGAATACACAATGGAAGAAACTGATGTATCCATCAAAGAAAATGTTTAATTAAAAAAGTTTCTGACACAAAACATCCAAGGACACCATGAAAAGAAGTAACATAAGTATAATGTGAATAGAAAAAGAGAAGATTCACCACTCCAAGGACCAGAAAATATTTTCAACAAAGTCATAGAAATTCCTCCACTCTTAAAAAATAGATGCCTATAAGCATACATGAGGTCTATAGATGAGAAAAGAAAATCCTCCTGCCACATAATAATCAAAACAGTAAATGTACTGAACAAAAAAAATATCAAAAGTTTCAATGAAAAAAGGCCCAGGAACATATAATGGCAAGCTTAGCAAAATCACACCAGACTTCTCAGAAGGGACCATAAAAGTCAGAAGTGCCTGGATAGACATCTTGCCAACTCTAAGAGACCACAGATGTCAGTCCTGACTACTATACCCAGCAAAATTTAAAGTCACCGTACGTGGAGAAAATAAGATATTACACAACAGAAACAAATTTAAACAATATCTTTGCGCAAACACAGTCCTACAAAAGATACTAGGAAAAACAAAAACAAAAAAATAAAGATAAAACTCCCATCTGAGGAAGTTACCTGTGCTCTAAACAACACAGGATATAAATAACTTTACTGCATCAAAACCAAAAGTATTTTGGCATACAAACACACTACTGCAACTGACATCAAAATAAAAGGAACTAAGCCTCACTGGTCATTAATATCTCTCAACATCAGTGGACTCAACTCTTCAATAAAAAGACACAGAGAACAGAATGGATGTTTAAATAGGACCCATAATTCTGTTACATACGCTTTAGCCCCAAAGATAGACATTACCTGAGAGTAAAGGGCTGGAACAGGTTTCCCAAGCAAATGAACCCAAAAAACAAGCTGGAGTAATCATTCTAATATCTAATACAATAGACTTTCAATCAAAGCTAATCAAAAGATATGATGAACAGCACTTGATACTCATCAAAGGAAATTTCCACCAAGAAGACATCTTACTTCTTAACATCTATGCCCCAAACACAAGGGCACACACATTTGTAAAAGAAACATTAATAAAGCTTAAACCACACATCTGTCCCCACACATTAATTGTGAGAGTCTTCAATACCCTACTCTCACCAAAGGACAGGTCAACAGAAACTAAACAAAGAAATAATAATAATAATAGACGTCATGAATCAATTTTACCTAACAGACAGCTACAGAACTTTTCATCCAAACACAAACAAATACATCTTCTTCTAGGCACTTTCACAGAATTTTCTCCAAAACTGACCATATAGTCAGTCACAAACCAAGCCTTCACAGATATAAGAAGAGTGAGATAATCCATTGTATACTATATGGGCCCAGGGCAGGTAGCAGAGACTGATGAACAAACCAAGGACCATACATAATGAGGACCTAGACTTCCTGCTCAGATGTAGCCCATAAGCAGCTCAGTTTTCATGTGGGTTCACAAGTAAGGGGGGCAGGGGTTATCTCTGACATAAACTCTTGCCTACTCTTTGATCACTTCCCTCTGGAGGAGCAGCCTTGCTAGGCCACAGAAGAAGATCCAGGCAGTCCTGATGAGACTTGATAAACTAGGGTCAGATGGCAGGGGATGAGGGCTCTCTCTTTCTGTACACTAGGGGAGGGAGATTGGGGAAAGAAGGAGGGAGAGTGAAACAGGAAAGAGATTAGGGAAGAGGCCTAAATAGGGATACAAAATAAATAAACTAGAAAAAAATGAAAAAAAAAAAAGAAGAAAATTCATTTTGGATGATGGGAAGGTGGTAACAACAGGGAAGCACTTAGTCTCTGAGCACTGGGAATTGCATTTGTATCTCCAACACCCAAACAGAAATCCAACTATGATGATTTGAGTGTTTAATCTAATGCTGAGATAGGAAAATTTGGGATTTGTAAGATAATTAGTCTTGCTGAATTGATGAGTGATAGGTTCGGTGCGAATCCTGAATTCAAAACAGAATGTGGTGAGTGATCAAGGAAGACATTCAGTGCTGGCTTCTGGTCTCCAAACCTGAGTGAAAGTACATGTGCATATGAATACATGTAGCACCACCAATGAAGAGATATGCTAGCACAGTGCACACTAATATATGCATGCATGCCTATATGCATATGTGTATATATATACATATATGACGCATTTATGCATTCCCAGCACTGGAGGAACATTCAAAGGGTAAAGGAGCATGAACTTATAATAAATCTGAACTACACAGTGAGAAAGGGAAAAATGGGAAAAATGAATAAAACACATACACACTCTCTCTATTCCTCCCCCCCTCTCTCTCACACACATGCAATAACCCAAGAAGACATTCTTAGAAAAAAAAATGTTGAAAATAGCCATAAGCTAGGTTGTTTCCAATTTTCTTCTTCTGATGTCCATCCTCTTTGCCTTTTGGGATGGGGATTGAGTGTTTTAGTCAGGGTATTTTCTCTTGATTAGTTTCTTTAGAAGTACAGATTTTAGTAAGTTTATCCTATGTTATATGTCTATATGAGTGATTATATACCGTATGTGTCTTTCTGCTTCTGGGACAGCTCACTCAGGATGATCCTTTCCAGGTCCCACCATTTACCTGCAAATTTCATGATTTCCTTATTTTTCATTGCTGAGTAATATTCTATTGTGTAGAGATGTATCACAATTTCTGCATCCATTCTTCAGTTGAGGGGCATCTGGGCTCTTTCCAAATTCTGGCTATTACAAATAAAGCTGCTACAAACATGGCTGAACAAATGTCCTTATTGTGTACTTGAGCCTCTTTTGGATATATGCCTAGTAGTGGTATGGCTGGATCTTGAGGAAGCACTATTCCTAGTCGTCTGAGAAAGTACCACATTGATTTCCAGAGTGGTTGTACAAGTTTACATTTCCACCAGCAATGGAGGAGGGTTCCCCTTTCTCCACAACCTCTCCAACATGTGTTGTCACTTGAGTTTTTGATCTTGGCCATTCTCATGGGTGTAAGGTGAAATCTCAGGGTCATTTTGATTTGCATTTCCCTAATGGCTAATGACACTGAGCATTTCTTTAAGTGTTTCTCTGCCATTCGATATTCCTCTACAGAGAGTTCTCTGTTTAGCTCTGTTCCCCATTTTTTAGTTGGCTTACTTGGTATGCTGCTTTTCAGCTTCTTTGGTTCTTTATATATACTGTATAGGATAAACCTACTAAAACCTGTACATCTAAAGAAACTAATCAAGAGAGAGGACCCTGACTAAAATGTTCAATCCCCATCCCAAAAAGAAAAGAAGATGGATATCAGAAGAAGAAAACAGGAAACAACTAGGAACCTGCCACAGAGGGCCTCTGAAAGACTCTGCCCTGCAGACTATCAAAGCAGACGCTGAGACTTATGGCCAACTGTTGGGCAGAGTGCAGGAAATATTATGCAAGAAGTGGGAAATAGTAAGATCTGGAGAGGACAGGAACCCCACAAGGAGAGCTACAGAACCAGGAAATTTGAACACAGAGGTCTTTCCAGAGACTCATATTCCAACCAAGTCCCAGGCATGGAGATAACCTAGAACCCCTGTACAGATGTAGCCCATCGCAGTTTACTGACCAAGTGGGTTACATAGTAATGGGAAGAGGGACTGTCTCTGACATAATCTGATTGGCCTGCTCTTTGATCACCTCCCCCTGAGGGGGGAGCAGCCGTACCAGGCCACAGAAGATGACAATGCAGCCACTGATGTGATCTGATAGACTAAGATCAGAAGGAAGGAGAGGAGGACCTCCCCTATCAGTGGACTTGGGGAGGGGCATGCGTGAAGAAGGGGGAAAGAGGGTGGCACCGGGAGGGGAGAAGGGAGAGGCTTATGGTGGGATACAAAATGAATAAAGTGTAATTAATAAAATAAAATAAAATTTAAAAAAAAAGAAAATAGCCATAACAAGTTAAGCATTATCAAAGATGTCCGTAAATTAATTCATTTAGAGGAAAATATGTGGCCATAGTCCTATGACAGAAGATAGCTTTGGGTACTAAACATTAGCTGATTTTTAAGTGAATAAGAAAAGAAGACAATTTTTAAACAGAGAAAATCTATACTTCTGTATTTCTGTTTTGAGAAGTAAATGTTTATTCTAATGCATTTAAGTAAGACGCATGAATGATTAATGACATTTTTGATCCTGTAACTAGACCTACTATTTCTTCAATAATTAATGAGTTATCCAATACTTCACAGGATATGCATCTGCTCAGAAAATTTTATGTACATACAAACTATTATCGTTGAAAGTCTAACAAACAACACGGGGCAGAGACTTTAGGGTCAAAGATAATATATTGTAAAGTATGCGTTTTGTTTCTTGTTTTTAACGTTAAAATAATATAAAAGAAATAATTACAGTGTACGAACAGAAATTGCCATATGAATAATTCATCATGATGTCACCTATGACAATTATTTTCTGGCTGATCTCCTAAATGTTAGAATTATGAATATTTTGAGAATTAAATAAAGTAAGAGTAATGTGAGTTTGAAAGTATAGTATAACATTTGCATTAATTGGTCTGCGAGACTGGGAAAATCATTTTTATGGACCCTTCTCTTTCTTCTATTTTTTCCCTAAGCATTACCTCCGTGTTCACAAAATATATAAAAACTTTGAAAACTATAAAAGCTTGTTTAAAATTCTTAACTAATTCAAATGCTTAAATATTGATTTCTTCATATTTTATCTCATGACCTTATTTTCAGGTAGAACTCTTTTTTATTTAATTTATTTAATCACTTTATATCCCAAATGTATCCCCTCCCTACTCTCTTCCTGATCTCAGTTCCTACCCTCATGCCCTGTTTCTCCTCCCCCTTTTCCCTTCTTCTCTGAAAAGGGGAGACTCACCCAATACCAACCCAGTCCAGCACATCAAGTCACATTAGTACTGAGCTCATCCTCTTCCCCTGAGGGCTGTCAATACAGCCCCACCAGGGAAAAGTGATCAAAGAGCAGGCATCAGAGTCCATGTTAGAGACAGCCCCTTTTCCCTTTACTAGGCAACCAACATGAAGCTACATCTGTGTAGGGGATATAGGTAAAGTTTACCAATCGTCCTTTGTTGGTAATTCTGCCTCTGCAAGCCCCAGTTGGCCCTGGTTAGTTGGATCTGTTGCTCACCTTTTTTATTTTATTTTATTTTATTATTTTTTTTACAGTTTTTTCACTTTATATTCCTATTTTAGCCCCCTCCCTCCTCTCTTTCCTACTCTCTTCCCTCCTTTCTTCACTCCTCTCCTTCCAGTCCCATCCTCCCTTCCTCATCCCTACATGACCCTCCTCTAGACAACAAAAAGGGGGAAACCTTCTCCCACATCATGTGAACCTGGCCTATCAAGACGCATCAGGACTGCCTGGATATTCGTCCTCTGGGATCCTGACAAAGCCACCCCTTCAAGAAGAAGTGATCAAAGAGCGAGCAAAGAAGTTCATGTCAGAGACTGGCTCCTGATCCTCTTACTAGGGAACCAACATGAAGACTGAACTGCTTATCAGCTACTTTGAGCAGGCTGTCCAGGTCCTCTCCATGCATGGTCCGTGGTAGGTGCATTAGTCTCTGCAAGCCTCCCTGGGCCCAGATTTGCTGGCTTTGTTGGTCTGCTTGTAGATCTCCTGTCCCATCTGGGTCCTTTTCTGTACCACTCCCTATGTAAGAATCCCTGAACTCGGCCCAAACTTTGACTGTGAGTTTCAGCAACTGCTTTGATACTCCACAGTGGGGATTCTTTCACAGGACATCTATTGTAGCTCCAGTCTTGTTCTGTCTCATCTCTTCACCTGCTTCTGGTGTCTATTCTATTTGCAATTCTGAATGAGAACTCAGAATCTTCCCTAGGGCTTTTGTTACTTTGCTTTTCAGGTCTGTGTATTTTAGTATAGTTTTCCTGTATTATTTGGCTAATATCTGATTATAAGTGCATATATACATTGTGTGTCTTTCTGTTTCTGGGTTACCTCACTCAGGATGATCTTTTCTAGTTCCATCCATTTGCCTGCAAATTTCATGATTTCTTTGTTTTAATAGCTGAGTAGTATCTTATTGTGTAAATATACCAAACTTTCTTTGTCCTTTCTTCATTTGAGGGGCATCTAGTTTATTTCCAGAATCTAGTTTATTTCCAAATCTTATTGTGAATTAAGTTGCTATGGACATAATTGAGCAAGTGTCCTTATTGAATTGGTGGAGACGACTTAGGTATATGTCCAGGAGTTGAATACCTGGGTATTGAGGTAGCACTATTCCCAGTTATCTGCGGCAGCACCAGATGGATTTTGAAAGTACTTGTACAAGTTTGCACCCCCACAAGCAATACAGGAGTGCTCCCTTTTCTCTACATACTTACCAGCATGTTATGTCACTTGAGTTTTTGATCTTAGCCATTCTGACCAGTGTAAGATTGGAATCTCAGTGCCATTTTGATTTGCATTTCCCTGATGTCTAAGGACACTGAACATTTCTTTAAGTGTTTCTCCACCATTTGACATTTCTCTGGCATTTCTCTGTTTAGCTCTGTACCTCTTTTTAACTGGATTATTTTGTTTATTGCTGTTTTATTTCTTGACTTCTTTATATACTTTGGATATTAGCCCTCTTCAGATACAGGATTGATGAAGATCTTTTACCAGTCTATATGTTGTTTTGTTCTGTTGACACTGCTATCTGATTTACAGAAGCTTTTCAGTTTTATAAGATCACATTTATTATTTGTTGATCTTAGAGCCTGAGCAGTTGGTGTTCTGTTCAGGAAGTTTTCTCCTGTGCCAATGAGTTCAATGCTGTTACCCAATTTTTATTCTAACAGATTTAGTGTGTCTGGTTTTATGTTGAAATCTTTTATCCACATGGACTTGAGTTTAGTGAGGGTGATAAATACAGATCTATTTGCATTTTTCTACATGTACACATCCAGTTAGACCAGCACCCTTTTTTTTTTTTTAAGATGCAATCATTTTCCATTGGTTGGTATTGTCTTCTTTGTCAAAAAAATCGATGTTCTGTAGTTGTGTGGGTTTATTTCTGGGCCTTTGATTTGATTCCATCGATCCACCAGTCTGTTTCTATGCCAGTACCATGCAGTTTTTATTACTGTTGCTCTACTCTATAGAACAGTTTGAGATCAGGGATGCCACGAGATCATTTATTTTACAGGATTGTTTTAGCTAGTCTGGGTTTTTTTGTTTTGTTTTGCTATTTTTTTAATTTTTATTAATTACAATTTATTCACTTTGTATCCCCCCTGTAGCTTCCTCCTTCCTCCCCTCTCAACCCCTCCTTCCCTTCCCCTTCTCCATGCATGCCTTTCCCCAAGTCCACTGATAGGGGAGGATTTCTTTTCCTTCCTTCTGATCCTAGTCTATTAGGTCTCACCAACAGTGATTGCATTGTCTTCCTTTTTGGCCTGGTAAGGCTGCTCTCCCCTCAGAGGCAGGTGATCAAAGAGCAGGCCAATCAGTTCATATCAGAGACAGTCCCTGTTCCCATTAATATGGAACACACTTGGACCCTGAACTACCATGGGCCACAGCTGTACAGGGGTTCTAGGTTATCTCCATGCATGGTCCTCAGTTGGAGTATCAGTCTCAATAAGGACATTTGCTCAACCATGTTTGTGGCAGCTTTATTTGTAATAGTCAGACGCTAGAAACAACTCAGATGCTTCTCAACTGAGGAATGGATACAGAAATTGTGGTACATCTACACAAGGGAATATTACTCAGCAATAAAAAACAAGGAAATCATGAAATTTGCAGGTAAATGGTAGGAAGTGGAAAGATCATCCTGAGTGAGGTGTCCCAGAAGTAGAAAGACACACAGGGTATATACTCACTCATAAGTGGATATTAGAGTGGGTTTTTTATTTTTCCATATGAAATTGAGAATTTCATTGTGTTGGCATTTTGATGGGAATTGCATTGAATCTGTAGATTTCTTTTGGTAGAATGCCATTTTATTATGTTAATCCTGCAGATCCAGGATCAAGGGACATCTTTCTATCTTCTGATATCTTTTTCAATTTCTTTCTTCACACACTTGAAGTTTATATATATATATATATATATATATATATATATATATATATATATAT
>NW_026591086.1:29818109-29825523 GCF_907164565.1 Psammomys obesus
ATATATATATATATATATATATATATATATATATATATATATATATACAGATTTTTCACTCACTTTGTTAAAGTTACATAAAGATACTTTAGGTTTGTTTGTGTGTGTGTCTATTGTGAAGGGTATTGTTTCCCTAATTTCTTTCTCGGTCTTTTTCTTTTTTTTTTTTCCCCACTGTATAGTTTTGGATCCTTTGACAAAAACCAAACTTCCATAGGTGTTTGGGTTTATTTCTGATTGTTCAATTAGATTCCATTAATCAACCATTCTGTTTCTATGTCACTACCATTAATTTTTTATTACTATTGCTCTGTAGTATAAGAAATATCCAAAATAGCAACTATTATGATCAAGTAGGATTCATTACAGGCATGCAGGTATATATAAAAATCCATCAATGTAATCTACCATATAAACAAACTGAAAGAATGAAAGAAAAAAAAAAAACATGATCATCTCCTTAGATGATGAAAAAGCATTGGACAAACTTCATCACCCATTCATGTTTAAAGTCTTGGAGAGATCAGGGATACAAAGCACATACCTAAACATAGTAAAGGCAATATATATCAAGCTTATAGCCCATATCAAACTAAACGGAGAGAAGCTTAAATCAATCCCACTGAAATAGGAACAAGGCAATGGTGCCCACTCTCTCCTTCTCTCTTCAACATAGTACTTGAAGTCCTAGCTAGAGCAATAAGACAACTAAAGGAGATGAAGAAAATAAAAATTGGAAAGGAAGAAGTGAAAACATCGCTAGCAGATAATATGGTAGTATACATAAGTGATCCCAAAAATTCCGCAAGAGAATGCCAACAACTGATAAACAGCTTTAGCAAAGTGACTGGATTAAAAAAAATCAAAAAATAGTAACTCTCCTGTATACAAAGAAAAAAAATGGGCTGAGAAAGAAATTAAGGAAAGACTACCCTCCAGAATAGCCACAAATAACATAAAGTGTCTTGGTGTAACTCACCAAGCAAGTCAAAGACCTGGAAGACAAGAGCTTCAAGTTTCTGAAGAAAGAAATTGAAGAAGATATCAGAAGATGGGTGAAGATCTCACATGCACAGATCTGTAGGATTAACATAGTAAAATGGCCATTTTATCAGTTAGAATTCTTTTTATTTTATTTTATTTTATTCTATTTTAATCACAGGTCATTCACTTGTATCCTAGCCATAACCCCCTCCCTCTTTCCCTCTCAATCCCACCCTCCCTCCCTCATCTCCTTCCTGCACTCTTCCAAGTCCACTGATAGGGGAGGTCCTCCTCCCCTTCCATCTGACCCTGGCCTATCAGGTATCTTCAGGACTGGCTGTAATGTCCTCATCTATTTCTAGCAAGGTTGCTCCTTCCTCAGGGGAATGGGGGAGATCAATGAGAAAGTCCCTGAGTTGATGTCAGAAATAATCATTGTCCCCCATACTAGGGAACCCACTTGGATACTGAGATACAATGGGCTATATCAGAGCAGGTCATCCTGAGCAAGCTATCACTGGAGCAGTTAGAATTCTTATTTTTTTAACTTTATTTTTTATTAATTACACTTTATTTATTTTGTATCCCCCCATAAGCCCCTCACTCCTCCCTTCCTGATCCCACCCACCCTCCCCTTTTTGTATGCATGCCCCTCCCCAAGTTTACTGATAGGGGAGGTTCCCCTCTCCTTTCTGATCTTAGTCTATCAATTCTCATCAAAAGTGGCTGCATTGTCCTCTTCTGTGGCCTGGTAAGGCTGATCCCCCCTCAGGGGGAGGTGATCAAAGAGCAGACCAATCAGAATATGTCAGGGCAGTCCCTCTTCCCATTACTAGGTAACCCACTTAGACACTGACCTGCCATGGGCTACATCTGTGCAGGGGTTCTATGTTATCTTCATGAATAGTCCTTGGTTGGAGTATGAGTCTTTGGGAAGTTCCCTGTGTTCAAATTTTCTTGTTCTGTTGCTCTCCTTGTGGAGTTCCTGTCCTCTCCAGCTCTTACTATTTCTCACTTCTTACATAAAATTCCATTCACTCTGCCCGACAGTTGGCCATCAGGCTCAGCATCTGCTTTGATAGTCTATACTGCAGAGGCTTTCAGAGGCCCTCTGTGGTAGGTTCCTAGTTTGTTTCCTGTTTTCTTCTTCTGGCTTTCAGAGGCCCTCTGTAGCAGGTTCCGAGGTTATTTCCTGTTTTCTTCTTCTGATATCCATCCTCTTTGCCTTTCAGGATGGGGATTGAGTGTTTTAGTTAGGGTCCTATCTCTTGCTTAGTTTCTTTAGATGCACAGATTTTAGTGGGTTTCTCCTATGTTGTATGTCTATATGAGTGAGTATATATCGTGTGTGTCTTTTTGCATCTGGGACAACTCACTCAGGATGATCCTTTCCAGGTCCCACCATTTACCTGCAAATTTCATGATTTCCTTATTTTTCATTGCTGAGTAATACTCCATTGTATAGATGTACCACAGTTTCTGCATCCATTCTTCAGTTGAGGGGCATCTGGGTTGTTTCCAGCTTCTGGCTATTACAAATAAAGCTGCTACAAACATGGTTGAGCAAATGTCCTTTTTGTGTACTTGTGCCTCTTTTGGGTATATGCCTAGGAGTGGTATGGCTGGATCTTGAGGAAGCGCTATTCCTAGTTGTCTGAGAAAGCGCCAGATTGATTTCCAGAGTGGTTGTACAAGTTTACATTCCCACCAGCAGTGTAGAAGGGTTCCCCTTTCTCCACAACCTCTCCAGCATGTGTTGTCACTTGAGTTTTTGATCTTGGCCATTCTCATGGGTGTAAGGTGAAATCTCAGGGTCATTTTGATTTGCATTTCCCTAATGGCTAATGAGGTTGAGCATTTCTTTAAATGCTTCTCTGCCATTCGATATTTCTCTATTGAGAATTCTCTGTTTAGCTCTCTTCCCCATTTTTTTAAGTGGATTACTTGGCTTGCTGCTTTTCAGCTTCTTTAGTTCTTTATATATATTGGATATGAGTCCTCTGTCAGATAAAGGGTTGGTGAAGATTCTTTCCCAATCTGTAGGCAGTCGCTTTGTTTTGATGACGGTGTCCTTTGCTTTACAGAAGGTTTTCAGTTTCATGAGGTCTCATTTATTGATTGTTGCTCTTAGAGCCTGTGCTGTTGGTGTTCTGTTAAGGAAGTTCTCTCCTATACCAATGAGTTCTAGGGTATTCCCCATGTTTTTTCTAGCTGCTTTAATGTATCTGGTTTTATGTTGAGGTCTTTGATCCACTTGGACTTCAGTTTTGTGCAGGGTGATAAGTATGAATCTATTTTCATTTTTCTACATGTACACATCCAGTTGGACAAGCACCATTTGTTGAAAATGCTATCTTTATTCTATTGTATGGTTTTGGTGTCTTTGTCAAAGATCAGGTGTCCATAAGTGTGTGGGTTTATTTCTGGGTCCTCTGTTTGGTTCTATTGATTCACCATTCTGTTTCTATGCCAGTACCATGCAGTTTTTAAAACTGTTGCTCTATAGTACAACTTAAGATCAGGGATGAAGATACCTCCAGATGATCATTTATTGTAGAGGATTGTTTTAGCAATTCTGGGTTTCTTGTTATTCCATATGAAGTTGAGAATTTTTCTTTCCCGTTCTGTAAAGACTTGTGTTGGTAATTTGATGGGAATTGCATTAATGGCTCACTTAAAAACTCTAGAAAAAGAAGAAGCAGACACACTAAAAAGAAGTAGATGGCTGGAAAAAATCAAACTCAGGGCTGAAATCAATTAACTAGAAACAATGAAACAATTCAAAGAACCAAGAGCTGGTTCTTTGAGAAGATCAAGATAGACAAACCCTTAGCCAAGCTAACTAAAAGGCAGAGAGACACCATCCAAATATACAAAATCAGAAATGAAAAGGGGGACATAACTACAGACACTGAGGAAATCCAAACAATCATTAGGACTTACTTCAAAAGTCTATACGCAACAAAATTTGAAAATCTAAATGAAATGGACAATTATCTTGATCGATTCCACTTACCAAAGCTGAATCAGGACCAGGTAAATCACTTAAATAGTCCTATATCCCCCAAGGAAATAGAAGCAGTCATCGATAGTCTCCCATCCAAAAAAAAAAGCCCAGGACCTGACGGTTTAGGTACAGAATTCTAGCAGACATTCAAAAAAGAGCTAACTCCAGTTCTCTTCAAACTATTCCACAAAATTGAAACAGAACGAACATTACCAAACTCATTCTATAAAGCCACAGTCACCTTGGTACCTAAACCTCACAAAGACCCAACGAAAAAAGAGAACTTCAGGCCAATCTCCCTTATGAACATTGATGCAAAAATACTCAACAAAATACTCACAAATCAAATACAAGTACACATCGAAGATATCATCCACCATGACCAAGTAGGCTTCATCCCAGGTATGCAAGGATGGTTCAATATATGGTAATACATCAATGTGATCCGCAATATTAACAAACTGAAAGAAAAAATCCACATGATAATCTCCCTAGATACTGAAAAAGCATTTGACAAAATCCAACATCCATTCACATTTAAAGTATTGGAGAGATCAGGGATACAAGGCACATATCTAAACATAGTAAAGGCGATATACAGCAAACCTATAGCCAACATCAAACTCAATGGAGAGAAACTTAAAGCAATCCCACTGAAATCAGGGACAAGACAAGGCTGCCCACTCTCTTCATATCTCTTCAACATAGTGCTGGAAGTCCTTGCTAGAGCAATAAGACAGTTGAAGGAGATCAAGGGGATACAAATTAGAAAGGAAGAAGTCAAATTATCACTATCTGCAGATGATATGATAATATAGGTGAGTGACCCCAAAAATTATACCAGGGATCTCCTACAGCTGATAAACACCTTCAGCAAAGTGGTCAGATACAAAATTAACTCAAAAAATCAATAGCCCTCTTGTATACAAAAGACAAAAGGGCTGAGAAAGAAATTAGGGAAACAACACCCTTCACAATAGCCACAAATGACATAAGGTACCTCGGGGTAACCCTAACCAAGGAATTCAAAGACTTTTATGAAAAAAAATTTCAAGTCTCTGAAGAAAGAATTAGAAGAAGATATGAGAAGATGGAAAGATCTCCCATGCTCATGGCTTGGCAGGATTAACATAGTGAAAATGGCCATCTTTCCAAAAGCAATCTACAGATTTAATGCAATTCCCATCAAATTACCAACACAATTCTTTACAGACCTGGAAAGAAAAATTCTCAACTTCATATAGAATTCTTAATACTAACTGAAGCTATTGTAATTGCTAAATCACAGAGTCTCATTTTGAAAACTTTGAAAACTTTTACTATTGTTTACTTATTTTCAAATCGAAGGAAACATTTCAATTTAAGATCCCAACAAATCTCTCTGTCTGGTATCTTCCACTCTTTGTGAAGCCTGAGTACTGAAATTTCTCTTGCACATTTGTTCTTCCTGGTAGTCTCAGGTCCAATCTGGAACTCTATATGTCACAGCTCCTTGTGATGAGAATTATTGGAAGTATATTGTTAAAATGGCACTTGATTTAACTATAAATTGTTTTTGTCATGTCCTCAAGTGATAAGAGCATTAGAGTTAAGATTTGACTTAAACGTCCTCAACATTCAGGTCTTAAGTCGTCCCGTACGGGCTTTAGGAAACAGATCAAAAGCAGGGAGAAGGGACCAGAAAAATGACTGTGGTTAAGAGCACTTACTGACCCTAAACAGAACCTGGATTGGATATCCAGTAACCACATGGTAGCTAACAAATATCTGTAACTATAGTTCCATAGGATTCAACTCTTCTGATATAGATGGCACACAGTCAAAAACTCATACACATAAAATAAAAACAAATTTTAATTAATACATAAGCATACACACACATATATGTCTTAATAATGTCATGGTGCTGTATGCTTGATGGGGATATTGGCTCCCTGGTTCCTTTGATTTGCTTTTTTTTGTTCTCTTTTGATGAAGAAAACAATTTCATTCTGCATGATTTCCTTGGCTTCTGATTGCTAAAGAAGAGTTCCCAAAACAGTAGGCCCAGGCAGCCATGGATTGAAATCTCAGGAACTGTATGTCAAAATAAATTTTTCCTTTTTTTGAGTTGTTTATTTCAGGAATTTCACAAGGAAGAAAAGCTGAAAAATAATAATGCATAACCTCCTGATGAATAATTTTTAAACAAAAGAGGTTCTGCAGGTTTGAAAGTATGACAAATAATAATATAGTTTACATAGCTTATAAGTGTGAGGAATCACTCTGTTGTAAGTCATGAACTAGTTCATTAAATTATTTATATAATCAAAATATGCATTAGTATAATATAATATAATATGATTAATATAATATAATATATAAATACAATATAATATATAATAAATATAATATAATAAAATATAATAAAATAGTCATGTAATATACCTCTGCTTATTTTACAATTTTGCTCCTTATATGAGAATATACATATAAGTAAACTACAACTCTAATATCACAATACTATAATATCAAAATACGAACTAGTGTTGTAGATATAAAAATGTGTTTGATTCTTAGTTTCTCTCTTTTTTTTTCTTTTTTAATTTTATTTTTTTCTTATCAGTTACATTTTATTAACTCTATATCCCAGCCGTGTCCCGATCCCTCATTCCCTCCCAGTTCCTCCCTCCCTCCCTCATCTCCACCCTGCCCCTTGCCAAGTCCACTGATAGGGGGGACCTCCTCCCCATTCATCTGATCCTGTTTTATCAGGTATCTTCAGGACTGGCTGCAAAGCTCTCCTCTGTGGCCTAACAGGACTGCTCCTCCCTTGGGGGATGGGGAGACCAAAGAGCCAGTCATTGAGTTCCTGTTAGAAATAGTCCTTGTTCCCCTCACTATGGGAAACCAATTGTTTACTGAGCTACCACAGGCTACATCTGAGCAGAGATTCTAGGTTACATTCATACATGGTCCTTGGTTGCATGTCAGTCTCAGAAAAGACCCTGTGCCCAGATATATTTGGTCCTTGTGGAGCTCCTATCCTTTCCTCATCAGACTAACTCCCCTTCTTTCTTCTGATTCCCTGTACTCTGCCAAAGGTTTGGTCATGAGTCTTTGCTTTGAAAACACTGGTAAGTAGAGTTTTTCAAATGCGCTCAGTAGACTCCTGTCAATGTTCAATGTGCATCCCATCTGTCTTAAAAAACAAGGATTGGTAATCTTACCCACGTCTGCTCTCTTGATTATCTTTTTTAGGTGTATAGATTTCATTATGTTTATCAAAACTTATAGGTCTATATAAGTGAGTATATACTGTGTTTGTCTTTCTCCTTCTGGGATATTTCACTCAGGATGATCTTTTCTAGATCCCACCATTTGCCTGCAAATTTCATGATTTCCTCCTTTTTGATTGCTGAGTAGTATTCCATTGTGTAAAAA
>NW_026591086.1:29835523-29860735 GCF_907164565.1 Psammomys obesus
AGTGGTTGAACCAGTTTACATTCCCACCAGCAATGGAGGAGGGTTCCCTTTTCTCCACAACCTCTCCAGCATGTGCTATCACTTGAGTTTTTCATCTTGGCCATTCTGATGGGTGTAAGGTGAAATCTCAGGGTCGTTTTGATTTGCATTTCCCTAATGGCTAATGAGGTTGAGCATTTCTTTAAGTGTTTCTCTGCCATTCGATGTTCCTCTTTCGAGAATTCTCTGTTTAGCTCTGTTACCCATTTTGTAATTGGATTACTTGGTTTGTTGCTTTTCTGCTTCTTTAGTTCTTTATATATACTGGATATTAGCCCTCTGTCAGATAAAGGGTTGGTGAAGATTCTTTCCCAATCTGTAGGCTGTCTATTTGTTTTGATGACAGTGTCTTTTGCTTTACAGAAGCTTTTCAGTTTCATGAGGTCCCATTTATTGATTGTTGCTCTTAGAGCCTGTGCTGTTGGTGTTCTGTTCAGGAAGTTGTCTCCTGTGCCAATGAGTTCTAGGCTGTTTCCCACTTTTTTTTCCAGCTGATTTAGAGTATCTGGTTTTATGTTGAGGTCCTTGATCCACTTGGACTTTAGTTTTGTGCAGGGTGATAAATATGGATCTATTTTCATTTTTCTGCATGTAGACATCCAGTTGGTCCAGCACCATTTGTTGAAGATGCTGTCTTTTTTCCATTGAATGGATTTGGCTTCTTTGTAAAATATTGAGTATTCATAGGTGTGTGGGTTTATTTCTGCGTCTTCTATGCGATTCCATTGATCCTCCTTTCTGTTTCTATGCCAATACCATGCAGTTTTTATTACTGTTGCCCTGTAGTACAGCTTGAGATCGGGAATGGAGATACCTCCAGATGATCTGTTGTTGTACAGGATTGTTTTGGAGATTCTGGGTTTTTTGTTTCTCCATATGAAGCTGAGAATCTTTTTTTCAAGTTCTGTAAAGAATTTAGTTGGTATTTTGATGGGAATTGCATTGAATCTGTAGATTGCTTTTGGCAGGGTGGCCATTTTCACAATGTTAATCCTACCAATCCATGAGCACGGGAGATCTTTCCATCTTCTGAGATCTTCTTCAATTTCTTTCTTCAAAGACTTGAAGTTTTTCTCAAACAGGTCTTTCACTTGCTTGGTTAGAGTCACACCAAGGTACTTTATGTTGTTAGTGGCTATTGTGAAGGGTGTTGTTTCCCTAATTTCTTTCTCAGCCTTTTTGTCTTTGGTATACAAGAGGGCTTCTGATTTTTTTGAGTTGATTTTGAATCCTGCCACTTTGCTGAAGGTGTTTATCAGCTGAAGAAGTTCTCTGGTTGAATCTTTGGGTTCGCTCATGTATACTATCATATCATCTGCAAATAGTGACACTTTGACCTCTTCCTTTCCGATTTGTATCCCCTTAATCTCCTTTAGTTGTCTTCTTGCTCTGGCTAGGACTTCAAGTACAATGTTAAAGAGATGGAGAGAGTGGGCAGCCTTGTCTTGTCCCTGATTTCAGTGGGATTGATTTAAGTTTCTCTCCATTGAGTTTGGTGTTGGCTATAGGCTTGCTGTATATTGCCTTTACTATCTTTAGGTATGTGCCTTGTATCCCTGATCTCTCCAAGACTTTAAACATAAATGGGTGTTGGACTATGTCAAATGCTTTTTCAGCATCTAAGGAGATGATCATGTGGTTTTTCTCCTTCATTTTGTTTATGTGGTGGATTACATTGATGGATTTCCGTATGTTGAACCACCCTTGCATTCCTGGGATGAAGCCTACTTGGTCATGGTGGATGATATCTTTGATGTGTTCTTGGATTCGGTTTGCAAGTATTTTATTGAGTATTTTTGCATCAATGTTCATAAGAGAGATAGGTCTGAAGTTCTCTTTTTTTGTTGGATCTTTGTGTGGTTTAGGTATCAAAGTGACTGTGGCTTCATAGAATGAGTTTGGTAGTGTTCCTTCTGTTTCTATTTTATGGAATAGTTTGAGGAGAATTAGTGTTAGTATTTCTTTGAAGGTCTTGTAGAATTCTGCGCTGAAGCCATCTGGTCCAGGGCTTTTTTTGGAGGGGAGACTGTTAATGACTGCTTCAATTTCCTTGGGAGATATAGGACTATTCAGTCTTTCTACATGATCTTGACTTAATTTTGGTAGATGCAATCTGTCAAGAAAGTTATCCATTTCATTTAGATTTTCAAATTTTGTGCCATATAGGCTTTTGTAGTATGACCTAATAATCGTTTGGATTTCCTCAGTGTCTGTAGTTATGTCCCCATTTTCCTTTCTGATTTTGCTGATTTGTATGGTTTCTCTCTGCTTTTTAGTTAGTTTGGCTAAGGGTTTGTCTATCTTGTTGATTTTCTCAAAGAACCAGCTTTTTGTTTCATTGATTCTTTGGATAATTTTATTTGTTTCTAATTGATTGATTTCAGCCCTGAGTTTGATTATTTCTAGCCGTCTGCTCCTCTTGGGTGTATCTGCTTCTTTTTTTTCTAGATTTTTCAGTTGGGCCATTAAGTTGTTTGTATGTTATGGATGATGTTACGGATTTCTTCTTGTAGGCACTTAGTGCTATAAATTTTCCTCTGAGCACTGCTTTCAATGTGTCCCATAAATTTGGGTATGTTGTGCCTTCATTTTCATTGAATTCTAGAAAGTCTTTAATTTCTTTCTTTATTTCTTCCTTGACCCAGCTGTCATTGAGTAGTAAGTTGTTCAGTTTCCATGTGCGTGTCGGCTTTTTGTTGTTTCTGTTGTTGTTGATGTCCAGCTTTAGTCCATGGTGATCAGATAGTATACAAGGGATTATTTCAATCCTTTTTTATCTGTTGAGGCTTGCTTTGTGACCAACTATATGGTCTATTTTAGAGAAGGTTCCATGTGGTGCTGAAAAGAAGGTGTACTCTTTTGAGTTTGGGTGAAAAGATCTGTAGACGTCTATTAGGTCCATTTGATTTAGGGATTCTGTGAGTGTTTTTATTTCCCTATTTGGTGTCTGTCTGGTTGATCTGTCCCTTGATGAGAGTGCGGTGTTGAAGTCTCCCACTATTAGGGTATTAGGATCAATGTATGATTTAAGCTTTAACATTGTTTCATTTACGAATGTAGGTGCTCTTGTATTTGGGGCATAAATATTCAAAATTGTGATGTCCTCTTGTTGGATTTTTCCTTTGATGAGAATATAGTGGCCCTCCTTATCTTTTTTGATTAATTTCGGATGAAATCAATTTTATTAGATATTAGGATGGCTACTCCCGCTTGTTTTCTGGAACCATTTGCTTGAAAAACATTTTTCCAGCCCTTTACTCTGAGGTAGTGTTTATCTTTGTTGCATAGGTGTGTTTCTTGGATGCAACAGAATGTTGGGTCCTCTTTCCATAACCAATCTGTTAGCCTGTGTCTTTTTATTGGTGAGTTGAGTCCATTAATATTGATAGATAATATTGACCAATGTATGTTAGTTCCTTTTGTAATGGAGTCGATGATCTTACCCTGTTTCATTGCTTGTTTTCTTTTCCTTTTTGTTGGGATATTATCTGTATGCCCTGTTTTCTTGGGTGAATTCGTTTTCGTTGGATTGGAGTTTTCCTTCTAGTATCTTCTGTAGGGTTGGTTTGCTGTATAAATATTGCGTAAATTTAGTTTTGTCATGGAATATTTTGTTTTCTCCATCTATGTTGATTGAAAGCTTTGCAGGGTATAGTAGTCTGTGTTGACATTTGTGATCTCTTAGAGTCTCCATGATGCTTGCCCAGGCCCTTCTGGCTTTCATAGTTTCTGATGAGAAGTCTGGTGTGATTCTGATAGGTCTACCTTCATATGTTACTTGGCCTTTTTCCCTTGCTGCTTTTAATATCTTTTCTTTGTTATGTAGATTTAGTGTTTTGACTATGATGTGACGTGATGTGTTTCTTTTTTGGTCTAGTCTATTTGGTGTTCTGTAGGCCTCTTGTATATTTATGGACATCTCTTTCTTTAAGTTGGGAAAATTTTCTTCTATGATTTTCTTGAAAATATTTTCTGGACCTCGGAGCCTGGAGTCTTCTTTTTCATCAATTCCTATTATTCTTAGATTTTGTCTTTTCATAGCATCCTTGATTTCTTGGATATTTTGTGATTGGAACTTTTCTGATTTTACTTTATCTTTGAGAGAAGTATCAATTTCTGCAAGTGTGTCTTCAGCTCCAGAGATTCTCTCTTCCATCTCTTGTATTCTGTTGGTGATGCTTACTTTTGTGGTTCCTGATCCTTTCTCCAAGTTCTCCAGCTCAAGAGTTTTCTCATTTTGTGTTTTCTTTATTGATTCCAATTCTGTTTTCATGCCTTGCACCATTTCTTTCATGTGTTTGAATTTGGATTCCTGTCTCTCTACAATGGATTCTATTTCTTTGTTCATTTCCTTTTTGTATGCCACTAATTTTTTCTCTACTTGTGCCTCTATTTGTTTGGCTATGTTTGCCTGTGTTTCTTTAAGGGTTTTGTCTATTTCTTCTTTCTTTACCTCCAATTGACTGGCCAACTCTTTGAAAGATTTGTTCATTTCCTCCTTATGAGCCTCAAATAATTGAGCAAGCATGGCTTTAAGGTCATTTTCCTGTGCTTCTGATGAATTGGAGTATCCATCGATTTTGGGGTTTGCTGGTGAAGTCATGATGTTCTGATTTATGTTGGAAGTGTTCTTTAGCCTACCCCTGGCCATTGGCTTATCTGAGACCTTCCCTGTTTGTTTTTGGATTCTGCTGATCAGACTGGTACTGTCTCTCTCTCGAGTCTGGAGAATTCTTCAGGAAGTTGAGAGAGGTCCTGTGTCCTTAGCGTGTGCTGAGGATTAGCTGTACCTGTGGGAGGAAAGTACGCAGGCGCAAACAGAGGCAAACGCAAGTGTGTGTGCGTGTGTGTGTGTGTGTGTGTGTGTGTGTAAGTGGGTGTGGGCGTGTGTCTCGAGGGACAGAGTGATGGCTAATGTTGAACCCTTGAGTGTGTGGGAGGGGCTCTGAAATGTATATGTCATAGGCGCTAGTGATGATTGCAGCACAATTTCTGGCATTAACTGCCTTAACTCCTCAATTAGACCCACAGAGCAGGAACTTCAATGCTCCAAGTGCCCCTCTGTTTCCCAAAGTGGGTATATGGGTGGGAGGGGGTTCGATGCCTGGCTTCTGTTTTAGAAGGACTCAGGATCAGTGGAGCTGCAGATTCTCAAGGGTGCACTCACTTACAGGCAGGTCACTAGGCAGAGATCGGGGTATCTGGGCTCTCTGTTCTCTGGTTTGGCCCTGCTTCTTTGATGTGCTCCGCCAGTTCCGTGCTGCTGTCACTGCCAGGTTATGAGGTCTTGCTGCAGCTGGACATTTCAGGGTGGTCACGTCAGTAGGAATCGGGGTAATCAGGCTTTCTGTTCTCTGGTTTGGTCCTGGTTAGTCTTAAACTGGAGGGCTGATGTGCCCTGTCAACTCAGTGCTGCTCCACCGCCAGGTTAGAAAGTCCCGCTGTAACTGGAGACTGGGTTGCTAGTCCAGATGCTTTCTGGGAAGTCCTGGGGTCTCTTCACTGTGCTCTCCAAGCTTCGGAGGCTCAGCGCCTGGTGTGTCTAGCTTGTATGGCATTTCTGTCTGGTTTTGGTGAGTATATAGCGTATTCTCTGTCACTGTGGGATTGGGCGAGCCGTACCGTCAGTGATGGCGCTCCTGCGGAGCTAGTGTGGCGTCTAGCAGACTCGGGCTGGGACAATGGTGCAGCTGCCACGCGCGCGAACCTGGGGCCCCGAGACACAGTACTGCTGGCCTTTGCCGATAAAGGGCTTGGGCTCTGCCTCAGTGGCTGCAGACCCCAGGCAGTTAGGTCTGCGCTGAGAAAGGCTAGTCCGCTGTGCCGAGGAGGAGGGAGGTCTGGGGGAGGGGAGTGCCAAGAGATCAAAGGATCGTTTCTCACCTTCCCCAAACAAGTCCCTGGGTGACCAGAGACCAAGGTTTTCACCTCCTGCGATGTTCCCTGTTGTTTACAAAGTCTCTCTGTTGTTTCCCTGGCTTCAGAAGTTCTTCCACTCATCAACTCATAACTTTATCTCTTCCACAGCTTGGAAACTGTGTGTGCTAGTTGCCATCTTGGCTCCACCTCGCCACTTCTAATCCTGGAGATAATGAAGTAAATGACCACACAGTGTTATTATTCTATGGAAAATAAAAATAAAGACAAAAATAAAAAATACATATAACATTGTCATGTAAAGTCAACTCAACTATGAATTAAGTTAACCAATTTTGAATTATGAGTTTTGAACTAATTTATTGAGACATGATGGGTAAACACTGTTTTTTTTTTCACATTGCATGTTACAAAACTATACTTCCTGCAACTATATTACCATCTTTCCATTTTAATCCCAAACTTGAGCAGTCTAAAGTCTAAAGACTAAACACATAAGAAAAATATAGATAAAATATCAATCTATGTCATATGTTGAAGAATGCTCTCATAAATAAGACTATGAAATTTGCATTGGACCTTAGAATATTATCTGTCACACTTCCCAAACATATTTTAATACTCTTCCTCTGTATTATATTTTATATTACACATGTGAATTTTACACACACATTAATTTCATAGAGATAACATTAACAATACCCCTGAGAAAACTTAGTTAACAGAAATGACAAGATGACAAATAGAATTCAAAAGGTATTGCACATGTATCAAAAGGTACTGTTAGTGACCGCATGTGTTGCAGGGAGACAATTGAGGTCTAAACTCTATCAAATGTTAGCAACAGTTCTTTATTCTCATCCCATTAATCTAATTAACCAACAATTTATCATCAATGGTTCCAATTTTTTCAATAGTCATAAAAGAAGATAATCAGTGTACATTTTGAAACTAGTTATTAAAAAAAGAGGACTCCAAGCAATTCTTCCAAAATAAAACACCGTTTCATAACAGTTCCATGCCTGTAGTAAAAACACATTTTAAATAACAACCTCAACAGTATGAAAATAATCTACTTATACTAGAAATTATTGTCGAAGTTGTTCAGCTATCCTGTCATTCCCAATGCATGAATTGCTCTAAGATTCCAATACTTCTTTCTGGCCCCCAAATAATACTAGATTACAAAGCTTGGGATAATTTTCTCTATGGTAAATAAAAATACTAATAAATCTGTGAAATAACGAAGTCAACTATCTAAATGTGAATATTTTATAAATGCAGCTTCATCCCATTAAGACAACAGAGTGTGGTTGAGACACATCCTGACAGTTGATTCTAGGGCAGAATGAGCAAATTGTTGATACTAAGGCAGATATCTCTGTAATGCCAGAGAAAAACTACACAAGATGAGTTAAGACTTTTAGTCCATCCAGATATTATTTTTAGCCTTTATTTTTTAGCTGTGTAAACACAGAAATTAAGAACTTCTGAAATTCAACTGAACTTGTATTTAAAGATAGAGACATATTTCTAGAAGAGTGATTCTGACCTTCTAAACAGTAAATTTTGAAAATCTATATTAGACAAATCAAGCAACTCTTTCCTAATGAAAAGTGCTGAACCCCAGAATGATGACTTCTAAACAGATGTGCCCCCAAGGGTAGCTTCTAGGTGTTAAAATAAATATGGGCTCATGACATAGCAAATATTTGACAGGAATGTCTTCGATGCCCGGGCAGGTATATGAAACACTGGCAGGATTTGGCAGGTTTTGCAGGTATTTTATTCCACACAGCAGTTAAACTCAGTTTTAATATGAGACATAAATTGAAATGTGATTCTCAAAAAGCTTATACGATTTACCTCATGCAAATAACTTTATTGTTTTGTAGGCTGGGACACTCATAATAATTATAAAATTGCATTTAATACCATTTTAAATAATAATCACTGGTATGTTACTAAAAGTTCAGGTTACTGAATTCCCAGAACACTATTATGTTAAATTAATATTAATATTAATATTAATATTAGAAGTGGTCAAAGAGATTGCATCTTCCAGACACTTCCGATAAAATGTGAAACAAATATTGAGTACACAATAAGAGAGAAGTTGTGCCAAAATTTCAGGTTCTTTCCCCCCTTAGAAAATGAAGAAATAAATACTTCTTCCCCAGATCATTATAATTGGCTGTAAAGTAGAAAAGAGATTAATGAAGTCCATCTAGTGTTCCTTGTGGGGTGCCCTCAGTCTGTGTCTTCCTCTTCACGAGTTTCAGTAAATAGAAGAGTATTTCTCCATCGTAAGACAAAGGTTCTACATCTCCCTTTTCCTAAATCCATAAGCTCACCAATACATTCATATGTGTTGGCCTCATAGGCCCACTTCTTTTGTTTTAATCAGTCAAAAGGGTCTAAAACTCTCTCAGTGTCATGAATGTCATTTAACTTTCCAAGTCAATCAACAGAAGAACTATTACTTATTTTCATTTCTACTTCCTTATAGATGTTTATATATTTTAACTATAATGTGTTCACTCAAAGTTTTCTTCTAGGAGAATACATGTTTATAAATGAATAACTAATAAAATGTTCCCTTTGTTCATCTACAAAGCTAAATAAATTGATGACTGATTATGTAACATTTTATGTGTTGCTGAATTTAATTATGAAAATTATTTAGTTTTATTAGAGGGAGAAGAAATGATAAATATTTTATCATGATTCTAGAATGTCCTATCCCAGACAACATCTATGTCCAGTCATTAATGTTATAAATTGATTCTACTGCTTAGACAACACTGATAAATTTAAACAACAATTTTTAAAGTAATACATGTGATAATTAATAATAAATCTATTTTAATAATTTATTATTTGTTTCAAATCAGGATTCTATTGCTGAGGTTCATTTATTTATTTATGTATTTATTTATTTATTTATTTATACATTTATCCTTATGTTTTTATTTCACCCATCACTGTCATTTTCTGTTATCTGTTGGCAGACAGTGCTGTCATAAATCAAGCCTATTTTACGACTCATTCACTCCAGATTCAATCTTACCTCATCTGTTGCCAGATTGCCAGTCCTGAAATGGGAGTAATTCTATTATGTTAATTGTTTAAAATACTGCTAGGGTTTTAGATCATCTTCTGGATAAAACCCTTAGTAATTCTCCTTAGTTTTTTAAATCATTACTGGTAGCTTTCATATTTTTTTGTTTTCTCCTTCGCCACAAAAAGTGTATTTTTACATATATGAAATGGAATTTTTAGACTTTCTTCTGTTAGAGTATAATAATGCTTTATTTAAAAAAAATACTGCATTAATTGTAAAAGTAATTTTTATTCACCTAATGTAATAATTGTCATCTTTGGGGCTTACTGCCTCCATCTGTTAACCTAGGCCTAGTCCTGGAAGTGTAGAGCCTTTGTACCCCCGAATATAGGCCCAGAATATTTTCAGCCTCTTAGACTTACTATTGAATAAGCTCACCCTTTCTAGATCTTTCTGAACTCTGGCTGGCTGGTTCAATTCAGCTGTTCTGGCTCAAACTGCTCTCCCAGCTGACTGATTCAAACTGGCTCCTCCCAGTTTCTGACTGAATTGTTTTACCTGACTTCAAACTAACTCTAACAATCTGTTCTAAACTTGAGGTTCCCTCTTATTTTCTGGCTTGTTTTGTCTTTTTCTGTATCTATTTTGTTGTTTCTTCAATCGACTCTACAAAACTCTCTTGGTAAAAGTACCTCTTTCTCTTTCTCTTTTGTTCTCTGCCATTGTCTATCTCTCTTTCTCTCTTCTCTTTTTTCTTTTCTTTTCTCTTCTGAACTTTACAAACTTAACTTCATCATACTACATGAACTCAACTAAACTCACCTTCACTGTGCAGAACTGCCTGTATGTCGGGGAACTTCTGGCACCTTGCTGCCTCCTGAATTTTGGCATCTGGCTTGACCGGCCTACTGCCTGGATTCAATAGTGCATTCCTGGCTGACCTGGGGCTTTCAATAAGATTATCTTCCTGAATTATCTTAAATCCTCCTCTCCCTCAGGGCTTCCTAAGTAACACTTCTGAGGAACTTTCCAAACAACCATTATTAGCACATCTTGGTGGGCCATCCTGTGATTTCTAGCCACTTAGTAACCCTGCCAAAGGCAATTACATTCCTTCCGACTTGCCTATATAGTTGTATGGAAAATTCGAATAAATGGAGACTTTGGTCAGAGAAACTGTCTTAGTCTTCATTTCTCTCGCCTTTGTCCCCTTTTTCATTCCCACTCCCCCATTCAGGATCTCCGGTGACAGACCTACGGGACGGGTCACCTGTACTGTACTGAACTGACCTCAACTGTACCATCTTGTCTTCTCTACTAAACTCTCTATTTCACTCTACTCTATTGTATTGTCTTCACTAG
The DNA here is from genome assembly GCF_907164565.1 of Psammomys obesus. Classification (NCBI taxonomy): domain Eukaryota; kingdom Metazoa; phylum Chordata; class Mammalia; order Rodentia; family Muridae; genus Psammomys; species Psammomys obesus. The sequence goes on from NW_026591086.1 coordinate 29,845,866, forward strand.
TCTCTGTGGTCATGATAGTTAGGCATATCCTATTCTATCAGAGCTTTCTCTGATTAGTCCCTTTTTCTGCTTCTCAACTAGTCATCACTATCAAACATTGGTGCTTCCTTCTACAAGCTAACTTTACCTTCTTTGTTTGGGATTAATGATGTGTACTAAGAGTGTGTCTGCATTCCAGCCAGATAACACAGACCTAGAAGGGTTTTGGATATTATCAGAGCAGTCATGTTGCTAGATTAAAATTCCTTTATACTCGACTTACAAACAACTACTTAACTCCTCATATATTTTGTTGCTGTATAAAATATTTGATTGTGTATCACTTTTTAGCATTTTCAGTATATATTTTACATGATCTATCTGTACTCTTTAAAAAAAACATTAAAAAATACTTATTTCTTGCGTACAAGGGTTTTACTTGCATGCCTGTGCATCACAGGCTAGTCTGGTACCCAAGAAGGCCAAAAGAGGGTATCACATCAACTGGGTCTATTAGTATAGATAGTTCTGAACCACCATGTGTGTTCTGTGAAAAGAGCTTCTGTTCTTTAGAAGAACAGCCTGTAGTCTAAAGTGCTGAGCTGGTACTCTTTACAGTTTTCAAGTGTTATTTTGGTATGATACAAGTAATTTCTGTCTTTTATACTTTTAACATGAAAAAATATTAAATACCCATGTTTACAATCACTTAATTCTTTAACTTAAACCATGGAAATTTGTACCAGAAACAAGCACAGAGCTTTATTGATAAATAGATTAGTCAGAAAATTAACCTGTACTTGGTAATTATATGGTGATTGTTGGAAATTTTACTTGGAAAATATATGGATAAAGACACAATTTCCAGTAGCAGCTGATGCTAGGTAGACTCATAGAAGGAAAACTGAGGTGGTTTATGAGAGGAAAAAAAAAAACAGCCATGTTCAGAAAGATACATTGTGTTCTAAGTTATAAGTAAACAAAACTTATGAGAAGACAGAAGACACACAGAAAATACAAGGTTCATGCACAATCAAAGACTTTACTTGTAACAGAAGGCTGGGGAGGGGTCAAGCTTCTACAACATTCATCCACTAATAATTCTGGCCAGCCCTCCTCTCTAGCTGTGACTTTCTGTCCTATGTTAGATCCTCAAGAAATAGGTTTTTTTTTGTTTTATTTTTCTCTATTATGCTTGCTTTAATTTTTTTACAATTTGTTTTTAACTTATATGTTTACTTTACATTCTGATTGTAGTCTTCTTTTTCCTCTCCCCCACTCCCTCCATCCAACACTCTTCATTTTATCCTTCTTCTCAGAGAAGGGGAGCCTGCCCCCAATGCACCTCAGCACATCAAGTCATATCAAGACTGAGCTCATTCACGATGCCAGAAAGGCAGCCTACTAGGGCAAAGTGAGCAAAAGCAGACAATAGGGTCCATTTCATAAACAGCACACTTTCAACTTATTAGGGATCCAAATGAAGACCAAACTGCTATTTGCTACATATGTATAGGGACATAGGTCCAGTCTATATGTACTCTTTGGTTGGTGCTTCCATCTCTGTAAACCCCCATGGGTCTAGATTACTTGACTCTGTTGGTCTTCTTGCAACATTCTCGTTCCCTCCAGGCCCTTCTATCCTTTCTTCCCACGCTTCCACAGGACACCAGAACTCCTCCTGATGCTGTGGTTGTTTTATATTCATTACCTAATTATAGAATTATTTTACTTAAGTGTAAAATTATCATTAAAACAAATTGTTTGAAACGTTAAGTAACTTGAGTAATATGTTCCTTTTAACCACAAAATCTTATCCTGAATATCTTTTTCCAAGTTAATATGAATTTCATATCCAATATGATGCATTGGCTTTTTGTTCATGAAATCTATGATTCGTAGTAAATCATTTGGCTTCCTATATTGCTGCAAACTATGATCATATCCCAGTCTGTCCTCAAAATCATCCTGCTTGTCATACAAATTACCAACTCAATGCAATCAGGATAATTACATTGGAAGTCTCTTGTGGTAATTACCATGAGGGAGTTGGTAAAGGGCAGCTGGCCAAGCAAAGTTTTATTTAAAAGGATAAGAAGGACAAAGTTACCCCAAGCACAAAAGAAAGAAAGAATCTGGACACACTGTATCTTTAGAGAGACTGTAATCAAGAAATTTGGGATGCTGTATATGTATTAGAAACTGTAACCAAGGAAATGCAGATGCATTGTATCTATTAGAGATTGTAACCAAGGAAGTAGGGATGCATTGTATCTATTAGTGCCTAAAATCAGGAGATTCATTGTATCTATTGGTTACTGTGATCAGGAATCTGAGTATATATATGTGTGTGTGTGTGTGACTATACAGGAATACTGGATGTATCCTATCTGTTAGTGACTGTAATCAGTAATTTGCGGAGTTTTGTGTGTATATATATGTAATCAGGAATACAGGATGAATTAAACATATTAGTGATGGAAATCAGGAGTTTGTGGTCCCTTGTGTGTGTATATATGCATATATATACACATATATACATATATATGTAATCAGGAATGAATTAAATATATTAGTGACGGTAATCAGGGATTTGGGATGTATTGTACCTTAGTGACTATAATGAAGGACTCTGGAGACCACAGAAGTCACTGAACACAGAAAGCATCTATCAGGTCTAAAACAGAATCAACCTTGAAAAGATAGAGAAGATTTTTTTAATTATTCCAGCAAAGCTCATTTTCATCCCTCACCCTGTCCTGTTCTATATTATGAGTTTCTTCCCATAACTACTATTTGTTTATTCTAAAATTTTAACGAACTTTATAAAGCTTATGTTTCTACAAGTCTTCCCAGTCAAGATCATTCTCATTTCAGATTCACACAACACCAAATGGCTCAAGGGATAGGATGAATTATTCATTATCATATTTGTACACTCCTTTTAGCAGTCCTTTATGCCACACTTCATCCTAGAGGAACTTCAGTTAACACAAAGATGATTTGATCTTTATAGGTGATAAAGTTAACTTTAAAGCCATTTTAGTTTTCTCAGCATTCTTGACAGAACTGGAAGAAACAGTGCATGAAAAAATGAATTTTTGACACACTATGCTAGAAGTGTAATGATGGCTCCATATGAGGTGAATTTTTTGAATTACAAGTGGCCTGAGACAATACTCTAATTACCTTTTTATATGTTTAAAATATTATGTGAAAGCTAGATAAGGATAAAACCAAATTATTTGGTGGTCACTGCAGAAATAATAAAAAGAAATTAATATTCAGGTTCTACAGAATATGTGAAAGTTAGTATTATTGTTCCTCTGTCTATAAGGGAAAGAATAGTTTACATAAATTTCTTATCATTAACACACACACCAGAATAACTTCATATATTTAGTCTTATGTCCATTTAAGGAAGTATGTTGAAAAATAATCTGAGCTATTTTAAAATAACAAATTAAGAAAATTATTAAAGCATACTTTTAAAATACACATTTTATGAGAGAAGTCCTAGTTAAATATCTGTAGGATAAATAATAAATAGAAATAAAAATGTGTTAATTTCATGACTTAAAACTAAAGGTTCTAGTTATTATATTAAAAATTGTGCATATTATTAAAAACAATATAACATGACATGATTCGAATTCATTTGAGTAAAGGAAATGAAAGTCTCTGAATTCATAGAATGACAGCAGATCTAATTTCATAACTATCACAGAAAAATTACTTAACAAATCATTTCTTATGAATTACAGGATCTGAAACGTATCCAGCATGATTTTATTAAACAATGATTATTAGTTAGAATGTATTTCCATAGTTGTTTTTCTCCATTTGCTCAGAAAAAAAATAAAGTGTTATTTTATGTGTAGCATGCTAAACAGTTAAAATAAAATCTTATATAAATCCAAACAAGGAAGTACCTTCATTTCTTAGCTGTTCATACATAAGTTAATATTTGCCTGGTCCAGATTAGCTTTCTCTGACAATCTAGTTGCATGGATTGTTTTCCTTCCTTCATGGCCTACGGGGTAAATATTGATAAGGAATGATGTGAATGTAATCTTTGTGAATGTGTGGAAGGATAACCCGGGGATTAATGGAAGCAATCACTCTGACATTGTTGTTGATCTCCCTCTTTATTGTCTTTTTTCAGTACTCGTTATTTTGAGATGTCACACTGCACAGTGTATTATAAAAATAAGAAGCAAAACTATATTTCAAATTGTAAAAAAAAGATTAATTTTCAAAAACAGAAAACAAAAAACCCAAACTTACTGTTTCAGTTAAATAATAAGTTTGTTAACTTAGTATACATACCAAATAATCTTCATGATTTTACTTCTGTTCAATTGTTGTTTTCAGAATGAGTGTATTTTCACCATTTATTTAAAAATATCAGACAATGAGTGCTGTGCCTAGCTAAGCATAGTGGTCAATGACCAACAGAAGGTTATCGAGTACAAAACAAATTCAACAACTTTTAGCTGTGAAAAATAAATCTTAATATTATTTGACATTCAAGAATGGCAAAACATTTTTCTTTATGGAAAACCTGTGAAATTTACACAAAAACCATCAGGAAGTTTTGAAAGTCTTTTCCATAACAGATAAAATATTAATAATGTTTTTCTAGTTCCTTCCTGTATCTCCTGATAAAAATTATAATCACATTTAGAGTAAGAAAACTTAAATAACATGAAAATCATTTGATCATGCCAATGGTCAGCTTAGCAGTACTAGATTCACTCTGCAGCTTACCTGACCTTGACATATTTGGTTAGATTTCCCCCATATCTAGCATCAAACAGGTGGCAAGAGTTTCTTGTGAGACATATTTATAATGACACCGAGGTCCTGGGTAGTACATCTTCTTAGAAGAGTGTTTCTCATATTCAAGGTAAAGGAAAAATAATTCAGTTCTAAATACTAAGAAAAATTTACTTACTGTGCTTAAAAATCTAGAAAATTAAACAAGCATATTAGATATTAAATCACACAATAATTATTAGGTAAATGAATGTACACACAAATAAAAAGGAAAGATAAGCAAATATATCTAGAACTTAAACTTCTGTCTGTGTGCTACCTGTGAAACTGTATGGTAGACTTGTGGCCACCCAGTGTTAGTATTCTGCTTTAGTGTCCAGTGAAAACCAGTTACGAGCTTCCCAGGAGCAGTAGAAATTCTATTGCACTAGGGATTCTTGCTTTGCTTTAATTTGTGCTTATTCTAAATAGCATTTTTATTTAATAAGGTAATGAATTTGCTCAAAATAATTATTGATCAGTAGTTTCATATGTTCGGAGTATAATTCTATATAGACAGGTATTTCTTTCTAAATGTAGTATTTCTTTGAACATACAGTGTCCTTTATGTATCTACAATATTTATAGATGGTACAATTTTCTTATTGGAGCAATAATCATTAGAGAATAAACTGACCAATAACTGCCTCACTGCAATGCATTTGCTCTAAGTCACTGAAGCATACATGACTTATATAATATGACTAAACCAAACTGGCTTACTCTCTTCCAAGGAAGGTCATATTTATTCTCCCTCTCCCCAAACCTTCTCTTTCCTTAATAAATTATATCCATTTCTAGATTTTTCTCTCCCCATTACAATACACTTAAATTCTTTATTATGTACCAAAATTTGAAGTCACAAATCTACACTGATGTCAAATAAAGAGCTTCACTTACTTTCATAAAGGATATGCCATAAAATAGTGAAAGAAACTGTGCTAGTATTGTTAAGTTGTCTTGTCACAATTAGGATGACAAAATGATTTATCAAGACCAATTGGTTTCCCATAGTGAGGGGAACAAGGACTCTTTCTAACAGGAACTCAATGACTGGCTCTTTGGCCTCCCCACCCCCCAAGGGAGGAGCAGTCCTGTTAGGCCACAGAGGAGAGCTTTGCAGCCAGTCCTGAAGATACCTGATAAAACAGGATCAGATGAATGGGGAGGAGGTCCCCTCTATCAGTGGACTTGGCAAGGGGCACGGTGGAGATGAGGGAGGGAGGGAGGGACTGGGAGGGAATGAAGGATCAGGACATGGCTGGGATACAGAGTTAATAAAATGTAATTGATAAGAAAAAAATAAAATTAAAAAAAAGATATTGGAAAGTTATTTAATGGCTATGAAAATTGGTAGAATAATAAGCTGTAAAATTAATATGAATGTGACACCAAAAATTATACCAAGGAACTTCTACAGCTGGTAAACACCTTCAGTAAAGTAACTGGATACAAAATTAACTCAAAAAAATCCATAGCCCTCCTATATACAAAAGACAAAAGGGCAGAGAAAGAAATTAGGGAAACAACAGCCTTCACAACAGCCACAAAAAACATAAAGTACGTTGGTGTGACCCTAACAAAGCAAATCAAAGACTTGTATGTAAAAAAAATTTAAGTCTCTGAAAAAAGAATTAAAAGAAGATATCAGAAGATGAATGATCTCTCATGCTCATGACTTGGCAGGATTAACATAGTAAAAATGGCCATCTTACCAAAGCAATCTACAGATTCAAAGCAATTCCCATCAAATTACCAACACAATTCTTTCAAGACCTTGAAAGAAAAATTCTCAACTTCATATGAAATAACAAGAAGCCCAGAATTGCTAAAACAATTCTCTACAATAAAAGATCTTCTGGAGGTATCTCCATCCCAGATCTCAAGCTGTACTATAGAGCAACATTAATAAAAAGTGCATGGTACTGGTATAGAAACAGACTGGTGGATCAATGGAACCGAATAGAAGACCCAAAAATAAACCCACAAGTGGGTTAATAAACCCACAAGTGGGTTAATAAACCCACTTATGGACACATGATTTTTGACAAAGATGCCAAAACCATACAATGGAAAAAAGATAGCATCTTCAACAACTGGTGCTGGTCTAACTGGATGTCTACTTGTAGAAAAGTACAAATAGATACATACTTATTATCCTGCATAAAACTAAAGTCCAAGCAGATCAAAGACCTCAACATAAAAACAGGGAACAGGACAGGAGCCTACCACAGAGGACCTCTGAAAGGCTCTCCCCTGCAGGGTATCAAGGCAGATGTTGAGACTCATAGCCAAACTTTGGGCAGAGTACAGGGAATCTTATGAGAGAAGTGGCAGATAATAAGACCTGGAGAGGACAGGAGCTCCACAAGGACAGCAACAGATCTTGAAAGTCTGGGCATAGGGAGGGGTCTTTTCTGAAACTGATACTCCAGCCAAAGACCACTCATGGAGATGGCCTGGAACCCCTGCACAGAGGTAGCCTATGGCAGTTCAATATCCAAGTGGCCTCCATACTAATGGGGACAGGTACTGTCTCTGACATGAACTGATTGGCCTGCTCTTTGATTACCTTCATTTGAGGGGGAAGCAGCCTTACCAGGACACAGGAGAAGACAATGCCCAGGAGAAGGCTCCTGATGAGACCTGATAGACTTAGAACAGAGGGACCAGGAAGAGGACCTCAGATCTCAGTGGACTGGGAGAAGGACATGGGTGGGGAAAAGGGAGGGTGGGATTCGGAGAGGAGAAGGGAGGGAGGAACAGGGGGGATACAAATTGAATAAATGGTAATTAATAAAAATTAAAAAAATTAAAGAAAGAGGGAAAAAAATAATAAGGAAGCCTTGAAAACGTTTGTCCCTAAATATAGGAAACTCTTTTCTGTTTCCTTTTTGTAAAGTTATGGTTATGGAAAGGTGAGGAAAGAACAGTATTGGAGCTGAAAATTTCCTGGCAAATGACCATTATGTATTAGAAATGTCACGTGCTACATAATTTTTGGAAAGCAGAGACTTCACTAGAAAAGTTAGCAAAGGTACTTGGTAGTGTTTTTAACTGAAAGGGTACTAGAGATTTCCTAAGCAATTTTCAGAGTAAACAAAACCACCAGTAAATATGTAAAGACGTTGTGTCCTAGAGAAAAGAAAAAAAGCAATAATATCACAGCTATTATACAGATGCACTTCTTCATTAATTATGGGAACTTGTACTTACAAGTGCAAGAAGCTCAAAAATCCCACAAATTAATAAACTAGGATTTGAAGTACACATTTGCTTGTAAGAATTCCTCCAGGAGAGTGAGCTACATTGTTTGTAACTTAATTTGCGAAAACTTCACATTTCTTCACACAGTGTGACCCACTCTGACTAATTAATGATCATAAAACATTTTGAGAATTCATTGTGCTAATATTAAGACTAAGTAATATACAGACAACTATGTCAAATTTGTAGTACTTTGCTGGTCCCTTCCAAATGATCAGGGAATTATGCAAACATAACATGTGTTACTTATTGAACTATTATTTGTCCCAAAGAAGCACTGATACATATTTATATTCTGCAAGTCTGAAGAGACTAATTACTTATTCCAATGTAACCCCAGACTTATATGTAAGGAACTCTTTCACAAACTGAAAATAAGAAACTGTGTTAATCTGTATTTTATGACTACAGCAAATCCCATATCTTTTTACTGAAAATATTCTTTTCTCAAAATAACCTGATTAGAATTTCCCTTCTCTTTACTTCTTTAAGTTCCACCCTACCTCCCCTGAGGACCTCCTAGTCCACTCCCTTTCTGTCTCTAATTAGGAAAGAACAGGCTTCTAAGATATAAACAAATGTGACAAAAATAAAATATAGTAAGATAAAACAAACAAACAAACAAACAAAAAGTTACATCAAGTCTCAAATGCAACCTCCCAAAAGGAAGAGAGCACCAAGAGCAGGCAGAAGAATCCGAGATCTTAGCAAGGGCATACCTAATGGAAACAGCATAAGTCATAAAGCCAGTACAGCTGCATGACAAAGATCCAAGAAAGCTGAGCCATATGATGCAATCACCATTGTTCAGTCCTTCAGCTTTGTTCTTGATATCCATGTGTTGCATGCTTGGGAGCTTTTGATATTTGTACAATTTGGGAGACTGGATTGATAGGGAATTTCTTTCTTTCTTTCTTTCTTTCTTTCTTTCTTTCTTTCTTTCTTTCTTTCTTTCTTTCTTTCTTTCTTTCTTTCTTACAATTTATTCATTTTGTACCCCAGCTGTAGCCCCCTCTCCCAATCCCACCCTCCCTGTTTTTCTCCTCCTATACCCCTCCCCCACTCCACTGTGGTCCTCCTCTCTTTCCATCTGACCCTAGCCTATCAGATCTCATCAAGATTGGCTGCATTGTCTTCCTCTGTGTTCTGGTAGGACTGCTCTCCCCTCAGAAGGAGGTGATCAAACAGCCAGCCATAGGATAGGGAGTTTCTAATGAATCATTTATGCCTTCTCCCAAAAAATACTGCTCTGAGCTTCCCCTGGAAAGTCCTGAGCATTCTAAGCTTCCTTCTTTAAGGACAATATCCTTACCTGGCCTACTTGAAGGTCTCCCTTATGCTGGAAAGGTTGTGACACACGGTATATACTCACTTATAGGTAGATACTAGACTTGTAAGATAAGATAAACATACTAAAATCTGTACACCTGAATAAACAAGAAGGAGGAGCTGGGGTAAGATGATCAATCCTAATCAATCCTCGCTTAAAAAGACAAATGGGATGGACATCGGAAGTAGGAGAAAACAAGAAACAGGACAGGAGCCTACCATAGAGGGCCTCTGAAAGACTCTACCTAGCAGCGTATCAAAGCAGATGCTGAGACTCATAACCAAACTTTGGCAGAGTGCAGGGAATCATGAAAGAAGGGGGAGTTAGTAAGATCTGGAAAGGACAGGAGCTCAACAAGGACCAAATATATCTGGGCACAGGGGTCTTGTCTGAGACTGATTTGTGTACTAAGGACCATTCATGTATATAATCTAGATCCCCTGCTGAGATGAGCCCATGGCAGCTGTCTCCAAATGGGTTCCCTACTAAGGGGAACAGGGACTATCTCTTATATGAACTCAGTGGTTGGTTCTTTGACCTCCCCCTTCCATGTGAGGAACAACCTAGCTAGGCCACAGAGGAGGACATTGAAGCCAGTCCTGGTGAGACATGATAGACTAGGGTAAGATGGCAGGGGAGAAGGACCTCCCCTATCAGTGGACTTAAAGAGGGGCAGGGAGGAGATGAGGGAGGGAGGGTGAGATTGGAAGGAAATGAGGGAGGGGGATACAGCTGGGATGCAATGTTGTAATTAATATGAAAAAATAAAAATAAATACACCAGAGATATCTTTATGACCCTCTGAATCAAAGATGCTTTTGAAACATCTTCCCCCGCACTTACTCAGGAACAAGATTATTGGAACAAAGTAAAATAAAAAGGTAAACAATATTCAATGGGCTATAAAAGTTAACAGCAGACCAAATTAAAATCCTCTTCCTACTACCAATGGAAAAAGAATGGTATGGAAAAACGATAAAAGAATGAAATATTAGGCTTCCCACGTCTGATGGCAATTGTGTAGACGTGCAGATCTCTCTCTCCTTCTTCCCTTTCTAAAAACATTTTCCCCTTCTGATTATTCCTTCAGTTCTCATTGTCTACTACTTATATTGACTTATTAATAAAGGACTCTCTGGGAGGGGCCAAGATGGCGGCACCGGGAGAACACCGTGTCTGAGAACCTGGACAACACACTCCGTGCAGCGACCAGGAGACTGAACTCTGGGCCCTAAAACAACAGTGATCAACCGTGTTTCCCAGGTGAGGGGAGGCTCCCACGGCATGGGAATCGGTCGGGTCCACTCTCGGCTGCCCAGCCAGAACCAGGAAGAGAACCCTGGAACCCGGGTTTTGGGTCTCCGGGCTGGTGCTGCAAGCCTGCTTGTCACAATGAATTTCCCAGGCTGATTGGTGGGCACAAGGGGGCCTAAGGCTGGAAGTCCCAGTCACAAAAGAACCCCACAGGGAAGCAAAGTTGCCAGACTGCTCACAGGTCACCCAGTCTTTCCCTGGAAGGTCTCTCCAACCACGGCGGGTACCTGCTGCCATCACAATTGAGCTCCCACCACGCACTGATTGCAGCTGCGCGCCCAGCTCAAAATCCCTACTCCCTCTTCGGAGGAGGCAGGAGGCAGCCAGCAGAATCTGCCACAGACCACATTGTCTGTACCCCAACACAAGATCGGGGCTGAGAAAACCCAATCCTTTCGCGCACTCCCCCAAACGCCACCATCACCCTGCCGCAGCAGAGCAGAAGGATAAAGAGGCACACAGCGGCTTCACAGTGCCAGAACTCCAGTGCTGCTGGCCGCTCCTAGTAAACAAACTACAGCTCGGGAACTGGGACTGTGGTCATTCTACACGTCCTGGGTCCAGCACAATAAGGTCTAGCAGCAAGTTCTATCACCGGCGCCCCCCCACCCCCGGCAGAGAAACACCGCCTGCTCAGGACCCAGGATCCAACTGAGAAGCCCCAACCCCTGCAGGCACTCCCCTGAGAGCACCTCCATAAGCTCGCCCTAGCAGAGGAGAAGGTCAGAGGGGAAGGACAGAGAGGCAGCCTGCCAAGGACACAGCACCCTCTCTCCAGCGGCCCCTAGCAGAGAAACCCAAGCTCTGGATCTGAGGACACTCAACCCTACCCGGTACTCTCTTGGGATCAGCAAACATAGATCCTACCACTAGGCTGCTTCTGGCAGAGAGATCTGGGCCCGGGATCTGGGATTGAGTACACTCACCCTAACTCTTTCCCGTGCCACCCAGGGACCAGTCAACATAACCCCTCCTGGCAGAGGGAAAGGACAAAGAGGCAGCACACAGGAAAGGTGGACACCGAGTCCTGCGGCCACAGTGTCACAGAGCTGACTGTTAGCCTACCCATGCACTTCCGAAGCAGAACCAAAACAGAGAGTAGTGAGCAAGGGGAACCCCTGTGCATTCCAACTGGTCCGGCAAGAGAGTGAGTGAGCCTTCTAGGGAGAGATTGCCCCAACCCAGGGCCTCTCCACAGAAGCAACCAGATGAGATCCATGCCACCCACACTCCTAGTGTGGGCATCAGAGGGATTCTTGGGATAGCGACCCCAACATTGAAGCCTCTGCCTTGCGGGTCTACCAGGGTAATCCAGGCAAACAATCCCTGGATCTCAGTCAGAACTGGGTAATAGTGGCTTGCAGGCCACTGCAATAGTCAGAGAATCCGCGCATGCAAACTGCGCCCGTTAAAAGCGCACACAAATAACACCAGCGTCACATTCTTTACTTAGGCAAAACTGAAAACACAGTGCACACTCACAAAGCAGTGAACCTCTCTCATCTTCCTGAAAAAACAGTCCAGAAAACAGAAAGAGAGGATCATAGCCCAAACTACAATCTCGAGGAACAACCAGTGAGGATTATAAATAACCAGATGGCTAGAGGCAGACACAAGAACACTCCCAACAAAAATCAGGACATAATGACTTCACCAGCAACCCCACAAAACAATGGACACTTCAATTCACTAGATATACAAGAAAACGACCTCAAAACTATGTTTCTACAGCTATAAGAGGCCCATAGAATGAAATGAACAAAGACCTCAGAGAAATAACCAAAGAAATCGAGACTAACCAAGAGGAAACAAATCGTGCTCTCAGAGAAATGACCACGAAAATTGAGGCAAACAGAGAAGAAATGCACAAAGCTCTCAAAGAAATGTCCACACAAATGAAGGCAAATAAAGAAGAAATAAACAAAGCTCTCATAGAAATACAGGCAATTATACCCAAAGAAGTAGAGGCACAATTAGTGATACATAGAGAGGAAACAGACAAAAAAATAGAAGCTATCATTGAAAAGCAGGAGTCCACATTCAAACAGATGATGGAAATGGTGCAAGACATGAAAACAAAATTAGAATCAATAAAGAAAACACAAATAGAGAAAAACCAGGAGCTGGAGAACATAGAGAAAAGATCAGGTACTACAAAGGTAAGCATCACCAACAGAATACAAGAGATGGAAGAAAAAATCTCAGGAGCTGAAGATACACTTGTGGAAATTGACACGTCTCTCAAAGAAAAAATAAAATCAGAAAAGTTTCAAACACAAAACATCCAGGAAATGAAGGACACCATGAAAAGACAAAACCTAAGAATAATAGGAGTAGAAGAAAAAGAAGACATCAGGCACAAAGGTCCAGAAAATATTTTCAAGAAAATTATAGAAGAAAACTTTCCCAACTTAAAGAAGGAGATGGCCATAAACATACAAGAGGCCTACAGAACACCAAGTAGACTAGACCAGAAAAGAAATTTTTCAAGTCACATCATAGTCAAAACACTGAACCTACAAAACAAAGAAAAATTCTAAAAGCAGCAAGGGAAAAAGGCCAAGTAATATATGAAGGTAGACCTATCAAAATCACAGCAGATTTCTCAACAGAAACTATGAAAGCCAGAAGGGCCTAGACAGAAATCATACAGTCCTTAAGGGACCACAGATTCCAACCCAGACTATTATACCCAGCAAAACTTTCAATCAACATAGACGGAGAATTCAAGATGTTCCAAGACAAAACCAAATTTAAACAATATCTACACAGTAACCCAGCTCTACAGAAGTTACTAGAAGGGAAACTCCAAACCAAAGAAAACAACTACATCGAAGGAAACAGAGGAAATAGATAACTACACAACAAAAAAAAAACAAAAAAAAAAAGACTAGCAATGAAACTCAGTGATACCACCAACACCATATCTAAAGTAAGTAACAATTGTTGGTCACTAGTTTCTATCAACATCAACGGACTCATCTCCCCAATTAAAAGACACAGACTAACAGAATGGTTGCGGAAACAGGATCCATCATTCTGTTGCATCCAAGAAACACAGCTATGCAACAAAGATAAACACTACCTCAGAGTAAAGGGCTGGAAAAATGTCTTTCAAGCAAATGGTTCCAGAAAACAAGCGGGAGTAGCCATCCTAATATCTAATAAAACAGACTTTCAACCCAAGTTAATCAAAAAAGATAAGGAGGGCCACTATATTCTCATCAAAAGAAAAATCCACCAAGAGGACATCACAATTTTGAATATCTATGCCCCAAATACAAGAGCACCTATATTCGTAAATGAAACATTGATCCTAAAACCCTAATAGTGGGAGACTTCAACACTCCACTCTCACCAAGGGATAGATCAACTAGACAGAAAGTAAATAAGGAAATAAAAACACTTACAGAGACCCTAAATCAAATGGACCTAAAAGACGCGTACAGATCTTTTCATCCAAACACAAAAGAGTATAACTTCTTTTCAGCACAGCATGGAACCTTCTCCAAAATAGACCATATAGTTGGTCATAAAGCAAGCCTCAAAAGATACAAAAAGATTGAAATAATCCCTTGTATTCTATCTGACCACCATGGACTTAAGCTGGACCTCAACAACAACAGAAATAACAAACGGCCTACACACACATGGAAACTGAACAACCTGTTACTCAACGACAGCTGGGTTAAGGAAGAAATAAAGAAAGAAATTAAAGACTTCCTAGAATTCAATGAAAATGAAGGCACAACATACCCAAATTTATGGGACACATTGAAAGAAGTACTCAGGGGAAAATTTATAGCACTAAGTGCCTGCAAGAAGAAATTCGGAACACCACATACAAACAACTTAATGGCCCAACTGAAAACCCTAGAAAAAAAAGAAGCAGATACACCCAAGAGGAGCAGAAGGCTGGAAATAATCAAACTCAGGGCTGAAATCAATCAATTAGAAACAAATAAAACTATTCAAAGAATCAATGAAACAAAAAGCTGGTTCTTTGAGAAAATCAACAAGATAGACAAATCCTTAGCCAAACTAACTAAAAAGCACAGAGAATCTATCCAAATCAACAAAATCAGAGATGAAAAGGGTGACATAACTACAGACACAGAGGAAATTCAAACAATCATTAGGTCATACTACAAAAGCCTATATG
>NW_026591086.1:29865735-29870189 GCF_907164565.1 Psammomys obesus
CAACCTGTTACTCAACGACAGCTGGGTTAAGGAAGAAATAAAGAAAGAAATTAAAGACTTCCTAGAATTCAATGAAAATGAAGGCACAACATACCCAAATTTATGGGACACATTGAAAGAAGTACTCAGGGGAAAATTTATAGCACTAAGTGCCTGCAAGAAGAAATTCGGAACACCACATACAAACAACTTAATGGCCCAACTGAAAACCCTAGAAAAAAAAGAAGCAGATACACCCAAGAGGAGCAGAAGGCTGGAAATAATCAAACTCAGGGCTGAAATCAATCAATTAGAAACAAATAAAACTATTCAAAGAATCAATGAAACAAAAAGCTGGTTCTTTGAGAAAATCAACAAGATAGACAAATCCTTAGCCAAACTAACTAAAAAGCAGAGAGAATCTAACCAAATCAACAAAATCAGAGATGAAAAGGGTGACATAACTACAGACACAGAGGAAATTCAAACAATCATTAGGTCATACTACAAAAGCCTATATGGCACAAAATTTAAAAATCTAAATGAAATGGACAATTTTCTTGATAGAATCCATCTTCCAACATTAAGTCAAGATCAGGTAGAAAGACTGAACAGCCCTATATCCCCCAAGGAAATTGAAGCACTCATTCACAGTCTCCCCTCCAAAAAAAGCCCTGGGCCAGATGGTTTCAGCGCGGAATTCTAGCAGACCTTCAAAAAGTGCTCACACCAATTCTCCTCAAACTATTCCACAAAATAGAAACAGAAGGTACATTACCAGACTCATTCTATGAAGCAACAATCACCCTGATACCTAAACCACACAAAGACCCAACAAAAAAAGAGAACTTCAGACCTATCTCTCTTATGAACATTGACGCAAAAATACTCAATAAAATACTGGCAAACCGAATCCAAGAACACATCAAAGATATCATCCACCACGACCAAGTAGGCTTCATCCCAGGCATGCAAGGGTGGTTCAACATACAGAAATCCATCAATGTAATCCACCACATAAAGAAACTGAAGGAGAAAAACCACATGGTCATCTTAGATGCTGAAAAAGCATTTGACAAAGTCCAACACCAACTCATGTTTAAAGTCTTGGAGAGAACAGGAATACAAGGAACATATCTAAACATAGTAAAGGCAATATACAGCAAGCCTATAGCCAACATCAAACTCAATGGAGAGAAACTTAAATCAATCCCGCTGAAATCAGGGACAAGACAAGGCTGCCCACTCTCTCCATACCTCTTCAACATAGTACTTGAAGTCCTAGCCAGAGCAATAAGACAACTAAAGGTGATCAAGGGGATACAAATTGGAAAGGAAGAACTCAAAGTGTCACTATTCACAGGTGATATTATAGTGTATATGAGCGACCCCAGGAATTCAACCAGAGAACTCCTCCAGTTGATAAACACCTTCAGCAAAGTGGCAGGATACAAAATCAACTCAAAAAAAATCAGAAGCCCGCTTGTATACCAAAGACAAAAAGGCTGAGAAAGAAATTAGGGAAACAACACCCTTCACAATAGCCACTAACCCCATAAAGTACCTTGGGGTGACACTAACCAAGCAAGTGAAAGACCTGTTTGAGAAAAACTTCAAGTCTCTGAAGAAAGAAATTGAAGAAGATCTCAGAAGATGGAAAGATCTCCCATGCTCATGGATTGGTAGGATTAACATTGTGAAAATGGCCATCCTGCCAAAAGCAATCTACAGATTCAATGCAATCCCCATCAAAATACCAACTCAATTATTTACACACCTTGAAAAAAAGATTCTCAGCTTCCTATGGAGAAACAAAAAACCCAGAATCTCCAAAACAATCCTGTACAACAACAGATCATCTGGTGGTATCTCCATCTCTGATCTCAAGTTGTACTACAGAGCAATAGTAATAAAAACTGCATGGTATTGGCATAAAAACAGAAAGGAGGATCAATGGAACCACATAGAAGACCCAGAAATAAACCCACACACCTATGAATCCTCGATTTTTGGCAAAGAAGCCAAAACCATTCAATGGAAAAAAGACAGCATCTTCAACAAATGGTGCTGGTCCAACTGGATGTCCACATACAGAAAAATGAAAATAGATCTATATTTATCACCCTGCACAAAACTAAAGTCCAAGTGGATCAAAGACCTCAACATAAAACCAGATACTCTAAATCTGTTAGAAGAAAAAGTGGGGAATAGCCTAGAACTCATTGGCACAGGAGACAACTTCCTGAACAGAACACCAACAGCACAGGCTCTAAGAGCAACAATCAATAAATGGGACCTTATGAAACTGAAAAGCTTCTGTAAAACAAAGGACACTGTCATCAAAACAAAATGCCTGCCTACAGATTGGGAAAGAATCTTCACTAACCCTTTATCTGACAGGGGACTAATATCGAGTATATACAAAGAACTAAAGAAGCTGAAAAGCAGCAAACCAAGTAATCTAATTAAAAAATGGGGAACAGAGCTAAACAGAGAATTCTCAACAGAGGAATATCGAATGGCAGAGAAACACTTAAAGAAATGCTCATCCTCATTAGCCATCAGGGAAATGGATATCAAAACGACCCTGAGATATCACCTTATACCCATCAGAATGGCCAAAATGAAAAACTCAAGGGACAACACATGTTGGAGAGGTTGTGGAGAAAGGGGAACCCTCCTCCACTGCTGGTGGGAATGTAAACTAGTACAACCACTCTGGAAATCTATCTGGTGATTTCTAAGACAATTAGGAATGGTGCTTCCTCAAGACCCAGCTATACCACTGCTAGGTATATACCCAAAGTTTGCTCAAGTACACAAAAGGGATATTTGCTCAACCATGTTTATAGCAGCTTTATTTGTAATAGCCAGAACCTTGAAACAACCCAGATGTCCATCAACGGAGGAATGGGTACAGAAATTGTGGTATTTTTACACAATGGAATACTACTCAGCAATCAATAAGGAGGAAATCATGAAATTTGCAGGCAAATGGTGGGATCTAGAAAAGATCATCCTGAGCGAAATATCCCAGACGAAGAAAGACAAACACTGTATATACTCACTTATGTAGACCTATAAGATATGATAAACATAATGAAATCTATACACCTAAAAAAGATAATCAAGCGAGCAGACATGGGGTAAGATTATCAATCCTCGTTTTGAAAGACAGAGGGAATGCGCATTGAACATTGATAGGAGTCTACTGAGCACATTTGAAAAACTCTAACTAGCAGTGTTTTCAAAGCAAAGACTCATGACCAAACTTTTGGCAGAGTACAGGGAATCATAAGAAAGAAGGGGAGTTAATATGATGAGGAAAGGATAGGAGCTCCACAAGGACCAAAGATATCTGGGCACAGGGTCTTTTCTGAGACTGACATGCAACCAAGGACCATGTATTAATGTAACCTAGAACCTCTGCTCAGATGTAGTCTGTTGTAGCTCAGTAACCAATTGGTTTCCCATAGTGAGGGGAACAAGGACTCTTTCTAACAGGAACTCAATGACTGGCTCTTTGGCCTCCCCACCCCCCAAGGGAGGAGTATTCCTGTTAGGCCACAGAGCAGAGCTTTGCAGCCAGCCCTGAAGATACCTGATAAAACAGGATCAGATGAATGGGGAGGAGGTCCCCCCTATAAGTGGACTTGGCAAGGGGCAAGGTTGGAGATGAGGGAGGGAGGTAGGGACTGGGAGGGAATGAGGGATCGGGACACGGCTGGGATACAGAGTTAATAAAATGTAACTGATAAGAAAAAATAAAATTAAAAAAAATAAATTAAAAAAAATAATGAAATATGAAGACCTGCCCCCTTTTCCTAGAGAAGTTAGCTCATAGAAGGCCACTATGGTGTTGTATGACCAAGGAACAAAAGAATACCATGATTACATAAACAGATAAATTCTACCTATATAAAGTGTAAACATTGTATTATGCCAGAAACTGAATAATAACTACACAGCTTTGGCTTGAATATTTATTCTTGGGCCTAATGACAATTAGCTCTCTGACCATTAAGAGTTGAAAATACACTGCTTGGGACATGACAATCTTTCCAGGATGGGTTCGAGACTTTCTTTTTGTCTAAAGCTCCTGAAAGTGCAAGATTCTAGGACTTTGCAGCCAGTCCTGAAGATACCTGATAAAACAGGATCAGATGAATGGGGAGGAGGTCCCCCCTATCAGTGGACTTGGAAAGGGGCAGGGTGGAGATGAGGGAGGGAGGGTGGGATTGGGAGGGAATGAGGGATCAGGACATGGCTGGGATACAGAGTTAATAAAATGTAACTGATAAGAAAAAATAAAATTAAAAAAAGCAATTGAAAAAATAAATGGAAAAAATAAATAAAATAAACAAGTTGCCTTCTATGAATAAATATTATTCTATTAAAGCTCTTATTTATAAATCCTGATTTGCTGTGAAGAAAGAAAGAAAGAAAGAAAGAAAGAAAGAAAGAAAGAAAGAAAG
>NW_026591086.1:29870199-29881660 GCF_907164565.1 Psammomys obesus
AAGAAAGAAAGAAAGAAAGAAAGAAAGAAAGAAAGAAAGAAAGAAAGAAAGAAAGAAAGAGCAAGATTCTTAAAAGTTGGGTTGTGGGCTGAGGAGGAAAAATATTCATAAAAATTATTTATCAGTGATGACTAAACTTATGACTAATAAGTTAAAATACATGTCTGGGGACAAAAATTATATGATCCATGTTTTGAAACAACATGAATTCATACAGAACTCGTGTTCTGTATAAATAAAGAAACACTCTGACTGTCAGTGAGTCAGGATGGAAGATTCTTCCACCTCCTTGCCTAATGTCTTTCTACATATTTCTAAGTTACTCAAATTTCCAAGCCAAGATTATGTTTCCTGTTGATCAGTTTATAGAGAAATGTTGTATGAATTTCTTTTTTCACCTGTAAATTTGTTGCAATTATCTTTTGCCACACTAACTGGACTTTGGCCTGTTCCGGGCTGCTGTGGCATGAATCCATGGTTACTTACAACCCTTGTACATCCACATACAAATTTCAAATGTGTATTCATTATTTCTAGTTGCTTGGACGAGGGCCTGACTACTTTTACCTAGGTGTTGGCAAGATGATTTCTTCAACTTGGCAGCTCAGCTTATAATTTTATAAGCAATACTGCAAAATATTTAAAGTCAAAACATTTCTACTAGTAATTAGTGATAATGTACCAAATAGAAATTTATAGCTAAAATACGAGAAAAATCAGGTATTGTACTTCTTGTGAAAATGTTCAGGATATAAAACTGTTTTAAAGATATATTCTTTGCTGCTAGTTTCTAGTAAATTACACATTTCATTTATATGTTAGTATGTGCTATTATAAGCTATATGTAACTCCTAAGATATTTTCCTATATATATCTTTGATAAAGGACACTTTAGCCTGGAGAATTGTTCCTACTTCTGGTATCCTCCATCAATGTTTTTATAGTGTTCTTTCTTTGGTATTGATTCTGCTGCTTCTGCAATATTACTGACTTAACAAAGTTTCATAGGATTTTTTAAAAACTCACAGGCTTGTAAACTTTTCCATTTTTCTCTGGGTTACTAGAGGTCATTTACCATTGAAGTGTATGTATCGTGAAAAAGAACATTGTCTTTATATAGGTGAATAGAAAGATATACTACATACAAAGATAGATTATATAGATAGTTGTGATTACTTATTTATAAATATATTCTAGTATATACACCTGTATTATCGTTAGATTACTTTACTATAGATCAAATGTACATTCTAGTCTAATATCTATCATTCTCTAAATTACGTATGAAACTCAGCAATCATTATATGTAACTTGTATAGTGTATTACTCCCAAGCAATACACTCTAGAAAGAAGGTAAAGGAGAATGTAACCTCATAGTGGAGGAATCTGGTAATCTCTGCCTCACTCTGTGGTTCTGTTTAACAGTGAGACTTATTTCATTCAAGCATAGTTGATATGACAGAAGTTACTTCTAGTCATTCTTCCAGTTCAATCATTAGAAATGTGTCAAAAGACCTGGCTGGGGAGCAGACACTAAGCCATTTAAAAAAAAATGTTTAAGGTCTTCAAAAACAAGAGGTAGATGATTGAGAAATTGGTATAGTTTTAATTTTACCCAGTAACGAAAAACCTAGACTTAAATCAAATGAGGTAGCAAACTAGGACCATTTTTTACCTACATCCACACCATTAAACTCTTCCATTATTTAGTTCTTAGTTCAGGCAAGGAAATAAGCTACAAAAGAGGAAGGAGAAATAATGGGAAGGTGGCCTTGTTGTCAGGATAATGGTTTGAGTTTTCTTGGCACATTTATTATTAGCAGGAGACCTGTATTACTGAGACGGACCGAAGTGTATAAAGATTTTAAAGTACTAGAACCAGAAAATTATTGTGCATGCATTTTTGTTTCCCTCCCTTCTGAACTGATCCTGCCAAATTTTTCCATGTGACTATGGGTTGGTGGAAAAATACTTAAATAGCTATACAGCTATCTTGTATTTCACTAGAACAGAGAATGCAATTAAAAAATAGTAGAATACTGAGTTGTATTTTAAAACACTAGCACACTGTAAATATAATTTTTGAATCATAGTAGTTACTCTTGAAAAACTCATAGAAATCTACTACTGTACAAGTTTCATACATTCATACACACACATACAGAGAGAGAGAGAGAGACAGACAGACAGACACGGCCAAGGAAAACAACTATTTAATGCTCAGCTATAAGTATAATTTCTGTACCATATCTATCTTTTCTAGGCTCAGGGATCATTGAAGAAAAGCATAGTGTAGTTGTTCTAACAAAAACCTCTCTGTCAAAAATAGATCCTTACTTGAGTTGTTGGCCAATGGGACCAAATAGATGCAAACATTGCAACGCAAACATTGCTCTTGATTACCCCCCAGGGCTTGACAGTAGCACCCAATTTCAATAAATAAGAATGAGGGGAACAAGGGCTTTCTCTGACATGAACTCAGTGGCTGGCTCTTTGATCACCTCCCTCTTAGGGGGAAGCAGCCTTACCAGGCCACAGAGGAAGAATATGAAAGACAGTCCCGATGACACCTGATTGGCTAGAGTCAGATGAAAGGAGAGGAAGACCTCCACTATCAATGGACTGAGGAAAGGGCATGGGAGGAGATAAGAGAGGATGAGATTGGGAGGAGATGAGGGATACAAAGTGAATAAATTGTAATAAATAAAAAATTATATTAAAAAAGAATAAAAACTACATACTTGATTCACAGCACATGAAAAAATTAAGCTGTTCATTACCTGACAGCCTAATTTTTACTGACTACTATATAGTACTATAAGGTGCTATACATGCTAAGTCACACCAGCACTTGCTCACTAGACTTATAGCCAAATTTACGAGATGGAACCTTTACCTAACCATTCTTCAGGCTAAGGTTCTCTAGTTAGATAAGCCATGATGCCCAACAGTAAAAATCAATACTATTACTCTGGAAAATAAAGATAGTATTAAACTGACTCCTAAATATCTGTGCGTACACTCTTAGATTGTCAGCTCATCGTTCTGTTCTTATCAGGGAAGCTTCCTTCTTTCGATAGATAGCAATTAACACAAAGACCTACAACTGGCTGAGGTGCTGAGAACTGGAAAAAATCTATATAATAGTCATCCCTTATATTTATGATTGTGAGCTTAGCCTTTAAGGGCTGAGCCATCTCTCCAGCCCAGGAGCCTACCACAGAGCGCCTCTGAAAGACTCTATCCAGATGCTGAGACTCATAGTCAAACTTTCAGCAGAGTGCACGAAAGAGGGAGGAGAGCAAACACCTGAAGGGACAGGAGCTCCACAAGGAGAGCAACAGAACCAAACATCTGGCCACAAGGTACTTTTCTGAGACTGAGACTCCAACCAAGGACCATGCATGGCAATAACCTAGAACCTCTGCACAGATGTAGCCCATGGAAGATCAGTCTACAAATAGGTGTCCCACTAAGGGGAACAAGGACTGTCTCTGACATGAACTCAGTGGCTGTCTCTTTGATCACCTCCCCCTGAGGGAGGAGCAGCCTTCCCCGGGAGACAGTGCAGGAAGTCCTGATGAGACCTGATAGGTTAGAGTCAGATGGAAAGGGAGGAAGAACTCCCCTATCAGTAGACTAGGGAAGGGACATAGGAAAAAAAGAGGGAGGGAGGTTGTGATTGGGAGGAGACAAGGAAGGGGGCCACAACCAGGATACAAATTGAATAAATTGTAAGAAATGATAATAATAAAAATTTCAGTTTCCACCATTTACCTGCAAATATCATGATTTCCTTATTTTTCATTGCTGGGTAATATTCCTTTGTGTAGATATACCACAATTTCTGTATCCATTTCTCCACTGAGGGGCATCTGGGCTGTTTTAATAGCTGTTGTAATAGCCAGGCTCTGGCTATTACAAATAAAACTGCTACAAACATGGTTGAGCAAATGTCCTTATTATATACTTGAGCCTCTTTTGGATATATGCCAAGGAGTGGTATGGCTGGATCTTGAGGAAGTGCTATTCCTATTTGTCTGAGAAAGCACCAGATTGATTTCCAGAGTGGTTGTACAAGTTTACATTGCCACCAGCAGTGGAGGAGAGTTCCCCTTTCTCCACAACCTCTCCAGCATGTGTTGTCACTTGAGTTTTTGATCTTAGCCATTCTGATGGGTATAAGGTGAAATCTCAGGGTCGTTTTGATTTGCATTTCTCTGATGGCTAATGAGGTTGAGCATTTCTTTAAGTGTTTCTCTGCCATTCATCCTGAGTGAGCTGTCCCAGAAGCAGAAAGACACACATGGTATATACTCACTCATATAGACATATAACATAGTATAAACCTACTAAAATCTGTACATCTAAAGAAAATAACCAAGAGGGAGGATCCTGACTAAAATGCTCAATCTAGATCCCAAAAGGCAAAGAAGATGGACATCAGAAGAAGAAGAAAACAGGAAACAAGTTTGGAAACTCCCACAGAGGGCATCTGAAAGGCTCTGCCCTGCAGACTATCAAAGCAGATGCTGAGACTTATGGCCAACTGTTGGGCAGAGTGCATGGAATCTTATGAAAGAAGAGTGAAATAGTAAGATCTGGAGAGGACAGGAACTCCACAAGGACAGCAACCGAACCAGAAAATTTGAACACAAGGGTCTTTCCAGAGACTCATACTCCAACCAAGTACCATGCATGGAGATAACCTAGAACCCCTGCACAGATGTAGCCCATGGCAGTTCAGTGTCAAAGTGGATTCCATAGTAATAAGAAGAGGGACTGCCTCTGACATAAACTGATTGGCCTGCTCTTTGATCACCTCCTCCTGTGGAGGGGAGCAGCCTTACCAGGCCACAGAAGATGACAATGCAGCCACTCCTGATGAGATCTGATAGACTAAGATCAGAAGAAAGGAGAGGGAGACCTCTCCTATCAGTGGATTTAGGGAGGGGCATGCATGAAGAAGGGGGAGGGAAGGTGGGATTATGAGGGGAGGAGGGGGGCTTTATAGGTGGATAAAAGTGAATAAAGTGTAATTAATAAAAGTTAAAAAAATTCTCAAAGATTTAATGAAAATGAGAAAATATAGCTCAAACTTTTACTTTAAGGAAAATGGAGTGTGAGTGCCACATGAGATATATAAAGCTTTGTTGTGATCAAATGTTGACCTTTAGTTAAGAAGGACCACATTTTACTAATTCATATTCAATGAATATGAATGAAACCATGTGTATGCTAGTATTTTGTTTCAATTAGTTCAAACTAAAGGCTCTAGGTAATGTTTAGTTTTCTCCCATATTGACCATTATTCATCTTCATACTATGCCTTTTATCTACTCTTATTAATTATGTTACCAAATCTTCAAACATAAATTTAGATCTATATAGTTATCTGCTGTAGGTAACAGCGCACATTGAGAGGCAAAAAATACTATTCATGTGTTATTATAGGGCTTTAATAAAGGAGTTTTTGCATGTTTCAGAAATAACTTGTCCAATTTCTTAAGACTGTTTATAGAATACTATTCTCATGGATACTCATCTGAGAGTACACTTCCTTGCTGGTTGTGAGAGCTTAACATAAACTTTGAGAGGATAGCTACAGTTTCTAGGGCTAATTTCACAAAGTATTAAAGTGGAAGACTATTCTTCCACTTTGGCAACTTATTAGTGATAAAGCATCAAATAGAAACATTAATTGAAGGGCAAGTAAAACTGGTGTTAAAAAGATAACAGCTATTAAACACTCTGACAGTTTAAAATATTTTAAGCTTTCACATTCTTTTATGTTGGTCCACAAGAGACCTGGAGAAAGGAAAGTGCAAAGAACATTCGTATATCCAAAGAGATGTTTGCAATTAAGGAATTTTTTTAAATGTAATCTGGATGGCAGAACTTGGTGACGAATTCATGAATCCCCATAGCATCAAAGGAATTTTGACATCTTTTCAGCAATGTAAGTAGCCATTAAAAACAGACTATTATTTAACATTGTTGGTTATGAGAAACCAGAGCAGGAGTCTGAGGTCTATTTTGAAGTAAATCTTTTTCTTTTCTTACTTTTTTTTTTTTTCCTGTTCAAACTTACAGTGTGAAACTGAAAGAGCGTGGTGTTTATGAGCTTACAATTTTTTGAGATGAATGCTTTTTACAGTCTTTAGAATGAAGTCATGGAACAATATTACAACCATATTTTGAAAACCTTTTAAATGAACTGTTTGCAATACCATCATAAATGCTCTCTTCAGAGCTCAGCCATCTCTGGTTTGTTTCTGCCGTTGCATTTGAATGTTGCCCTTGAGGCTAAAGGATATCAGTTGTAAGTACTCAAATCAGACTGTGGTCAGAGTTGAAAGAGATGCCCAATTCCATCTTTCTCCCTCTGAAGAGCCTGTTAAGTGCAGCTGATTTGTAAGGGTTTTCACTTCCCTGTAATGTTTTGTCTGAAAATATTAAAGGTGCACCGCTTTTCTTCTCTATACCCTCTGCACTTCTTTCGTTCTCTCATTCTAGTGTTTTCTTTTTTTTAGATTTAATGAGTCTCATGATTAGTTTAAATCATGATAAGGCGTTCTATCACACCATGTCTTTGAAATGCCTTTTTTAATTCTCCAGTTATTCAAATGATATGGCGCAGTCCATCAAGGCAGCAAAAAGTATCAATTTAATATTAAAGTAAAAATATTAGTGAAAATTCTACTACTGTCATCTTTAAAATTAGACGGCAATGAAGAGATAAAGGCATAACTGGGCATAGATATGGGGAAAGAACAAATCTTTCTCATTGTCTTTGGCTTTAAAACAAAGATAAGGAAATATGGACTGCAGTAGCTGCATTTTGCTTTTGGTTCTATTTATACCCTGATGACTCTTTACCATTCTCATTCCTTCAAACTGCCGAAGACTAACATAGCAGTTAGACAAGAACATATATTCGTTACTTAACAGTAAACGAAAATTGTCTGATTTTCCTGTTTATCTTGACCCCCAATTGCTAAGTGAAACATGAGGAATGTAACCATCTGAAAATTCAATGTTGCAAAGGAGACTTTTCTAGAAATGTAAATAAATAAATAAATAAATAAATAAATAAATAAATAAATAAATAAATAAATACAGCATGCCCTGTGAAAATATGTAAAGCCCATTCTTTCTAATCACAGAACACCGGCCATTACTAATATGTGTGCTAGGAATCTCAGCCACACTTAGAAATTTCGACAGTGATAATTTATTTTTTCAACCATAAAACTGTCCCCCAGTACAAATTCATTTATATGATGCAGTTCTGGCATCTGCCATCTGTAGCATACCAGCAAACACCCCTAATTCCTGACACTGCTCTGCCAATGTCTGTGTTCTCTGCATGTGTTTTGCATTTATCTTTTCATCCACCCCCTTGTGAACAAAAGGTGAACTCTTCCAGGTGAGCATAGCAGATGCCATTTCCTGCCCTCACAGGTAGAACTTCTGTGGCAATGATTTTAGTTGGAGTTATTTCTAGTTTGATTGTCTAATATGTGTGTTTTTCCAACTGAGCCACCAGCTTGTGACCTATGTTCCAACTTACAATTCAAATCAAAATTAGAAATTATATTCCCAGAACACCTATGACATAGCAATCAAATATGTAAAATTTACTCCTGAAGTGTAAACAATAAAAGCAATGTGAGGGATATAACAGTGTCAGATGTTTAGAAATCAGCAGGGAGCACTGAGACCGAAATTAACACTAAAATGAAGTTTGAGGTCTACTGGCATGATCAAGACAGCAAAACCTGTGAGCTTGAAGGAAAGTAAAATATTTTCAGTGTTCTTACTCTTGACAAATTTTCTTTCAAAATTCTTTTTTTAATTCTTTATTAATTACACTTTATTCATTTTGTATCCCCCCTGTGGTTCCCTCCCTCCTCCTGTCCCAAACCCTCCCTTCCTCCACCCTCTGCATGCACTCCCCTCCCCAAGTCCACTGATAGGAGAGGTCTTCTTTTCCTTCCTTCTGATCCTAGTCTATTAGGTCTCATCAAGGGTGGCTGCATTGTCTTCTTCTGTAGCCTGGTAATGCTGCTCCCCCTTCAGGAGGAGGTAATTAAAGAGCAGGCCAATCAGTTCATGTCAGAGATAGTCCCTGTTCCTATTACAATGGAACCCACTTGGATACTGAACTGGGCTACATCTGTGCAGGGGTTCTAGGTTATCTCCATGCATGGTCTTTGGTTGGAGTATCAGTCTCAGGAAAGACTCCTATGCTCAGATTTTTTAGATCTGTTGCTCTCCTTGTGGAGCTCCTGTCCTATCCAGATCTTACTGTTTCCAAATTCTTTCATAAGATTCCCTGCACTCTGCCCAAAGGTTGCCCATAAGTCTCAGCATCTGCATTGATAGCCTGCAGGGTAGAGCCTTTCAGAGGTCCTCTGTGTCAGGCTCCTGACTTGTTTCCTCTTTTCTCCTTCTGATGTCCAACCTCTTTGCCTTTCTGGATAAGGATTGAGCATTTTAGCAAGAGTCCTCCCTCTTGATTAGTTTCTTTATGTGTACAGATTTTAATAGGTTTATCCTATATTATATGTCTACATGAGTGAGTATATACCATGTGTGTCTTTCTGCTTCTGGGATAGCTCACTCAGGATAATCTTTTCCAGATCCACCATTTACCTGTAAATTTCATGATTTCCTTGTTGAAAATTCTAACTTGACTCTTTATGCTTATGACTCAGCCATGGACTAATATGAATTTTGGTCAGTAGGTTGAAGATGAAAACAAAATAGAACAAGTTTTGATTTCTGATGCTACCGTTTATTAGTCATTCTTGCTTAGACTTAATAATCAACCTCTAAAAATCTCATTCATTTTATCTCTTTATGTGATTAATTATTCTCTTCATATAGTCTGCCATGACATACTTTTAAACTCTTTTTTGAAATACACCAAACACTATGGTTCCAATTCATTGTCTAATTTCCCATTTTCCTAGAGAAATTGTTGCTGATTTTATACAGTAATATGCATTACATACAAAAACTATGCCATATATATATTAAATATATATGATTTACACTGCAATGTTTATCTATATATATACATTCCTGTCCTATTTTTATGATTTCAAACTTTTTGACAAATTCTTACTTTGTATCCTGTACTGAAGAATGTGAGGAAATAAAATCAAAACCATATATACATTTGAGAAAAAAAGTAGATTTAAGTCAAGGTCAAGGAGGCACAGTGCAAGTTTTATAACTACCTGTGGAATGACTTAGAAAAGTGAATCTTGTAAGATAAAGATCATAAACACGATGATACAAAGAAACAAAGAAAAAGTGATGAGTACTGAAGAAGAGAGATGTAAGTGAAAGTCCTCAGCATTTCAGAGGACTTGAAATATGTGAGAAAGTACAGTCTAACTGTTAGAAACAATGGCAGAGACAGTAAACCCAGTGTTGCTGAGCTTTTGTGCACCATCTCAAGGAAGCCTGTGGAGTACCTGAGCAGCTCTAAACCTGGATATCTTTCCACCTGCACCCCAGCTCCCTGACCTACCTGGGTCACAAACCATGAGCCAGCAGAGACAGGGAACTCAGCAGAGCGCCCTCTCTTCCTTAGCTGCATCTGAATCTCCAGCACCTATTATTGAGACCCTGAATATCTCTCATCTTCCTGTACAGACTCCAGACATCCTCTGCAGACTCCAGAGACAGTTGGACCCAGTCTACAGCACAGGCTACAGAAACAGTCAAGGCTACAGACAACAAGATGGGTAGAGGTCAGTGTAAGAATAATAAATCAAAAAAACAAAAAAACAAACAAACAAACAGAAAACAAACAAAAGGACATCATGGATTCACCAGAATCCTAAAAATCAATGGATATTCTAATGCAACAGAAACACAAGAAAAATGTTCTTAAATCTATGATTATGCCCTTATTACAGATAGATTAAGAGGAAGTGAACAAACAAATAGAGGCCATTATAGACTGACAGCAATATAAAATCAAACAGGTAAAGGAAACGAATAAAATAAAATAATTCAAGACATGAAAAGGGACTTAGAATCAATAAAGGAAACACAAACTAAGAAAACCCAGAGATGGGGAACTTAGAGAAGAGATCCAGAAACACAAAGGTAAGCATCAACAACAGAATAAAAGGAAAGGAGAAGAGAAACTCAGGCACTAACGATACAATTGCAAAAATCCACACATCTCTCAAAGAAAACATAAAAACAGAAAAGTTCCTGGCACAAAACACCAAAGAAATCAAGGACACCATGAAAAGAAGAAACCTAAGAATAATAAGAGTAGATGAAAAAGAAGATTCCAGTCTCCAATGTCCAGAAAGTATTTTCAAGAAAGTCATAGAAGAAAAACTTCCCAACTTTAAGAAAAAGATGCCCTTAAACAACCAAGAGCTTACAGAACTCCAAATAAACTAGACCAGAAAAATTCCTCCTGCCACATAGTAATCAGAACAATAATTCTATAGAACAAAGAAAAAATATAAAAGCAGCAAGGGAAAAGGGCTAAGTAACATATAAACACAGACATTTCTGAATCATACCAGACTTCTCAACAGAGACTATGAAAGCCAGAAGATCCTGGTCAGATATACAGACACTAAGAGAAAACAGATGCCAACTCCGACTGCTATCCTCAGCAAAACTTTCAGTCAACATAGATGGAGAAAACAAAACTTTCTATGACATAACTAAAGTTAAGTAATATAAACCCAGCAACCCAACCCTACAGAAGATACTAAAAGGAAAACTTTAACATAATGAAATCAGTTACACCCAGGAAATAAAGATATCTTTGTATAAAGGATAAAGATACCTTCACAAAAATGAACAAACAAAAGGAAACAAATATGCAAATAATCACCAACAACTGCACTATAAAAGAGACTAACAATTATTGGTCACTAATATCTATCACCATCAATGGACTCAACTCTCCAATAAAAAGACACAGACTAACAGAATGGTTGCAAAAGAAGGATCCAACATTCTGCTGTATTCAAGAAATATACCTCTGTAATAAAGATAGACATTGCCTCAGAATAAAGGACTGAGAAATGGTTTTCCAAGCTAACAGACCTGTTGGTATAATGTTCTTTTGGAATGTATACACCTTACCCTGTTCATTCAAATGCTGATTTATCTCCCCCACTCTCTGGTTTCAATCTGGATATTGCATTGTGATACTTATTTTAAGCATCACCTCTCTCAACTATATAGTCAGACACAAAGCAAGCCCCAACAGATACAAAAGGATTGACATAATCTCTTATATTTTATCAGACCACCATGGTCTAAAACTAGACTTCAACAAAAACAGAAATAGTAAAAAGCCTACACACACATGGCAACTGAACAACTCTCTACTTAATGACACCTGGGGAAAGAAAGAAAGAAAGAAAGAAAGAAAGAAAGAAAGAAAGAAAGAAAGAAAGAAAGAAA
>NW_026591086.1:29901660-29939847 GCF_907164565.1 Psammomys obesus
CAAATCAAAACGACCTTGAGATTTCACCTTACACCCATCAAAATGGCCAGGATAAAAAATTCAAGTGACAACACATACTGGAGAGGTTGTGGAGAAAAGGGAGCCCTCCTCCATTCCCGGTGGGAATGTAAACTGGTACAACCACTTTGGAAGTCAATCTGGCACTTACTCAGACAATTAGGAATAACGCTTCCTCAAGACCCAGCTATAGCACTGCTATAGGTATATACCCAAAATTTGCTCAAGTACACAACAAGGACATTTGCTCAACCATGTTTGTAGCAGCTTTATTTGTAATAGCCAGGAGCTGGAAACAACCCAGATGTCCCTAGCTTATCAGATATCTTCAGGATGGTTGCAATGTCCTTATCTGTGGCCTAGCAAGGCTGCTCCTTCCTCAGGGGGGAGTGGAAGCTCATGAGTTCATGTCAGAAACAATTCCTGTCCCCCTTACTAGGGAACCCACTTGGATACTGAGCTACCATGAGCTATGTCTGAGCAGGGGTTGTAGGTTATATCCATGCATGGTCCTTGGTTGGATAAACAGTCTCATAGAAGACTCCTGTGCTCAGATATATCCCTCAGTTGAGGAAAGGATACAGAAATTGTGGTACTTTTACACAATGGAATACTACTCAGCAATCAAAAACAAGGAAATCATGAATTTTGCAGGCAAATGATGGGACCTAGAAAAATTATCCTGAGTGAGGTATCCCAAAAACAAAAAGACACACATGGCATATCCTCACTTATATAGACCTATAAGATAGGATAAACATTCTAAAATATGTACACCTAAAGAAGATAAGCAAGAAAGGTGTCCAGGGGTAAGGTGATCAATCCTCATCTAGAAAGACAAAGGCGATGGACATTGGAAATAGGAGAAAACAAGTAACAGGACAGTAGCCTACTGCAGAACGCACCGGAAAGACTATACCTAACAATGTATCAAAGCATATGCTGAGACCCATAACCAAACCTTCGGCAGAGTATAAGGAATCATATGAAGGAAGGAGGAATTAGTATATCCTAGAGGGGACAGGGAGCCCCACAAGGTCCAAATATATCTGAGCACAGGAGTCTTCTATGAGACTGTTTATCCAACCAAGGACCATGCATGGATATAACCTACAACCCCTGCTCAGACATAGCCCATGGTAGCTCAGTATCCAAGTGGGTTCCCTAGAAGGGGGACAGGAATTGTTTCTGACATGAACTCCTGAGCTACCCCTACCCCCTGAGGATAGGAGCTCCATAAGGAGAGCAACAGAACCAAAAAATCTGGGCACAGGAGTTTTTTCTGAGACTGATACTCCAAACAAGGACCATGCATGGAGATAACCTAGAACCCCTGCACAGATGTAGTCCATGGCAGTTCAGTGTCCAAGTGGGTTCCATAGTAATGGGAAGAGGGACTGCCTCTGACATACTCTGATTAGCCTGCTCTTTGATCATCTCCCCCTGAGGGGTGGGGGCAACCTTACCAGGCCACAGAGGAAGACAATGCAGTCAGCTCTGATGAAACCTGATAGACTAGGATCAGAAGGATAGAAAGAAAGACCACCCCTATCAGTGAACTTGGGGAGGGCCATGAGTGGAGAAGGGGGAAGGAAGGAGGGATTGGGAGGGGAGGTGGGAGGGAGCTACAGGGTGGGATACAAAGTGAATAAAGTGTAATTAATAAAAATTTTAAAAAAGATGAATTTCTAACAAAACCTGAAAATAATTTAAATTTAGTTAAGACTGCACATCAGTAAATCTTTAGATTTAAAATTTTAGTTATTTTATTAATATCTTATATATTTATTTTTAAAATATTTCTTTAGAATAAAGTCATAATACATAGTAGTTGGTTTCATTCTAACTTTTTCTATTCTCGTACATAATGTATTTCTATTACATGCTTATTTACTCTTACATTTTTTGTCCCACTCTCAGTAAGCCTCTCATCTTCTTATATTTTTAATCAAAGAGCCCAAAATGGCCATGTAGCTTTTATTTCAATGTTCAAAACAAAATGAAAATTTGATCAGTAATTTTTGGATTATATAAGGAAAACCTCTTGATTTCCCACTGCCAGATGCAGAGATTAGTGAGTCATTGACATTGTGAGTGTCTTACTACGTGTATGAGTCATTTTCTTGATGCTATGACAAAAAAAAAAATTCTGATAAAAGAACTTTTGCTCAGATGGGTTTAATGTGACTTAGAGTTGGATGGTATAGTCCATCGTGGTGAGAAAAATGTGGCAACATGGAATGAGAGGCGGTAGGCTATATTGTGTCCACAGTAAGGAAGAAGAGAGAGATGAATACTCAGCTCATTTATCTCCCTTTACTTGTGTCTAAAACCTTACCTCGTGAGATAATGCCACCAACTTACATGTTGATCTTTCCTCTGTTACATATTTCTGGAAACCTTATAGGCATACCCAGAAGTGACTCTAAATCCTATTTAGGTAATAACTGGGATGAACTATTCCACCACATGTGGCTATTACATCCTTTCAATACACCTGATTTACATTTAAAATTAGAGAAATTCAGGAATCTAGTGAGAGAGAAGGGATGATTTCTATTTGTGAAAGTCATCAACAGGATGGGGTAGAGGCTAAAGTAGTTAAAAGAGGCTCTCTGATTAGCTGGTGGATTATCAGTTCAGAAGGGAAGAAATCCAGAAGCTGAGAGAAGTCACTGGACCTTTGAACTTTCCTGTTCCTGCATCTCCCTGGAGACTTTTAGAGAATTTAGGAAAGTTTCCATCAAGAAGTGAACTCTGGGTTGTTTCTAGGTTCTGGCTATTACAAATAAAGCTGCTATAAACATGGTTGAGCAAATATCTCTTTTGTGTACTTGAGCAAACTTTGGGTATATACCTAGCAGTGGTATAGCTGGGTCTTGAGGAAGCACTATTCCTAATTGTCTTAGAAAGTGCCAGATAGATTTCCAGAGTGGTTGAACCAGTTTACATTCCCACCAGCAGTGGAGGAGGGTTCCCCTTTCTCCACAACCTCTCCAGCATGTGTTGTCCCTTGAGTTTTTCATCTTGGCCATTCTGATGGGTGCAAGGTGATATCTCAGGGTCGTTTTGATTTTCATTTCCCTGATGGCTAATGAGGATGAGCATTTCTTTAAGTGTTTCTCTGCCATTCGATATTCCTCTGTCGAGAATTCTCTGCAACCCAAATGTCCATCAACGGAGGAATGGGTACAGAAATTGTGGTATTTTTACACAATGGAATACTACTCAGCAATCAAAAAGGAGGAAATCATGAAATTTGCAGGCAAATGGTGGGACCTAGAAAAGATCATCCTGAGTGAAATATCCCAGAAGGAGAAAGACAAACACTGTATATACTCACTTATATAGACCTATAAGATAAGATAAACATAATGAAATCTATACACCTAAAAAAGATAATCAAGAGAGCAGACATGGGGTAAGATTATCAATCCTCGTTTTGAAAGACAGATGAGATGGACATTAAACATTGACAGGAGTCTACTGAGCGCATTTGAAAAACTCTAACTAGCAGTGTTTTCAAAGCAAAGACTCATGACCAAACCTTTGGCAGAGTACAGGGAATCATAAGAAAGAAGGGGAGTTAGTCTGATGAGGAAAGGATAGGAGCTCCACAAGGACCAAACATATCTGGGCACAGGGTCTTTTCTGAGACTGACATGCAACCAAGGACCATGTATGAATGTAACCTAGAACCTCTGCTCAGATGTAGCCTGTGGTAGCTCAGTAACCAATTGGTTTCCCATAGTGAGGGGAACAAGGACTATTTCTAACAGGAACTCAATGACTGGCTCTTTGGCCTCCCCACCCCCCAAGGGAGGAGCAGTCCTGTTAGGCCACAGAGGAGAGCTTTGCAGCCAGTCCTGAAGATACCTGATAAAACAGGATCGGATGAATGGGGAGGAGGTTCCCCCTATCAGTGGACTTGGCAAGGGGCATGGTGGAGATGAGGGAGGGAGGGACTGGGAGGGAATGAGGGATCGGGACACAGCTGGGATATAGAGTTAATAAAATGTAACTGATAAGAAAAAAATAAAATTAAAAAAAAAAGAAAATTTATGTGATAGCTTAACTCTCATGATTGTGGCTAATTTGGCATTGTAACATTCCTTAAAAAAAAAAAAAAAGAAGTGAACTCTGGGCCAGGAATTGAGGCACCTGAATCTCCATAATCTCACCATTCTGGTGGAAGAGGCAGAAATACTAGGAATAAGTCTGAGCCCCCTCCTCTTCTTAATGTGCATGCTTCTGTACTTTCATCTTCTCTTTTTGGTGGGGAGAGTGAAGGGAGGAGGGAAGCTAATGAGTTTAATTGGGGTTAAGAGTTTGTTTATCTCTTACCATCAACTTTTAACTGATTATAAATCCTTGGAGTGGTGTCATGACCCATGGGTCCTTCTTCTTTCCTAATAGTATATTGGTGGACCAAATCTTGTTCAGAACCTGTACACACACAATCATAGCTGCTGTGAACTCAAGAATGTACAAAAATGCCATGACAAGAAGTCAGTGTCACTCCTCACCTCCCAGGTGGACTAGATTTATAGTAACAGTCACGAATTAATTCTTGAATACTTGGAACATGTATCAAATCAAACATGAAATAGTTGTTGATCCCCTTAGGAGGCTCCTTTCCTAGGACACCAGTGGAATCATTGTTGCTCAAGTTCTACTCGAGAGAGACCACTGATAACCGTTCTGCCTGACACAGGAAAGTCTGACACTCTGAGGAGTAAGAATGGAGGAAGCTTTCAGATCAGAGGCAGCTTGATTTCTCTGTGTCTATGACTGTGATAAGTGTAGCATCTACAGAGCTAGGGTCATGTCGTATAGTTTGGATAAACAACAGGTAACCAACAATTGTACAGGAAGCTTCAAGGGCTTCCCTGAATAACAACTCAGAAAGATAAACCACTCCTGAAACTAGGCTTTTGTTTAATAAATTATGGCCTCTGAGTTCCGTTTTTTTCCCACCTGAATGAAGAAACACTGTTCAAACTTTTTAATTTAGCTTTATATTTTGATTAAACTATCAAGACATAAATGTCTTTAAGGCTTTATTGATATTCATGGTCTCATTTCTCTGGAGTAAAAGCTCTGATCAACAAGAGACAAAGACATTGCTATATGGTAACCCATACTCAAGTACTGGATTCACTGAAAAGATCTTCATTGACCACCTACTATGTGTCAGAAGTTGTTCTGATGCAGGAATATGGAAATATTAAAGCAGTCTTTGTAGCACATTATTTCATACTCCAAGTTGTCAGGAGACTTCTGCGCTAATAATAAAACTATTCCTAAAGCCATGTATTTGGAAAAGAATAGAGAAGGATATATAGGAGGTTTAGGGGGGAGAAAAGCAAAGGGGGTAATGCAATTATATAAAATTAAAAAAAAATGTAAAAACATTCTTGAATGAAAAGTTTTAGAACACCATAGAGAATGTATAGGTAGGCTGGCAAATATGAAGTGTATTTTTTTTTGTTTTGTTTTTTTGTTTCTCATTTGGAAAAATAAGAACTAATTCTAAAGTTATAAGTAGCATTATATAAATTGTCTAAAAGTACTATACATAGAACAACCAAAGAAGAAATGCTTGGAACACATTCTGCTAGTTATTTTTCTTTTCTTATTCATTATTTATTATAATTTATTCACTTTGTAATCTGTCTGTAGCCCCTCCCTCATCTCCTCCCAGTGCCACCCTCCCTCCTTCTTCTCCTCCTATGTCCCTTCCCTAGTCCACTGATAAGGGAGGTCCTCCTTCCCTTCCATCTGACCCTAGCCTATCAGGTCTAAACAGTACTGGCTGCATTGTCTAGCTTAGCCTGTACAAAGGGGAGGTGATCAAAGAGCCTACCCCTGAGTTCATGTCAAGGACAGCCCCTACTCTTTTCACTTGGAGACTGAGCTGCCTACGGGGTAGGTTTTATTGAGAGAGCAGGTTAAACATGGAGGAAGAGTTGCTTGATGTGAGAAGAGAAAAACACAAGTCTGCGTAGCTAAGAAAGAGTTTTGTGTTTTTTTCCCAGAAAAACAACAAGTTTCTTCTTAAATCTAAAAATAAAAGCAAGGTTTTGTAAATGCTGTTGGAAACACAGAGAAGATTCTACTGGAAGCGAAAGAGAGGTGAGCTCATGAAGGTTTATTCAGATAATTCAGAGATGGGAGAACTTGGGAAGATTCCAAGTAGCTACTGTGTGGCTTATAAATGATCCTGTCCTGTGAGGCTAAATTGTGCTGGAATTTGTTTCTTTAACTTTAAAAAAAAAAATACTTAACATTTTTCTTTTGTATCATCTCACTGTGCTGTTAAAGAGAACTTTAGGGACAAAGGCAGTTATTTATAGAAGATAGATACTTTATGGAGATGTATCAAGTCCTTTATTTTTTTTGTGGATTAACTATATAATCAGATTGCCTATTCATTGCAAGTAGGTTTGCAAATATTAGGTTGAAGGCATTTCATTTTATAAGAAAGAATAAAATATTAAGCTACACTATTAGTGGAGGTCATTGGAATCCTCAGTGGGCCGTATTTGAGAAAATCATAGTAAATATATTTATATAATACCATTTTCTGAATAATAAAGTAAGGTATAGGAATAGTATTTGTTTTCAAACAGTTTCACTTTTCATTACTATAGTTTAACAAAACCTCCTGCTCATTTATTAAATCTGCTATAGTTAACATAAGTAGCACATGGAATTTTTGACAGATGTGCTATCATATACAGATTATAAATATCAAAATATGCTTATAAGTATAGAAAAAATTTATTTTTATTTTAACTAATTATCACATTTTTGGAATGTATTACAGATAATTTTTAGCTACAAAAATGGAGCAGCATGGGTTAGCCAGACTAAAAATAATCTGAAGTTTTTGTTGGAAAAAATAACCATTTTAATTTTATGTCAGTTAAGCAAAAACTCAAATTAGCTTATATTTTAACTGCAGATAGTAATGGTTTATTTGATCAGCTCTAAGGTTGAAAATAGGTGAGCTTGTGGGGGAAATAAAGTTCGAGTTTAGAGCTAATGAATATACTTTAGTACTCTTAATGTTTTATTTTATTAGAAATACTCATTTTCTTAATTTTAATCACATTTTCTTTCCATAGACATTAAAATAATTTTCCTTCCTTTCTCTCTTTCTCCCTCTCTTTCTCCCTTTCTTTCTTTCTTTCTTTCTTTCTTTCTTTCTTTCTTTCTTTCTTTCTTTCTTCCTTTCTTTCTTCCTTTCATCTTTTTTTGTTTAAACTAGAAGTATTTAAAGTGATTTATGATGGGGTTTGTAAGGTATGTCATTTATTTTGTCAGAAAAAGTATCAATTTTACAATTCTCATGAATAAATTGAATTTGTGGCTATAACTAACAAAGATTAATGAAAAAACTCATAAATTATAGTCCTTTCCATTGACAGCAGTGATTATTTCTGAATGAAGTTAACATTCATTTTTTTTGTTGTTGTTGTTTATTGACATAAAAGTACTATATGGAAATTATTTTCTATAAAGTGTTACTTTGATGGCATTGTGAGTTAACTGAAAAGAAGACAGATGAAGTGATAGTCTGTGTCTGAGGAAGCAAAAAAATTTCATGTTAGGGCTTAGAGATGTATGACTGTCATTCCTAATAGTTTTTTGAATATGTCCTCAGTTGGTAGTAAAAAAAAGAATACTAGACAGCAAGGATGGCTTCTGAGATGCCTATCCTGTGTGCATCACCTGAGAATTCATTGGATGGACTAGAAAAGCCTCATCATCAGTAGTAGCCATTCTTGTTAGCACACACAAATGATGAAGAATTAAAATAACATCTGGAGATATACTCTCCAAAAAATAATGGAATTTGAGAAGTTTGGTCAGGTTAATAAAATTCTAATGGTCTCCGAAAGGACTCCAGTCATTATGAGAAATTACAAATAGGAACAGCAGTGAGAAACAAAAGGAAAGTAACATAGATATTTATCCCTAGCTATAAACTGTGCTAACAGCCAGTGTGGCTTATCTGTGGAAGCCACAGATTGAATTTGGCACTGAGATGAAGTGGGGCCCACTAAACTGAAGGGAGATGAGAGTAGAGCTGTGGGATTTGGAACCATCAAACATTTTTAGTAAGCACATCTGAGATTATTTACTACATTAGCAAATAACAATAGAAAGTTTTCATGGAGGGTATTTTTTCATTCTTTACAAAATTTCAAATAATTATATTAAAATGTTTCTGAGTTACAAACAAATAGAATATTATAATTATTGGTAAAAAGGGATATTAATATTTTTTGAGCTTTATATTAATTTAATGATGTTATACTAGCTATGGCCATATAAAATACGTATTTCAAGGGAAAAAATAGAAAGCATTCAAAATATATCTACATTATTACCTAGCCTGGGTATGAATTGGAGTATGTAGTTAGCTGCTTAATTATTTTTTATTGATTCAAGTTTATAGCTGTCATGGATGCAGTTCACACATGTGAAAGTGTCAAAGACATTTAAGTTTTGTAGATGATTAGTAATTAACAATAAACTTATTTTGTTGCTTTTCCTGTTTGTTGGACAGTTTCTTATCGCACAGTATTTCTCCTTAATTCATTATTGCTGAAACTGCTGTCAAAATTTAAGCCTAAGGTGTAGTGTAGACAATAGAAACCTTTCTACTTATGCTAAATAACTGAGTGTAGTAAAATTCATTAGGAAATAACACGTTCTTCGAAGGTCTGAAGATCCAACATTCAGGAACTCATCTCTCTGGGAAAGAGAAATAAAACGGATTTCACTTGTGTATTGGGGGCAGGTGGGACTGAAAGCAAGAAGGGCTGTAAAAGAAGAGAGTACTGGGAAACATGACCGAACTGTGGGCCACTTCAGGGCAATGTGTAAACTTAGTGCAATGGAAGCTCCCTCGAATCTACATAGGTGACCTAGTGAAGACTCCTAGGAATGGCAGATATGAAGCATGAACCATCTTCTCTAATAGGCAAGGCTTCCAGTAGGACTGTAATAAAAACCCAGTCAAAACCTTAGACCTATAGTATTTTCTGCCTACAAGATGTGCTTGGATAAAGGTGGCATAGAACTTGTGGGAGTTTTCAATAAATGACTGTCCATCTTGAGACGCATGCCATGAGAGAGAGAGCCCGGGCCCAACACTGCCTGGAGGGCCAAGAACCAGAGGAAAAAAAATTAAACAAAATAAAATAAAACCAAAAAAAAAAAAAAAGAATCTCATTAGAATTGTTCCTAATGTCATGCTGGTATACTCATAGACAAGAGCTTAGCCCAGCTCTCACCAGAGAGACATGATACAGCAAGTGATGGGAGCAGGTGCAGAGACCCATAGCAGAACATTAGTCAGAGCTCTGGACATCTTCCAGAAGGGACGCAGGGGCATGTGAATTATGGGAGCCAGCAGGTCAAGGACACCATAAGAACATGGCCCACAGAATCAACTATGCATGCCTCACAGGGACTCACAAAGACAAAGGGGACAAGTGGGGAGCCTGTATGGGTTTGAGCTAGGACCTCTAGATTTATGATATAGTTGTGTAGCTTTGTATTCTATTGTAACAATGGGAGTGGAGGTTGTCTGTGACTCTTTGCCTGCACTCAGGACTCTTTTCTGCATTGTCTATCCAACCTTGATATAAGGATACGTGCCTACTATTATTATAAACATTAAGCAATGTTTGGTTGATATCCCTGGGAGGCCTGCTCTTTTCTAAAGGAAAGTGGAGGTTTGAGTCTGGGGAAGAGGTAATGTGGAGGTGAGACTGGGTGGAGTAGGGGGAGTAGAAACTGTGGTTAGGATCTAATATATGAGACACAAAAGTAAAGTAAATTAATTCATCGAGCTAAAGAAATCTGAAGTATATCTCTCGAGCATGATTCTGAAATGCAAAAATATGCTGTTGTCACTACAGCTACCAAGAATTTCTTTCAATAGCAGAAACCCGGAAACTAGCAACTGGAAAACCAATTGCAGGCATAAAGGTTCTCCCATCTACAAAGAAATGTCAATCAATGATGGTGTCTACATACTACACCATATGTATTTCCAATAACTTCAGAAACTTGACTTGTATCCAGATTTTGTCTCTTAGTAGGGAGTTATTTTTCAGTTCTTAGTACGTACAAAATGAAGCTGGGTTTCATGTTTGACATAGAAATTCAAATATTCACAGTAAGCTGTAATAGTTTAAATAGACTTTCTAACTGCTTCCTATTTCTTTCTCTTTACAGTACCCCTTTCATTAAATTTGGTATTTTTTTATGCACTTGTCCTCCGCCCTACCCTGTCAAGCCTATGTCCTTTTTTATGGGTACATTGGAAAAATTTGTTTTCATAACATATTTACTGCATCATTAACTCAACCTCTTTCACACTCTTCAATAAATAGGGAAAAAATAAAGTTAAATGTACAAATTTGTATTTTATGCACAAAATTACTTATTTTGTGGAAGTTTAAATGTAACTATTATATATTTCCTCTAGTATATTGTTTAAAATAAGTATCCAATTTTAAGTAAAATGTGTTTATATTTAGATCACATATCACTAAATTTCTAGTATAATCTAATAGAGTATAAGAAAATATTGAATTTTATACTTGCTGTAAGTCTTTTATTCATCTTTATTTACTCATTTTTGGTTTACTTTTGACAGTAAATATTCAGTGCACATCATAATAGATTTAATAGACATTTTCTTAAAGAGATATATTGACAGATATATTAACATATTTATCTTTTATACCTCCTCCTTTTTCTAATTTTACTATGTCCATTTATTTCTCCAGTCTCCCTTATTCTTCCATTACTTATATAAACTATTTTAAATTGGATATAAAGTCTACAATTTATAAATGAGAGAAACATCCAATAACTATTTCTTGAGTAAGACTTGCTTATTATGAAATCAAGTTGCGTATATTTTCATCCATGAAACATCATTCCATTCTTCTTTATCAATGAATAAAATTCCAAATGTCTGTAGGTAGAGTCTTTAATAGATTTCATAAATTTGTTATTGTGAATAGTGCTCCATATTTATACACACACACACACATACATATAAAACACTGGGTCATATAATAGTTCAATTTTAGATTATTTTGTCAGAATCTCCATAGCGACTTTCACCATAACCACACTAGTTTACATTTTCATCAACAGTGCAAAAGGATTCTTTGTCTTATGAACTCACCAGTTTTTGTTGGTTGATTGGTTGGTTGGTTGGTTGGTTGGTTGGTTGGTTGGTTGGATCGTTGATGGCTTGGCTAAAATATTTTGCATAAAGTAAGATGAATCTCAAAGTGTTTTCATTTAAATTCTCTGATGACTGTGGATATTGATTGGCTATTTATTACAATCTTTATGCCAGTGGGTTGCTTTTTGGAGGTTTTCAAGTTACTGTATTAAATATATATTTTGATCATCAATTCTCTGTAAAATACATAGCTAAAGCTTTCTCTAATTTTATAAGTCATTTCTCCACCCAGTTATTTTCTTTGTTATGTAGATGGGTTTTAATCCCTTGTGATTCAATTTGTCACTCTTTTTTTAAAAAATTTATTTTATGCGCATTAGTGTGAAGGTGTCAGATCTCTTGGAATTGGCATTACATATAGTTGTGAGCTGCCATGTGGGTGCTGGGAATTGAACCTGGCTCCTTTGGAAGAGCAGACCATGCTCTTAACCCCTGAGCTGTCTCTCCAGCCCAATTTGTCACTTCTTGATTTAATATATTACACTATTGACATTTCTTCAGAATGTTATTGCATATACCTCCATCTTGAAGTATTTCCCTCTAGTAATTTTAGAGTATCAATTCTTAGGTAATTTGTTTTACTCATTTTGAGCTGAACATTATACAGAATGAAAGAAGTGATCTTATTTCAGTTTTCTACATTTGGATATGCACTTTTCCCACTCCATTTGTCAAAAGTGCTATATTTTCTCCAATGCATGTTTTAGTATGTTTGTCAAAAATTGTATGACTGTACCTGCATGTATTTATTTCTAGGTTATTACATTCTATTCTTCTACATGGCTTTTCTATGCTAGTACGATTTTGATTCTGAGCTATGTCTCTATAATATAATTTGAAATCAGGTATGTTGATACCTTTCTTTGTTCTTGTGCAGACTTACATTGGCCACTCAATCTTCTGTGCTTCTCTAAATTGTTGTCTTTCTTTTTCTAAATGTGTGCAGAATGTCATTGGAATTCTGATGGGAATTTCTTTTTTTTTTCTTTTTTTTTTATTAAATCTTTTATTTATTTTTTATTAATTACACTTTATTCATTTTGTATCCCCCCATAAGCCCCTCCCTCCTCCCCTACCGATCCCACCCTCCCTCCCCTTTCTGCATGCATGCCACTCCCCAAGTCCACTGATAGGGGAGGTCCTCCTCTCCTTCTTTCTGATCTTAGTCTATCAGTTCTCATCAAAAGTGGCTGCATTGTCCTCTACTGTGGCCTGGTAAGGCTGCTCCCCGCTCAGGGGGAAGTGATCAACGAGCAGGCCAATCAGATTATGTCAGAGGCAGTCCCTCTTCCCATTACTATGTAACCCACTTCTGATGGGAATTTCATTGAATCTTTATACTATTTTATTTAATATAGGGATTTTTACATTATTTCTTATTATCCTTGAGCATAGAGGGGTTTTTCCATCGTCTTGGTTCTTCCTGAATTTCGTATTCAATCTTTAAAAATATTTTTCTTTTTTTTATTTATTAATTTTTCTTTTTTTATATTAATCCTGGTTATTTACTTTGTATCCCAGTCATAGCCTCCTCCCTCATTCCCTCCCAATCCACCCTCCCTCTCTCATCTCCCCAGCGCCCCTCTCTAAGTCCTCTGATAGGGGAGGTCCTCCTCCTCCCCTTCATTCTGAACCTAGCTTAACAGGTCTCACCAAGACAGGCTGCAATGTCCTCCTCTGTGGCCTAGCTAGGCTGCTCTTCTGAAGGGGGGTGAGGTGCAGGGGGGAAGGTTGGAGAGGTCAAAGAGCCAGCCACTGAGTTCATGTCAGAGACAGTCCCTGTTCCCCTTATTAGGGATCTACTTGGATACTGAGCTGCCATGGACTATGTCGAGCAGGGATTGTAGTGGATACTAGACCTATACGATAGGATAAACATACTAAAATTTGTACACCTAAAGAAGCTAAACAAGACAGAGGACCCAGGGTAAGAAGATCAATCCTTAATTAGAAAGAAAATGGGATGGACATTGGAAGTAGGAGAAAACAAGAAACAGGACAGGAGCCTACCACAGAGGGCCTCTGAATGACTCTACCTAGCAGTGTATCAAAGCAGATGCTGAGACTCATAGCCAAACCTTGGGCAGAGTGCAGGGAATCATATGAAAGAAGGGGGAGTTAGTAAGACCTGGAGAAAACACGAGCTCCACAAGGACCAAATATATCCGGGCACAGGGGCTTGTCTGAGACTGATTCTCCAACCAAAGTATAATTTTTAAAGCTGGTATGATGCAGTGTTTTTAATGATTTTTCTCAATGTACTATTGCCATTTTGTAAGAAGGTTACTGATATTTGTATGCCAAAATATATAGTAAATGTGTATACTAGAAAGAAGAAAATGTATGTTTCAGTTCTAAGAGTTACTGGTGGAATGTTTGAGATCTTC
The DNA here is from genome assembly GCF_907164565.1 of Psammomys obesus. Classification (NCBI taxonomy): domain Eukaryota; kingdom Metazoa; phylum Chordata; class Mammalia; order Rodentia; family Muridae; genus Psammomys; species Psammomys obesus. Next base: position 29,915,350 of record NW_026591086.1, read on the forward strand.
CATAAGTAGGATCATATTATCTATAAATACAGATAGGTTGACTTCTTTTCTATCTAGATAATATCTTCTTTTCATATTGGGCTATCTTTCCACAACTGTTTGTAGTCCCTGCTTGAGTATGTACTTTATTTCACATAATTGTACAGTTCTTCCATACTTTATTTTCATATACTTAACATCATGAACTTAATTTTTGTCTTTTAATTTTGTCAAACAATATAATATATTTAAAAATAGTTAAAAGATCAATAGTCAGAAACTATTTGTACAACAATATAGTCTACAACAATATAGTCTATCCTGCTGGTTATTAACAACTAAACTTTTATTTCTCCAAAATAGCTTAATGGTAGTTAACTAATATTTTATTTTAAGGTAAATTAGTAAATATGACATCAAAAGGACAAAAAAAAAGCTGAGACATGTTAATTTTAATTTCAATAAAAATTTTCTTTCTTTTTAAAATAAAGGTTGGGGGAGTTATTTACTTATGCATTACTTACCCTTTTGCTATCTGGGCCTCCCTAATAAAAAGTTTGTTCAGAAAACATGTGGTTGATGAGATAATATATGCAGAATCTCTACTAACCCCTTCAGAATTTTTTTTCTCTCAACATGAAACACATCCATCCTTTGATTACAGTCTGGGAAGCTGGGTGGTCCCTTTAGTTCATAATGCTGGACCCCAGAGTCTGATGTTGTATTTACTGAATAAACAACAACTTAATTAAGTGTCGCTCTACGAACATCACTAGAGTTATGTTTCTCGTATGGTACTCAAGCTTGGAGCACATTGTTTTGACACATGCGTTGGGAGATTTGCTTTGTTGTTAGTCATGTTTGGGGAACACAACTAGTAAAAAGAGAGGAAAACAATAATTCTATTGGCATATCAAAGAAAAGGCTCCCAGGCTCCAAGAAATGACTACAGACACATAATAAGGAGCAAAGTTTTTTATGAGGAATGTTTTATGTGAACATATACTTCTCTTATCAAGTTTAATGTTTCAAAAAAAACTAAAAATTTTAACTCCTATGGTAAAGATTAATATAATCAACTCTCACACCATTTTTCTTTACATTTCCATACTTATATTCTGAATACTGTATTTTATATTTCCAGATATAATATTTAAATTAGGCTAAATAAAATAATGTTTTAAATAGTGTTTTGTTGTTGTTGTTGAACATTAAGAAGGGTAATGAAAAACTAGATAATGAATAAATATATTTTCACACTCCTCTGCAAAGTGATAAAAACGTTCTCTCTTCCTGTAATGCTCTGAATCTTGAGAGACTTTCAGTGTATTGGCCTCAAAACATTAAAATATTAATCACCGCTAGTGTTGACATCATACTGGGCACTTTAAAATTAATTAAATTGTGTATCAAAAATTCAAAGTTAAGAGTTGAAAAACAAAGGAAGAAACTAACTGAAAAGGAAAAAGAAAGCTTTGTGAAGGCAACTTTTTCTAGAAACTATACCATACCTTCTTAAAATGTGACTTGTGAAGACAAGTAGAAGTGTAGAACTGAATTAGGGAGATAACATGAAAAAGTAAAAGTTTCCTTTCCGATCATTCCACAAACAAACTTAAGCTCAGTCTCCTTGTGGATCTCCCAGTGAGGGGATCAGGGGCTGCCCCTATCATGAACTCAGTGGACTGCTCTCTGATCACTCTCCCCTGATGCGGCAGCAAAGCCAGGCCATGGAGGATGAAGATCCAAATAGTACAAGCTATGGGTAGAGGGCGACAGTGGAGAACTCCCCCTTTCAGTGAACTAGGAGAAGGGGATGAAGGGACAAAAGACGGAGGGTGGGTCTGGGGGTATCTGAAGGACGAGGCTTCAATGGGGATATATAATGAATAAATGGTGAGGAAAAAATAAAAATTAAAAAAAAAAACAACACCACCATAATGAACTGAGGTGTTTTTGCTAGAACTCACTTGTGCATCACGTGACATCTTGATAGCCTTGGCTCTTGAATGAACAGTCTGTGCGCTTTGTAGTGTATATGTCTTTACATCACTCAGTACCTGCAAAGGCTATATGAAACAGCTCTGGTCAGATTACTGTGTTTCTTTTTTAAAATTTTATATGTTTAATCACTTTACAGACGGATTCCAGCCCCCCTCCCTCTTTTCCTCCCAGTCCAGCCCTCATGCTCCCTCACTTCAACTCCTTCCTTTCCTTCCTCTCAGAGAAGTTGAGACCCCTAAGGAGTTCCGTGGAATCTCAAGTCACAGAAGGACCAAGCACATCTTCTCTCATTGAGAGCTCACACGGCAGCACAGCTAGGGAAAAGGGATCCAAAGTCAGGAAACAGAGTCAAAGACAGTCCCTACTTCCATTGTTAGGGGATCCACATGATGATTATGCTACATAGGTGTTGGTCCAGTCCATGCATGCTCTTTGGTTGGTGTTTCAGTCTCCCTTAGCCCTCATGGGCCCAGGTTAGTTTACTCTCTATGTCTTCTTCTGGTGTCCTTGTCCCTCTGACTCCTCAATCCTCCTTCCACAGAACTCCTGAGCGTGGCCTAAAGTTTGATCATGAGAGCTAGTGTGTGTGTGTGTGTGTGTGTGTGTTTTAATTTTAATTTTTTCTTCACAATTTACTCATCATATATCCTGATTGAAGACCCCTCCCTTAACTCCCCCAGTCCCACCCTCTCTCCCTCTTCCCTTCATCCCCTTCCCCTAATCCACTGAAAGGGGAGTTCGCCACTATTGTGTGTTTATAATTGTAGTATTTTCATGTACATTATAAGTTTTCTGCTCTTAGAGAAACATTCTAGTTTAACTACAGAAAAAAAAAGCCCTAAAAACTTGTAATAGTTTCTTACCACCGGTGATCAGTACATAAATATCAATTTTAGTTATCTGGGATGGAATGCTTTACAGTGTTTGATTCTAAAATATGTCATGAGTTCCTGACCTGTGCTTCATATAAATACCATTGCTTCAATTTTAGTTGACATTTACATGAGAATTTCTAACAATTTCTATCCATCAATGTGATCCACCATATTAACAAACTGAAAGAAAAAAAAAAACACATGATAATCTTCTTAGATGCTGCAAAAGCATTTGACAAAATCCAACATCCATTCATGTTTAAAGTATTGGAGAGATCAGGGATACAAAGCATACATCTAAACATAGTAAAGGCAATATACAGCAGCCCTGTAGCCAACATCAAACTAAACAGAGAGAAACTTAAAGCAATCCCACTAAAATCAGGGATAAGGCAAGGCTGCCCACTCTTGCCATATCTCTTCCACATAGTTCTGGAAGTCTTTGCTAGAGCCATAAGACAATTTAAGGAGATCAAGGGGATACAAATTGGAGAGGAATAAGTCAAAGTATCACTATTTGCAGATGATATGATAGTATACCTGAGTGACCCCAACAATTCTACCAGGGAACTCCTACAGCTGATGAACACCTTCAGCAAAGTGGCTGGATACAAAATTAACTCAAAAAACTCAGCAACCTTCCTGTATACAAAAGACAAAAGGAATGAGCAAGAAATTAAGGAAACAACACCCTTCACAATAGCCACAAAAGACATAAAGCTCTTTGGTGTACCCCTAACCAAGCAAGTCAAAGACTTGTATGAAAAAATTTCAAGTCTCTGAAGAAAGAATTAGAAGAAGTTATCAGAAGATGGAAAGACCTCCCATGCTCATGGCTTGGCAGGATTAACATAGTAAAAATGGCCATCTTACCAAAAGCAATCTACTGATTCAATGCAATTCCCATCAAATTACCAATATAATTTTTTATAGCCCTTGAAAGAAAAATTCTCAAGTTCATATGGAATAACAAGAAACCCAGAATTGCTAAAACAATCCTCTACAATAAAAGATCTTCTGGAAGTATCTCCATCCCTGATCTCAAGACGTACTATAGAGCAAGAGTAATAAAAACTGCATGGTACTGGCATAAAAACAGACTGGTGGATCAATGGAACCGAATAGAAGACCCAGAAATAAATGCCCACACTTATGGACACCTGATCTTTGACAAAAATGCCAAAACCATACAATGGAAAAAAGATAGCATCTTCAACAAATGGTGCTGGTCTAACTTGATGTCTACATGTAGAAAAATGCAAATAGATCCATACTTATCACCCTGCACAAAACAAAAATGGCTTTATTTACTTTTGACATTATATATTATATTTACTTTTGACATTCATGTATTATATGTTCACTTGAAGTAGTTTTGGTATTGTCATCTATGAGTCATCATCTTAGCGATGTGGAGACAGTGACTCACTGGTTAAAGCACGTGATGTACAAATATGCAGATCAAACAGATCACCAGAGTTCACTTAGATGCTATCAGTAGGCATGGAAACCCACCAGTAATTCCAATGTATAGGAAGGAAAGACAGAATAAGCTGGATAACCCTACCAGCCTTATCAGTGAACAATGGGTTCAACCGAGAACACTTGTTTCGGTGAATTGAGTAGAAAACAATCAAGGAAGATTACTGACATCGACTTTGTATCCTTTACATATAAGTACATATGTGCACATCTACCCACACATAAAAACAAGAATATATACATATGCTTGCTCACAAACTCATTCAAATATAAAGAAAAATCAAAATAACATTAAACTGTGAAAACACTGATGATGTCTGATGTCCTGCATTATCAAATATTCAGCCAAGATTTAAATCTTCATATCAAAACATATAAGTACATTCTTTTCATTAGAATATGTACTGGCTGGTTTTATGTCAACTTGACACAAGATAGTGCCTTCAGAAAGGGAGGGGCCTCAGTTGAGAAAATGCCTAAAAAGGTCCATTTGCAAGGCATTTTCTTAATAGTGATCAATGGAGGAGGGCCCAGCTCAGAGCAGGCAGTGCCATCACTGGGCTGGTGGTCCTAGGTTCTCTAACAAAGCAGGCTGAGCAAGCCATGTGAAACAAGCCAGTAAGCAGCACTCACCCGTAGTCTCTGCACCAGCTCCTGCTTCCGAGTTCCTGCCCTGCTTGAGTTCCTGTCATGACTTCCTTTGATGATGAATAGCAAAGCATAAGTGTAAATTGAATAAACCCTTCCTTCCCACTTGCTTTTGGGTCATGGTGTTTTGTTGCAGCAACAGAAACCTCAACTAAGACTGTATATAAGCTTGCTTATATCTTCACCACATGCTGAAATTATATGTATTCCAAAGAATTGTTTTTAAACAAGCTTCTTTACAGTTTATCATCAGTAAATTCTTGACTTGTAGACTTATTTTATAAGCCTCCATACTCAAGATTGCATAAAATTATTTCAGCTGAAAATATGTACTGAGAAGAAAAAGAATAGAAAGTATTTTTCTATCCAATGTCGTCTACATGATTTGTTAAGGGAAATGCCAGAGAGGAAACAGAGTGTTTTAGTTCCAAATGGTGAACAATGAAAACTAAATATGGGGCTGGGGAGATGGCCAAGGGTTTAAGAACACTCGCTGCATAATCCAGGTTCAGACCCTAGTACACATGTAGCAAGCATGAAACATAGTTTGTTCTGTAACCCCAGAGCAAGGACATGGACATGGACATGGTCATGCTGAGATAAGAGGACCACTTGGAAATACTTGCTGCCAACCAAGTCAGAACACTGACATCCAGGCTCAGAGAAGAAGCATGGTTCAAAGAAATAAGGAAAAGATTACTCAATAGAGAACAATACCCAATACCTGTCACTGAACGCCAAGTGTCTATAGGCTTTCTCACATGCACACACACACATGTGCGTGAACGATCCCACCACACACACGCAAAGAAAAGTCACCATGGATGGGAGGAGTACAAACTGGTTCAATCATTATGGAAATCAGTGTAGTGATCAAAAAATCAAAACAAAAAAACAAATAAACAAACAAAAAACAGCTCAGAACTAGAAATCAAACTGCCATATGTCTCGTCTAATCCATCTTGGATACATACGTAAAGGACTCAATATCCTGTAACAGAAATACGTACAATCCATGTTTATTTCTTCTGTATTCGCAATAGCTAGAGAATGGAATCAGTGTGTACGTGTGACATTTATGTTGACTATGGCTTTGTGGGGAAACATTAAGGGACACTATTTTTTAGACGTAGCTGGAGTACTAATACCTCAAGCTACTCAAAATATTAAATAATAATAATAATTCATTTGGCGCTGTCAATCACTTGACTCAGAGATCAAACTTCAGGAAAGCTGATTCTCCTTTAACCATGCTAACGAGACGGAAGGAATAATTATCTCTTTAATGAGATAATGTAATTGTCCTTGCCAGAAAATCCACCTCTAGCAAAATTAGTTATGAAGGTGCAGCAATATGGCTGGTTAAGGTTTCTTGATTTCCTTAATTAATTAGAATAGCATAACAATTTTTATTCTTTTTTCTTTTTTATTATATATTTTTATTCACTTTACATCCTTGTTGTAGCCCCATTCCTCCTACCTTTTTAGCTCCACCCTCCCTCCCTCTCTCTCCCCTTTCCCCTTTTCCTCAGAGAAGGGGAACCTCCTTTCTCATCCACCCCAGCTCATCAAGTTGCATCAGGATTGAGCCTGACCTCTTCTCCTGTGGCCTGGCAAGGTAGTACAGCTCTGAGAGGCTTAACATAGCAGCACCTCAAAACAGAAGCCAAGACTCACTGGCAAACTTTAGGTGATACACCTAAAGTCTTGTAGAATAATAATTTTTAAAAGCAACTTTTGATTCTTTCAGCTATTTGCAAAGGCCTAGGCATGCTTTCCAGAGTACCTGGGAATTCCCTCTCTGTCTTTATCTTTGTCTCTGTCTCTCTCCACCTCTCTTACCTTCCCTCTCTCTCTCTCTCTGTCTCTCTCTCCTTCACCCTCTCTCTCTGTCTCTTTGTCTGCCTCTCTATGTCTCTGTCTCTCCCTCTCTCTCTGTCCCTATCTTTCTGAAGTTATACTCCATCTAAATTCTATCATGGGCTTGCTTGCAGACAACATGCTTTTCTCTGTTTTTCATCTCTGCATCCTACCTTCAGTGTCCAAGAAACTGAAAGATGTACAGCATGAATGTCTTGGGTTTTTTTTTTTTCCTTTAAACTGTAAATACATCAACTTTGAGCTTCCTTCTAAGTCAATCCTAAGATTCTTCCATTAATAAGAGCAAGAACTCTGAAAGGAAACCTAAACTTCCCTGGAAACCTGTGACACTGCAGGAATGTTCCCCCAAATTGTTGAGAGCAGGTGCTGTAACTCATGATAACAGATATATAACTGATGAATCGATTGTAAAACTATATCCACACAATTGCATTTTATTCATCTCTTAAAAATAAAGACGTTAAATGTACAAGTAAATGGACATAAAAAAATATGCTATGTGAAGTAACCCAGGTACAGAAAAAAAAAAATGCCAGGTACAGAAAAAAAAAATGCCACATGTTCCACACCCTGTAGTGAATTTTAGCTTTAAATCTTTAATTTTGTGTTTTCAACTTGGAGTTCTGCAGAAGCAAGGACACTAGAAAGATGCGATTGGAAAGCAGTAGATTAAAGGAAGAGGCATTGGAATGTGCATGGTAAGATAGTAGAGGGGAGGGATATTGAGCTTGAAAAAGATAAGCACAGAAAGGATGCAGGGAGAAAGGGCATGAGGGGCTTGGAATAGAGACAACTGAAACGGAGAGCTTATAAAACAAAGCAAAACAAAAAAGGCATGGAAGCTTACAAACTTGTAACAAAATAAAAACTTATTTTTCTTAAGAATTTGGAAAAAAAAAAAAACAGAAGCATTCCTGAAAAAAGCTATTCATAGAAGCTATAGATTATATGGCAAAACCCCCAATGACCAATATGAGATAATTCCCACATTTTATTCCCACATAAAACTTACAAATGACAATAACTACCTCCCAGGCTTCAGGCTCTTCAATCCAATGCTTACAAATGTGACCCAGTAAAAACAAATGAGTCACAAAGCAAAATCAAAAGTCATGAATCTAGAAAAAGATTGAGGCCAGGGAAAGGTGCTTTGTATGACAGCAATGGGAAGTATACAATTACATTCCACTTGTGTCATGACAATTTTAGGGGAAGTCTATAATTCTCTATTTCATTTTAGGCTTTCTCCATAGAAAAGATTACATGTTTTATAACACAAGCCCAGTCAAATACTCACAGCAGGTAAGTTCATAGCCCCTAAGAAACAACTTAATGCTATTGTTTAGTTAAATCAACACAGTGTCAAACTGCCTTCTAAGTATTTATGTTTATACACAAAGAAAAATGATACTCTAAACCTTAATCTCAAAAGCATCTCTTTATAGAAACAGTGGTGAACAATGACTTAGAGCTGAACAAGTTGCTGTGAATAAGTGATGGTTGATTTCTCAATACTGAATAAGTTATTTATACCATTGCCTCTAATACTTGAGAAGGGAACAGAAACAATTTAAGAACCAAAAGTTAGGGAAAATTCCATCTCCTGAAAAAGGTCATGGATTGCTATCAGGAACTCACAACTGCTTTTGAATGGGTCTGCCTACGAATTGACTAGGCAACACCATTATATGTGGGGGTTACATTCATGGGTCTAGTCCTTACTCCTGAACTATTTGTTACATTGAGATTCAGGGAGAGGGAAGGAGATTCCTCACCTTCAGTTGTGCATGCACTGGTGACTCTACCAGGCTCCAGTGGATACTCTCAGTTCAAGGGTCACAGAGACGTCCCTGGTTAAAGCAAGTGAGTAACAAAGCAAAACCAAAGAACATGAATCTAGAAAAAGATTGAAGACAATGAAAGAGGTTTTGTGTGATTGAGATGGGAGACAAATAAGAGAGGGGATGAGCAGAAAATAACAAAAGCACACTGTGTGTAAATAAAAAAGAAACATCTGAGAACAAACTCAATAAAAATGAAGGATAATCAGAGTACCTGCACTTTCCAAAAATCAAATCATGTATTCTTATTTTTTGTAGCTGCACCTAATATTTAGCTGTGGATTTCTGCAACTGCTCCTGTCAATTGCTTGATGAAGCCTCTCTCATGATTTTTTAAGGTTCTGCCCTGCTCACCTAGTTCAGAGGATCCTGCTGAAGAATGGGAGGAGATATTTTAGGAACCAGAAACATCAAAGATACCACAAGAAAACAGCCCACAGAATCAACTAAACAGGTCTCATAGGGGCTCACGGAGACTGAAGCAGCAATCACCAGACCTGCATTGGTCTGTGCTAGGTCCTCTGCATGTATGTCATGCCTGTGTATCTTTCTGTTCTTGTGAGACACCAACAGTGGAACCAATGGCTGTCCTTGACTCTTTTGTCTGCTTGTGGAACCATTTTCCTCCTGCATGGGTTGCCTCATTCAGTCTTAAGGGAGGATACCTAGACTTATTCCAACAATATATGCCCTGCTTAGTTGATATATCCCTGGGAAGCCTGCCAGTTTCTGAAGGGAAACAGAGTAGGAGTGAATATGGAGGAAAGGGGAAGTGACGGGGGGTGGGGAATTGAGCTTGGGGTATAATATATGAGTGAAGGATAAAGAAAAAGTTCTTATTCTTTAAAATTTCTACACTGATTCTTTACGAAAAGGTCACTGAAACACAGAAAATCATTTTCATGATAAAATAGCTTGTATCAATGAGAAAGTGTTTTATTAGCTGTTTAGAAAGCTAAATAATTTTTTAAAATCAAAATCACAAAGTAATTATATGACAGTTTAACTAATGTTATTTTATTAATATTAATAGCTTATTAATATTAATTTGTCTTAATGATTAATAAAATCAAATATTTAATTCTTTAAAATGGCATTTAAAACAATGTGCTAGTCTTTGGATGAAATGCCAAGATTTAATGATAAAATCGAGCTAGACAAAATTTGGAACAATTCTAGAACACACATAAATTTTAAATATCTGAAATAAATAACTTATGAAAAGAACTACCTTATTCTCAATGGGAACGAGACATAAAAAGACAAGTCACAGAATTGTAGTCAGACCAACGTTAGGTGAAAAATCCACATAAGGTACTGAATAACCCTCAAACTGTAAAGATCAAAACATTATGGGTATGTTTACAGTTTATGTTATCAGCATAGCTTCTAGCATTGGAGATTTATTTCTCCCTGGAAATAAAAACTCAGCTGCCGGTCAGCTTCCTATCCTTTCCATTCAATGGAAAGCACTATTAAATCTTCTTCTTAGTGGAACTTCTTTACAATGGCTATTTCCTTCGGTAAAAACAAGAAACACTGCTACTTGTGCACACATAGGTCAGTTCTGGGTAAGTAGAACACTGTTTAGAAACTGTTTTGAGAAGATTATGAATTACCAAACCTTTGTAAAGATGCTTGGTTATGTGCTAATCTGTGTTGGGTGAACTGTGTTGAAAAACAACATTGATTTCATGTTAATTATTTCTTATTACTTGTTCCCACCTACTAGGCAGAGCTTGAATAATTGACCTGTCAGAGACGTTCCTCTTTCATGATGAGCCTCAGTAACAGCTAGCTACTTAGAGTATGAACAGAGATAAGGATGAAGGCCAGACCACAAACATGAAGGCTGACTTTGTCGTTCCAGAACTACAGGCATTCTGCTGTGACTGAGCATGTGGTTGACCTTAGAGATCTTTGAGGTAGTGGCAACGATGGAGAGAGAACCACTATTCCTGCAGATTTGTAGGAACTCTGAACAAAATAATGGATTCTTTAGCAAATTCTCAGCTGCAGTCTTGACTTATTGTACAGAGATCATGGTGGACAGGAATCTCTGTACCAAGAAGTACTGGACCAGGCCCACTGAAGTTTTTAATCGTGCTAAGGAGGAGCACTGTCCATGAGAGCTGGAACACGCAGGTGAGGTGTTTTCACAGACAGCCAAGCTTAAGCAGAAACTATGGTTGCCAAAAGGGTGGTCATATGATGAGCAGTTTTCCTCTCACTCTCCTCGGAGCAGTAAAAGAAACTTCCTTCCTGGGCATGACCCTCGGCTACTGTAGCCAACACCCAGTACTGCTTTATTCTATGTTATATTCAATATCTGTGGTTTGACAATTTGTGTTTTATTAAAACAACAGAAACTGCATCTCTTAAAGACAGTATGGAAATAGTTCAGGCGATAACCCTGAGCTAGTCGAGGCTTTGGTTTCTAATACCCAAATAGATTTGTAATGGAGCTCCTTTGCATAGCTGGGTTTTTTTTTTCTGTTTATTTGTTTGTTTGTTTTTTTTTTAATATTTCTGAGATAAAGCACCAGGGCCAAGGTAAATTGTAAAACAGAGTGTTTAATTGAGCTAACTATTTCAGAGGCTAGAATCCATGGTGGAGACGTGAAGGCATGGTGGCAGGAAGAGCTGAGAGCTCACATCTGCAATCACAAACATGAGACAGAGCACAATGGAACAATTTCTTTTTAAACCATAGCATGCACATCTAATGGCACACATGCTCTATTGAGGTCACACATCCAAATCATTTCCAAGTAATCTCAGTAGCTGGGGACCAAGTATTCAAATTATGGGCCTATGGGGAACATTCTCCTACAAACCACCATGCCCTCTTAAAGGACTGCAGAAAAAGAGATGATTATATTATCCTATTAGACACCATAAGACCTCAGTAGGTCTTTCTATACTGATATGAATGCTCAACAGGGGAAAAAGCATGCTCTAGAAAAGGAAAAATGAGTTGATGAGGTGAATTTTGATTACTGACTATTCTAATCTAAGATTAACGTATGGTTAATTATGTGATATAATTTTAGCTCAATTGTCATCAGTCACGAAGGCCATATGGCTTCTTGTATTTTCAATTATATAAAGACTTGAAATTAAGTGATTACAGAAGATGAAATTGAATATCATTAAAAATATTGATGTTCACCAGAAGGATACTTTGAAACTATGTTTAACAAAACGTAGTTAGAAAATAAATATTCATATCACTACCCATAATTCTATTTCATATTCTTTGTCAGTCTTTCTTTTACACACACTGTGCACTATCGTAAGTTAACAAAAAAGTTAGCAATGTACTGAACACGAAGTAGTGACTCAATCAATAAATATGCATTAGCATATATAATACTGCTACAAAAATGTACCAATATTTTATCAGATTAATAAGACATATACATTGGGTGTTCATAATTTTATGTATCTTCATACAAAAGACCTCTTTATTGTTCTTCCTTCTGTCAAATTGTTATATCAAGACTGTCTGCTTTTTCTGGTACAAGTTACATTAAAAACAAACAGAATAATTTTGATTTAAGAATTCTTTTTTATTATCTATAGCAGAAATCATGAATGGAGATCATCTAAAAATATAAAATAGTCATCACTAAACAAACTAATTAAATTTTGAAAATAATATTTGCCAAACATAGTAGTAAATATGTGTGTTATAAATAAAGGTGAACAAGGACATGTTCAAAAGATAAATGCATACTTGCCCCAATCATAGGATGCAAAATATATGTAGAAAACAGAATCTTGAATAATTAATGTTGAAATTATGCAATTTTATTATATCTACTTTACTTTTATGTCTTTCTTAGATTTATCTTTTATTGCTCTAACGTTCTGCCCACTGTGTATGGTGTCATGTTTTTCAATTGACAACCACTTTCCCTTTAGTCTTATAACCTGAAGAGATCTTTAGAGGCCGTAGATTATGTTGGATCTAGGAATAAAATCCCACTGGGTAATGCATGTTTATAAGTTTTAAAGTACACTTTATTAGCATATAAATTGAAAATAGCAACTTTGATCAGGTTGTTTAATGAAAAACACCTCTTAGTACAAGTGAAAAACTATTTTCTTAATCCAGGTTGCTTAAAAAACAACAACAAAAACTACTTATGTGATTACTGCAAAAGGTGACAAGAGACAGGAAATCAAAGTGATGACTGAACCAATCAACCTTTTGAAAAAGTCTTATGTTAACTGTGGATGGGTAAATTGCTGGATACATATGTAGGGAGAAATCCTTCCAATAATGCTGCTGATGTCAAGGTCTCTTGGGCAATAAAGACTTCCCTGAATGAAGTCCATTAGGCAGCAACCCTATTAGAAACAGCACACACAATTAGTTCTGGGTGACTACCTCTTGGCTTCTCTTCAGTGACATTGCCACAAATCTTAATTTTTCCAGTGTAGATGAATTCAGCTTTGATCAAATCTTCTAATTTCAATTTCTATTAGTTCAAAAGCCTCTCTTTGTTGTTTTCACTAAGAAAACAGAAACATGTAATATCATAAAAGGTTTTTTTCTTCCAATATGGTTTCTTCCAGGTACCATAAGTGAAGATCAAACTGATTATTTAAAGGTTTCTATTGACTGTGATAACTTTATAGCACAGATATCATGTTAAATTTCTTAAGAAATTATTAAAGATATCCAGAACATTATATATACCTTAGTCCTTAATCCCAATGTAAGTTCAAAAGACATCTTTCTCTTCTTAAGTAACCTCATGTCTAGGATAAAAGAAAGTAAATATATCTTATTGAATGCAACATGATGAGGAGCCAATGAATATTGATTTACAAATAAGTGTTGTCAAGAGAAGAAACATCCAGATCTGATATAGAAATAAAGCTACATAATAATTTAAAGACTATTTGTGCTTTTGAGAGCACATTTTTCCTGTTATTTAAAACTAAAAGCATGTCACTCAGAAATAATATGAATATATGTTCTCCATAAACAAGTGGTCATAATGCTCTGTTAGATAAGGAGGAATTACATAGAAAAATTTATTGATGTAAAAGATACTGTTGCTTCTTTTAGAACATTGAATTTAGAAATGTAAATGAAGAGAAAGAACCAGTCACTGAGTTCATGTCAGAGACAGTCCCTTCTTCTCTTACTATGGAGCCCACTTGGAAACTGAGCAGCCTATGGGCTTCTACTGAGCAGGGTGTCTATGTCAACTGGATTTTTATTCCTCAAAAGACTGGTGAATTTTTGAAGACATTTTTGGGGTAGATTAAAATTTGAAAATATTTTATTTCTTTAAAATTCCTATAAAAATCACTTAATTGATGAACTTCAAATCTGTCTTAATCACAAATTCTCTATCCAGGTTGGACTGTATGATAATTATGTCATTTAGTGGTCCTATACCAAAATTATAGGTAAGAACAAGCTTAGTAAATTTGTGAAACTAAGAAAAAAAATGCCACGGTTTATGGAATTCAAATTATTTTTTTGCCAGCTTTTGATATGCACAAAAAAAGAAAGAAAGAAAAACCGAAAATTCCTCACAGTGTGTGTGTGTGTGTGTGTGTGTGTGTGTGTGTGTATGTGTGTGTTTGTGTGTGTCTCAATGGAATACACTGGACACAATGTATTTATGTGGTGACTAAAGGAATAAAATTTCAATTAACAAAACTTAATTCATACATAATGCATCTTCTATTTTCATGAATTTATTTCTAAACATTTTCATGACTGTTATCAGATTTTGTCTTATCAAATAACTAGCTTAATAACAAATAAGAATGCAAATATATCCAAGCACAATCATTCAAGTTGAGCCTAAATCATAGGAAATCAAACCTATCAAAGTCATATTGGTTCTAAATCTCCAATAAAACTCTAATATATTTACAATCCAGTTGGGTTTATTTTCATTTCTAAACTCAATAGATATGTTTGCTTATTTCTTCAGAGGTTTGGTATGTTGGCAAGGGATCTGTCCTACCTGCTCGGTGTAATCAGAATCCTGAACAATTTAATTAGTGTTATTTATGAAATGATAGATATAACATCAGGAATGAATAACATTAACATTGTGTATAATTCATTTTCATTTCTTAGTCACTGTCAAAATAATATATAAACATACTTACAGGAATAAACAAATGGGGAATAGATTAATAAATTTGGATTTTAATGCCATTGCAAATTTGATGAAAATACACATTCTTTGTTTGGACAAATCTGGTAGCTATATTAAAATATGCACTAGAGAACACTTTCATAGCTTTATGGTATCTTTTATGGTGCCACTTCACATTTTGATTTTGAGAGGGAAAATTGCCCTGGAGGAGAAATACTTCACAAAAAAGGGAGAGGGAACACAAGGACTCTGGAAAAAAAAAAGTTTGCAACTGCAGAGAATGATTAGTACAAGGAAAAGGAGGAGGAGACATCTGTTGGTGAAATGATTTTTAGAGATAATTAAGTGCATTCATCCAGAAATAACACATATTATACATCGTTTGCAGGCACACATGGTTTTACTAAAAACAAGAGAGACTTTGAAAAGCCCACAAAAATAATCAGCAGCTTTGATTCTGATGTCATCAGAATGTGAGTATTCCTCGTGCACCCCCACCTCACCCTTCCTTGTCTTCTCAGTCTCCTTAAGGAATGTCATGGCGGATAGTGAACAGTGCTTACAGAAGTAAGTCTGATTGTAAGATATCATCTGACAAGCACAGCTTGATCTTGGGTTTCTCAAGAGCTTATTTTCACATGCATTTTCAGCCTCCTAGAATATAACTGGAATTCTGGTTATCCACGAAAATTCAAGTATAGAAAGCATTACTATAGAGAGTGTCCCAAAGAGTCAGAAACAGATGTTTTAAGCACAGAATAAAGCAATTGACCCAACAATAATTGCTATTTTAAAGACAATAAAAATTAACCTCAGAAATCAAGTTCATATTTGCAGCGTTCTTACTCATTGAATCCTCTTCCACAGAAAGTTTTTTCCTTACAACTTGCCAAATGATTGTCTTGTGCAGAAACTGGATGTGTGCTAAAGATCACTATATAAAGAGCCCTGAAATTTAGTTAGAAAAATAAGAAAGAATAGTCAATAGATACTAATGAGTTGTAATATGTTGTATGCTAAGGAAAAGCTGTATAGAAGACCATTTAAAGATAGTAAATATGAATGTCAGAGTTTAAATCAAAAGGTATATGTGTAAATAAAAGTGGAAACTTATAATACTCTCCACTTCACTGAAGTTAATTATTACAATGAGACGAATAGTATTTTCATGTAAAATTTTGTCATTTAGAGGTTTGTTAATATGTGTCCCAGAGAGACCTTTTTTTTTTTTCTCCCTTAGTTCAGGAACCTTTACCATACTTTAACTCCCATCACCTGAACATATACTGAGATTTGATAACCTAGAATAATAAATCAAAAGAACAAAGCTGCATATAACAAATCACTTAATGCCAAAATGTACCACAAAATGAAATCAAAACAACACATAAAGTAGGCAGTACTTAGATCAGTGGACTACCATGGGAGAAAGCATTTTCAAACTATGTATCATGCAGGTATTGATACCCAGAACTGAGGATGTGAATAATTGACAGCAAATATGAAAAAACAGATCAGGTTGGAAAATGTACAAAATGTCTACCAATCCAGCCAATAAGATACAAGTGACCAACAGAAATATTGAAGTTCTCCCCAAAGGCTCAATAATGAAATTTACATCTTGCTGGTAACCACTAGTTGCTTAATTGGACCTGAGTCCTGTGCAACAGAAGAAAAATCATGGCTAATATTGTAAACCTAGTCAATTACCTGTGGCTAGTGAGGTCATGGTTGTTAGAGGAAAACATTCTACTCCCACTTTCATAAACTACTGTAATTACTGACTGCATTCTCAATATATACTCTTATACCCACAGATAAGTGTAGCTTCCATCCCTCATCAATAAGCTTCTTTATTTTTATTTTTATTTTTATTTTTTGCAGCATGCAGACACTACTTCAAAAGACACAACTGGCAAAACAGAATGACTGGCCAAGTGGTGTTATCTATTGATACATCTATAACGTAACTCGTAAATCATTTGTTCAGGGAACATGGAGGAAGAAGGGACAGAAAGACTCAGAGGACCAGGGACTCTCCTGCAGGATTGCCTCCTCTACAGATTATAGAAAAGCCATACCTATGAAATCTCAGTACCCTATGTGGTTTAACAAGCACCAACAATGACAACACCAGTTGACTTAGCAAAATGGATGGGAATTCTATTACATGCCTTTAATGTGCTAGATGAATAACTATAGGGGGGAAAAGGACTTCTGAGAAGTCCCTAAATGAATAACAATAGGCAATTAAGGACTTTGGAGAAAAGAAATATAAGTCTTCCTTGGGAATGATCCCCTTATATTGTTATCTAATATCTAAGAGTAATGAACATGAATATGCAAGCAACACTAAATAGACAGAGCAGGCTGAACTTCAATACTGATATGCACACATATATGTAATGATATTAATTAAAGAAAGAGAGGCCATGAATTTGAAAGGGAATGGAGATCATTATGGGTGGAGGGAAAGAGGGGTATTGAAATGATATAACATATAATTAAATAAAAATAAATAAAAGTTCTCAACATCATTTATCATTAGTAATGTGTAATTCAAAGCTAAATGTGGTGCTGGATACACTTCTCAGAGCATAAGAGAACTTGTTCTTGTAGAAGACTTGTGCTCAGTTCCAAGAACCCAGATCTGGGGGGCTCACAACCACATGTAATATCAGTTTCAAGGGATTTAAAAAATTTTGGCCTCCATGGGCACATCATGAACCTGATGCCCTTATGAAACAGGCCCAAAGCCACACATAAGCAAAAATAGATAAAATAAAAATATAGAGAGATATTGTCTCATCTAAATTAGAATGTCTATTACTAAAAGAATGTCTATTACTAAAATAACATTAGATACAGAAGTGGAGAAATAACAATTACATATAACAAATAACATTAAGTTAATGATTACAACTTACTAGAGTATCTATACAAGAGCGTGATGTTTCATCAAAACAATGAAAAATAAAATAATAACATTAATGCGTGCATATGCAAAGGAAATTAAGGCCACATTCTAACCATACTTTCATTTTTATTATAGTTGTATTCATTTTAGTTATAGTCACAGTATGGAAACCACCTAAAACTCCGTCTATGCCTCCCTACTCCTGCCATGCTTTTTTTAACAAATTCTTGTTACTTGAGCTACTATAAATAAAGCTGGAAAACATTATATATGTAAAATAAGCCAAGTATAACAAGAAAAATAGAAATACTGCGGTCATCTGTGGCATGTGAAAAAAACTGATGATGTGGAAAAAGAAAGTAGAATGTGATTACCAGAGTATTGGTAGACAGGGAGAAAAAAAGAACAAAAGCACAGGTAGCTAGGAGAAGAAAATTCTTCTTTTGCAAAGGAATGTGTCAGTTATCAATAATATTGCTGTATATATTTTTAAATGGTTTGGAAAGATGTATTTGGATGTATTCACAGCTAAAATGTCAATAACAACACTAGCCCTGATGTTATTTATTTTGAATTTTAATTGTGATGTTTTCAGCTTCATGCCACTCTTTCTCTTCCCAAGGGAATTCATTTATAATAATAAATATCTAATATTGGAAAGGATGAGAATCCATTGGTTCCCTGACTGACTGATTTATTAGTTCATATCAAAGGTCTAGTTCTTCTTGATCTTACTAGTTTGCCATTATTATAGTACAAATAAATCTTTGGATTCCAAAATGGCTGGCATGGTTTAAGGAGTAAAATATGAGATGGTATCTTTAAATGTGCAAAGGGGCAAAATAATATATGTTCCTTCTTTTTGTTACTTTTAAAGACTGTGTTTGAAACATGCCTGGCAGCTGTGGGTGTTGGGGTGATACCGTCAGCATCCTTTGCCACCCATTGTAGTCTAGAGAAATGGACCCTGGGGTCATGAGACCTGGAGGTCTTTCCCTGCCCATTGGACCTGCTGTAGCACCCAGGAGATTGAGCAATGCACCTCATCAGAGCAGGACAGCAGAGCTCGCCTGGTCGGACCCGGGGGTGGGGGAAGGTGCAGGTGATCTAGCCCCAAGTGCTTTAACAAGGGAGAGATAGCCCTGCGACTCCTGTATCATGAGGTACCCTGGCCTGGTGTCGGGGAGGCAGTGAGGGTAACTCAGCCCCTCGCCACCTGAGGTAGTCAGGAGAGCTGATTGCGGGGTCATGAGAGCAAGTGAGCTCGCCCTGCTCCTCAATGGCTGCAGCAATTCTGGAGATCAGGCCCTGCAGCTTACCTGGGAGCACAATGGTGCTAGCCCTGGTAGAGGCGGCACAGGTGACCCGCCTGAGGGTGAGAGCATGGGAGAGTTGGCCCCACCACTTGCTGACTTGAGGTGGTGTGGACATGGGGGTGATGCCTCCACCCCCGAGCTACCTATGGTGGCCAAAAGAGCTGGCCCTGAGGTCATGAGAGTGGGAAAGCTAGCCCTACCCCCTCACTAGCTGTAACACTTGGGAGAGTGGGCGCTACACATCACCTGGGCAACAAAATGGAGCGATCCCTGATGGTGAAGGGTGAGGAAGTCCTGAGAACGTGCTTACTCTCACAGGCTGCAGAACTGAAGAGAGGGGCCTGGGACATTGACTGGGCAGAGTAGTGGAACTGGCTCTGGAGGCTAGAGTCATAGGTACAGAGCCCACTCCAGAGCCTGAGAACAGGAGAGCTAGCCCTGCCTTCTTCCTAAAGCAGTGGGTGTGCTAGCTGGAACAGTGTTGAAGGGCTAACCCTGGTGGTGAGGATAAGAAGGAGCTGATGAGCTGACCAGCTCAGTTAACACGCAGGTCCAGCAGGTCCAGATCTGAACTGGCTCATCACAAAATCTCTATCATATGCAGACAGTTGAGATACACGAAGGGATCAGTACTGCTGATTCAAGGCTACAGAATCTCCACAGCACAGGTAATCAACAAAAAAATCAGGAGGCCTGGTAATGAACCAATATTGTCGGTGTCATAGAAAACAGATCTTATACCCATGAGACCAATGACTGATTGCAGTGAACATTTGTAAGTAAATGGACAGAAGGCATAGTAAGACCTGGAGAGGACAGGAGCTCCACAAGGAGAGCAACACAACCAAAATATCTGGGCACAGGGGTCTTTTCTGAGACTGATACTCCAACCAAGACCCATTCATGGATATAACCTAGAACCCCTGTTCAGATGTAGCCCATGGAAGGTCATTGGCCAAGTGGGTTCCCTAGTAAGGGGAATAGGGACTGTCTCTGACATGAACTCAGTGGCTGGCTCTTTGATTACCTCCCCCATTAGTGTGGAGGAGCCTTGCCAGGCCACAGAGGAGGACAATGCAGCTAGTCCTGATGAGACCTGATATGCTAGGGTCAGATGGAAGGGGAGGATGACCCCCCCCCCGTTATCAGTGGACTTGGATAAAGGCATGGAAGGAAATAAGAGAGGGAGAGTGGGATTGGGAGGAAATGATGGAGAGGGTCTATAGCTGGGATACAAAGTAAATAAACTGTAATTGATATAAAAATAAAAATTTAATTAAAAAAGATTATGGACAGTTGGAGGTTAATCTGATGCATCTTACTGGCCCTCAAGATCAAGGTACTGCTATTCTTGTTGTGTAAGTCTACCTGATAGGCTGATTAAATGGCCTATACGTGGGCAAGGCAGAATTGGGTAAGCATTGCTAAGGTTCCCGGGCTGTTGAGGACAGGAGAATCACAGAAATCAGATGGACTGGAAGAGAGGAGGGAGCCTTTCAGAGACCCTCTGTTGCAGGTTCCTAGGTTGTTTCCTGTTTTCTTCTTCTGATGTCCATCCTCTTTGCCTTTCGGGATGGGGATTGAGTGTTTTAGTCAAGGTCCTCTCTCTTGATTAGTTTCTTTAGATGTACAGATTTTAGTAGATTTCTCTTATGTTATATGTCTATATGAGTGAGTATATACCATGTATGTCTTTCTGCTTCTGGGACAGCTCACTCAGGATGATCCTTTCCAGGTTCCACCATTTACCTGAGACTTATGGCTAACTGTTAGGCAGAGTGCATGGAATCTTATGTAAGAAGTGGGAAATAGTAAGATCTGGAGAGGACAAGAACCCTACAAGGAGAGCAAAAGAACCAGAAAATTTGAACACAGGGGTCTTCCCAGAGACTCATACTCCAGCCAAGTACCAGGCATGGAGATAACCTAGAACCCCTGCACAGATGTAGTCCATGGCAGTTTAGTGTCCAAGTGGGTTACCTAGCAATGGGAAGAGGGACTGCCTCTGACATAATCTGATTGGCCTGCTCTTTGATCACCTCCCCCTGAGGGGGAGCAGCCTTACCAGGCCGCAGAAGATGATAATGCAGCCACTCCTGATGTGATCTGATAGACTAAGATCAGAAGGAAGGAGAGGAGGACCTCCCCTATCAGTGGACTTGGGGAGGGGCATGCGTGAAGAAGGGGAATGGAGGGTGGGATCAAGAGGGGAGAAGGGAGGGGCTTATGGGGGGATACAAAGTGAATAAAGTGTAATTAATAAAATAAAATTAAAATTAAAAAAGATTATGGATGGAAGATAATTCAGATGAGGATGGTTAAGGGGGATGGCGTTTGATGGGGGCTGGGAGATAGATGATGATATTATTGAGACAGCATAGGTAAAATGTCTGCTTAGCCTGTGGTGAATCAAGAAATTGTAAAATCTAACAGGTGTCTATGTCTTATCATCTGTGATAATAAGTTAGATAATACCTCCATGATAATCTTAGGGATAATAATAAATAATATATAGACTAAAACATATATTTTTTTAATTTACTACAGCAGCAGACTGAGGGATATACTGTCCGACACATTGAGACATAATAGAGTTTCCACAGTGGGATGTTTTCTATGTATTGTTTTGTTTTGGTTTTCTTTTCCTTTGTTTTGTTTTTCCTGTGTGTGTGTGTGTGTGTGTGTGTGTGTGTGTGTGTGTGTGTGTGTTTATAGGGGGACATATGGCAAGAGTGAAGGATTATATGGAGGGACAGGGATATGGGTGGGACTGGGATACATGATGTGAAACTCAGAGAACCAATAAAAAGTGGAAATAAAAAAATAGAAATATATCAGGCAGAGTCTTGTACTATTTGCTAAAATGCTTTAAGATCATTTACATGAACATGTGTTAAAAGAACAAACAGATCAGGAGCTCCACAGGAGAGCAACAGAACCAAAAAATTTGAACACAGTGGTCTTCCCTAAGAATCATACTCCAACCAAGTACCAGGCATGGAGATAACCTAGAACCCCTGCACAGATGTAGCCCATGGCAATTCAGTGTCCAAGTTGCTTCCATAATAATGGGAACAGAGACTGCCTCTGACATAAACTGATTGGCTGGCTCTTTGATCACCTCCCTCTGAGGGGGAAGCAGCCTTACCAGGCCACAGAAGATGATAATGGAACCAGTTCTGATGAGATCTGATAGACTAAGATCAGAAGGAAGGAGAGGGGAACCTCCCCTATCAGTGGACTTGGGGAGGGGCATGCATGAAGAAGGGGGAGGGAAGGTGGGATTAGGAGGGGAGGAGAGAGGGGTTTATGGGGGGATACAAAGTGAATAAAGTGTAATTAATAAGTTTTTTTTTTTTTAAAGGAACAAACAGAAGTGCTGTACTGCCTGGGTTTGTCTGTCAGCTTGACATAAGCTAGAGTCATCAGAGAGAAAGGAACTTCAGTTGAGAAAAACACCTTCATTATTGGGCTGAAAATTTCATGATTTCCTTAGTTTTAATTACTGAGTAGTATTCTGTTGTGTAAATGTACCACAGTTTCTGTATCCATTCTTCTATTGTGGGACATCTGGGTTGTTTCCAGGTTCTGGCTATTATGAATAAAGCTGCTACAAACATTTTTGAACAAATGTTCTTGTTGTGTACTTGAGCATCTTTTGGATATATGCCTAGGAGTGGTATAGCTGGATCTTGTGGTAACACTATTCCTAATCATCTGAGAAAACACCAGATTGATTTCCAAAGTGGTTGTACAAGTTTACATTCCCACCAGCAATGGAGGAGGGTTTCCCTTTCTCCATAACCTTTCCAGCAAGGGTTTTCATTTGAGTTTTTGATCTTAGCCATTCTGATGGGTGTAAGGTGAAATCTCAGGGTCGTTTTGACTTGCATCTCCCTGATGACTATGGACATTGAGCATTTCTTTAAGTGTTTCTCTGCCATTCTATATTTCTCTACAGAGAATTCTGTGTTTAGCTCCATATCCCATTTTTTTTAAAGATTTTTACTGTTTTCTTTTTTATTTTATTTTTCTTATTAATTACACTTTACTCACTTTGTATCCACTTTGTAACTCCCCCCTGGTTCCCTCCCTCCTCCCGTCCCAATCCCTCCCTTCCTCCTCCCTCTGCATGCATGCCCCTCCCCAAGTCCACTGATAGGGGAGGACACCTTTTCCTTCCTTCTGATCCTAGTCAATTAGGTCTCATCAGGAGTGGCTGCCTTGTCCTCTTCTGTGGCCTGGTAATGCTGCTTCCCCCTCAGGGGGAGGCCATACCCCATTGTTTAATTGGATTGCTTGATTTGTTGCTTTTTAACTTCTTTAGAAAAGATAATCCTGAGTGAGGTATCCCAGAAACAGAAAGATACCCGTGGTATATACTCACTTATATGCGGATACTAGACCTATAAGATAGGATAAACATAATAAAATCTGTACACCTGAAGAAGTGAAACAAGAAGAGGTTCCAGGGTAAGATGATCAATCCTCACTTAGAAAGACAAATGGTATAGACATTGGAAGTAGGAGAAAACAAGAAACAGGACAGGAGCTTACCATAGAGAGCCTCTGAAAGACTCTACCTTGCAGTGTATCAAAGCAGATGCTGAGACTTATAACCAAACCTTGGGCAGAGTGCAGGGAATCATATGAAAGAAGGGGGAGTTAGTAAGACCTGGAAAGGATGGGAGCAGCACAAGGACCATTATATCTGGGTACAGGTGTCTTTTCTGAAACTGACTCTCCAACCAAGGACCATGCATGGATATAACCTAGAACCCCTGCTTGGACGTAGCCCATGGCAACTCAGCATCCAAGAGGGTTTCCCTATTAAGGGGAACAGAGACTGTCTCTGACATTAACTCAATGGCTGGCTCTTTGACCTCCTCCCATACCCCTGCCAAGAGAGTAGTAGCCCTGCTAGGCCCCAGAGTAGGACATTGTAGCCAATCCTGATGAGACCTGATAAACTAGGGTCAGATGGAAGGGGAGGAGGACCTCCCCTACCAGAGGACTTAGAGAGGGGCAGGGAGGAGATGAGGAAGGGAGGGTGGGATTGGAAGGGAATGAGGGAGGGGGCTACGTCTGGGATACAAATTAAATAACCTGTGATTAATCTAAAAACTAAAAATTATTAAAATAATGAAAAAAATATCCAGCTGTAAGGCCTTTTTTTAATTAGTGATAAATGGAGGAGGGCCCAACCCATTGCGGGTGGTCAATCCTTGGGCTGGCAGTCCTGGGTTCTGTAAGAGAGCAGGCTGAAGCAAGCATGTAAACAACACCCCTTCATGGCCTCTGCATCAGCTCCTGCCTCAAGCTTCCTTTCCTGCTTGAGTGCCTATCCTGACTATAACCTTGAGCTGTAAGCTAAAAAAAAAAAAAAAAAAAAAAAAAAAAAAAAAAAAAAAAAAAAAA
>NW_026591086.1:29940247-29953091 GCF_907164565.1 Psammomys obesus
AAAAAAAAAAAAAAAAAAAAAAAAGAAAGAAAAAGAAAAAACAAACAAACAAACAAACAAAAAAAACTCACTTTCTTCCACAACTTGCTTTTTGGTCACGGTGCTTCCACCATGCCAATAGAAATCCTGTTTTTGTAACAGAAATTCTAACTGACACTGAGTACTGGGTTTTAGACCAATGAAGATTCAACAGCAAGAATAGCACTATTGTATCAACACTGCAGTGTCTACTCCAGACTCTCATCATTTGGTACACAGCTATTACAGAGATGACTATTCTCTTTGACTAGCTCTGGCTTATTGAAGTCTTATATTTAGTAGTAGGCTAAAAGTAATTTAAAAGAAGAAACCACAATGGGAAGCTTTTAATTAAGATGCAATTTTGTGTGACATAGTGGTTCAGCTATAGTGGGTATTCAATAAACATTTTAAATGGATAGATAATTTTAAGGTGCTATTTGTATGGCATGAAGTTTCTATTTGCACACTTTATGCTTAGCTCTGACTGTACGTTTCTTGACTTGATAAAGTACTCATCTAATAATTTAGAATAATTTAGAATAATTTTTCATGAGAAGAAATTCTTTTGATATATTAAAAGTAAAATATTAAAAATTTGATACTTCTAAAATTAAAGAGGATATGTTTAAATGAATTCTATAAATTAGATATAACAGCATAAACAAAGATGTGTTCTGCTTTATTTTAATGATACTCTTTTTATATTCAGCAAATCTTCAGTAATTTTAAATTAAATGCTTTGATTAAAACTGATGCAAATTTTTACAGAAATAGAAGCCCCAATTAGAGAAAGATGCCTGACTTTTGCCATTTGCTACTAAGCAAAATAAAAAAGAAAGAAAGATAGAAAAGAAAAAAAAGACATACATTTGGGGTAGAAATGAGCTTTTAAATTTATGTCAATTGTATTACAGTTAGTTTTTAAGAAGGGGTAAGACATTCAATACCTTTTTATTGTACCCATTTTAAATTATTATATTTTTCTATGTGTGTTTTTTTCCCATATTTTGGGTCCCAAAGCTAGATCTCAGGTCTTCAAGGTTTGGCAGCATATGCCTTTCTCTGCTGATTTATCGGCAGATTCTTTATTGTCATGTCTATTACTGTAGTCTAAGGTCCAGATTAGACTTTAGTTGAGCTTTTACTCCAGCACTCTATCCATTCTAATCTGATCCAAAATGTTTTTCTTTGCAATTTTTTTGTTGAGATTATAATCTCACAGCAACTGCCTGATCCTCCAGCTCTAACAATTCTTTTTTTCCTTCATCAGTAATATTCCAGTAGTTTTGGGTGCAGGAGTGTTTTGTAGATATATTTACTGGGACTGGGCTCCACAACTCTACATTTTGGTTAGTTGAAGTTTTTTGGGGTTTGTTTGTTTGTTTGTTTGTTTGTTTGTTTTGTAATGGTTTCCATTTGTTGCAAAGAGGACTTTCCTTGGTGAATGGTAAGGACTACACTTACCTGTGAGTACAAACAAATGTTTAGTGTATAGCCAGGGTTTATGCTGTTTTAGTAAAGTTTAAAGTGGTGGTTTTAACTTGTCCTCTGAGATCCACAACTTCTCAAGCCCTGAATAGTTGGCTAGGTTTCCAATACAAGACATAGTTTTTCTCTTGTTCTAGCTGGCATTAAATCCAAATAGATAATTGTAGATAAAGGCTGAGGTATGCATGCTACTGCTTTATCTCTAGGATTATCCTGACATGTCGATCATTTTTGATAAGTACCATCTACAGGTAGGATGTATGGTTTCTTTCTATCTTTGCAAGCTCGTATAGCAAATTCTGACATCCTAAAAGCTGTACTCAAGGAGGAAGCATTCAAATTAGTTTTAAAATATATGCAGAATTATAAGACCCTCTGACCAATCAGATGTCTCCCGAGGAGATATCCATTCATTAAAGTGCTTGCTCTGACATCTGTGATAAATATCTGAGCTCAGATCCCCACTTCCAATGTGAAAAGGATGAGTATGGATATACAAGTTTGTAACAACAGCTAGGGGGATCATGGAGGTGGAGACAGATTCCTGGATTTCACTGTCTAGCTTCTCTTTAAAAGTCATTAGCTTCCAGATTCAGTAATGCTCTGTCACACACATGCACACAAACTTGGGAGAGATTAAGAAAGAAACTGACAATTATTCCTTCACTTATACCTGGATATATGTATTAATATGTACACAGGAACATGTTCTCATATGAAAACACACAATGAACTTTTAATAGACAATATTTTAATTATTTGAGAAATTTTTATCTGCACATAGATAAATTGGTTATACTCTCTTTCACCTCCAATTCCTACTGCATCTACTCCTACCCACCATACTTAAGAAAGTTATCTTTTTTTTAAATCTATGAAGTCTACTTTGTGGGTCCATACAGTCTTTGGATATGTGCCCATGCCCTAGAAGGTGGTCAACTTGCCAAGAATCTCACACTTAAGGAAAACTGGCTTTTCATCGCCCAGCAGCTAATAAATGTAGATGTCTTTTTACATACAGAAGTGACTTTGTGCCCTGCCCCCTCCCTCCTGAGAGTTTTGCCTGGCTTGGGATTTACCATCTCTAGTATATGGTCCCTCAATTGCTATGAGAATCTATCTACAACTTCCCTGTTGTGTCCTGAAAATATTGTTTTGTTATGTGTGGTGATTCCCCTTCAGGCTCTACAGAAAGCAGGGGAAAAAAATCAGGGTGAAGTGAAAATGAAATTTGGCTCAGCCTGATTTTATTGTAACTGATACTAGACCAGGACTTCTGGAGTCTGACCCTGGGTCATTTTACTTTAGCCATATTTAAGCACAGCACAATTATGGGGGAAAAAAAAAAGCATTCAGGTAACAATTAACTCAGTCTCAAGTATACAACGATTTAAGACATATTTACATTGAGATTCTTTACAGAGTACATCTGACTTCTTTCACAAGAATAAGTACTTTTGACTCAGTTATAGTGCTCAAGATTTAGGGTCTATGAAACTTGACTGAGGTAAACATAATACCTTTAAGTGTCAGGATTGGCCTGGCACTCAGCTAATGTAGAAGTCACTTAGGCTGTTGTAAAATACTAGTGACATGACTCATAAAAAGAGGCCACAGATAAGGACATTGAAGCCAGTCCTGAAGATACCTGATAAGCTAAGGTCAGATGGAAGGGGAGGAGGACCTCCCCTATCAGTGGACTTGGAGAGAGGCCCGGGAGGAGATGAGGGAGGGAGAAATTGGGAGGGAATGAGGGAAGGGTCTATGGCTGAGATACAAGTGAATGACCTGTGATTAAAATAAAAATGAAAAGAAAAAGAAAAAAAGAATGAGTTTTATGGTCTAAAAGCAATGACCAAGATTTAAGGAGGAAGGATACTGTCTAGGAAAAATAAATTTTGGGAAATAGAGGCAGAGCCTGTCCCAGCAAACAGCAAAGGATAAGCCAGTTGTAAATCTATATCATTCTTGGAATTCCAGGAAAAGCAGCTACATACCTCATTTTATTGAAGAAGTAAGGTGTGTGTTTAAGTGTCCTGGCTTCTCCAGTCGTTACCTGCGTTCACAAGGCCTTTTTGCCCTTACAGGTATGCTCAATCACTGGCACCTGGCTCTAACAATTTTTCTGCCTCCCTGTTCTGCAATGGTCTCTGAGCCTCAGGAAAAAAAGGGTGGCTGGCTTTGTGTGTTTTTTTTTTTTAATTTTTTTAAATTTTTTATTTTAATTTTTTTATTAATTACACTTTATTTACTTTGTGTCAATTTGATACGAGCCAGAGTCCTCATAGATAAAGGAGCTTCAATTTTCCTGTTAGTGGGGACAAGTGACACAGACCTCTCTACCTACTTCCTGATGGATAGGGTCAATCTCAATCGTCCAGCTTCTTTAGATGTACAGATTTTAGTATATTTATCCTATATTATATATGTCTAATAATCACTTATGAGTGAGTGAGTATATACCATGTGTGGCTTTTTGCTTCTGGGTTACTTCACTCAAGACGAACTTTTCTAGTTCCTACCATTTGCCTGCAAATTCCATGATTTCCTTGTTTTTAATTGCTGAGTAGTATTCCATTGTGTAAATGTATCACAGTTTCTGTATCCATTCCTCCATTGAGGGAAAGTAGGTTGTTTTCAGATTCCAGCTATTACGAATAAAGATACTCTGAACATGGTTAAGCAAATGTCCTTGTTGTATACTTGAGCATATTTTGGATATATGCCAAGTAGTAGCACTATTTCTAATTTTCTATGAAAGTACCAGATTGAGTGTTACTCTATTCTTAACTCTCTAAACTACCTCAGATACTTGCACAGTGTAGCTTTTCTGCTCCAGCTCCTCTTCTCTGATGTCTCCTGGACATTGACCTATGGATTAATCCCCTCCTCCCTCTTCTGTCTCCTACATGGACTGGCACAAAATCCACCCCTGTTCTCTCCCCTGCTAAAAGATTGGCTCTAAGGTGCTTTATCAGGGAACAATGGGAAGCAGTGCTTAGACAACACTGTGACAGGAGATTCTCAGAACAAGGATTGCAAAGAGATATGGGGTGATACAGAAATCAGCATTTGAATTACACAATAACCTTATGCCCACAAACCTCAATCGAGGAAATGCCTCCATGAGATCCAACTGAAAAGCATTTTCTCAATTACTGATCAATAACAGAGGGTCCAGCCCCTTTTCATTGTTTCCATTCCTGGGCTGGAGGCCCTGGGTTTTATAAGAAAGCAGGCTGAGCAAGCCATGTGACTGAAGCCAGTAAGCAGTAGTTCCCCATGTCCTCTACATTGGCTTCTACTTTCAAGTTCCCTCTTTTCACTCCCTCCAGTGATTGTTTATGATCTGGAACTCTAAGCCAA
Organism: Psammomys obesus; assembly: GCF_907164565.1. NCBI lineage: Eukaryota > Metazoa > Chordata > Mammalia > Rodentia > Muridae > Psammomys > Psammomys obesus. Next base: position 29,945,123 of record NW_026591086.1, read on the forward strand.
ATAAACCCTTTGAAACCCATGTTGCTTTTAGGTCATCATTTTTCCTTGTTGCGATAAAAACTTTAAGACAGAGATTCATTCCATAACTTCTGTGACTCTAGAGAACCCTGACTAATGCAATGTGTATGATATAAATGTCTTATTCAGACATAAGTACCCTGAGGTCTCTCACTGTACACAATTATAAGTTCGGGCATCTGGATTAATGAACATCTACAAGAAGTAGCTTCTGTAACAAAGATTGAGAGATGCACTGATCTATTTTTAGAATAGTCATTAAAATTCACTGCAATACTATTTCCATTTAACAGTGTAATTTTGTTTATTTTTTCCTAAGACATGATGAGCTTTCTCTCTCCTCATAAGTGCTTGGACCTTGTAATGGTGCCAAGTATGGGCTCTATCTTGTGGAGACGGCCATAATTCTAATAAGAAAATGGTTGATCGCTCCTATAGCACTCCTTCCACTATCTTCAGTAGATATACCCTGTTAGTCGCATCATTTCTCTAACTTACATGGTTCACCGGTGGAAAAGATTAATGATTACTTTTCTCCTTCATTAGTGTTATGTCATTCTATAACACTAGAAATATGAGCCAATAGCAATGAGGCTTTCAGGTGAGTATCAGCTTGATTTGTCCACGCTCTTTGAAGTTTCTTCCATATTCATTTAAATAGTATCCTCAACCATAGGGTTCTGCTATTAATCTATGGAGGGTTAGTAGGAAAAATGACAATAACTTAGAATATTTGGGGGGGGGGGTTCCTATGGTTCCCTAGCATCCAGCAAATCCAAGAGAAGTAACACATTTGTGACATTTATCTTCAAAATATTTGTCTTAGCTTTATTATCTGTGTATGAGTAATTTGGCTCTCTCTTCACTATATGTTTGTCTGGTACCTGCAGAGGTGAGAAGAAGGCACAGTTTCCCTTGGAACTGGAGTTAAAGTTGGTTGTGATCTATTATTTGGGTGATGACAAAAACCCAGTTCTTTTGAAAGAAAAACAGGCGTTCTTAACTATTGTGCTATCTCTCCAACCCCCAGAAGTGTGCCTTTTATTTGTTATCCTGTAATGTCTAATAAGAAAATCTGTGCTCCATTATAGGGTAACTCCATTTCATCTATTTTTAAATGTGCATACGTATATAGGTATGAGCATGTGTATATAGTTTCATTATTTTAATTTCTCTTATTATATCACAGTTTTCTGTTTTCTATCCTTTGAAAGCTCTTCTAATCCTTAGCAATCAGTGAAATGTAGATCCAAGTGACTCTGAAATTCTGTCTTCTACTGCTTCCAATGTCTATATCATTTTTCTCTTCTGAAAGAAAATTAAACATCTTTAATAGGATCCTTCTTGTCATTTAGCTTCTTTAGTTTCTGTAGATTTTAGTATGTTTATCCTATATATATGGTTAATATCCACTTATAAGTGAGTATATGGCATATATAAGTGAGTATATAGGTATGCTTCTCGGATACCTCACTCAACATGAACTTTTCTAATTCCTTCCATTTGCCTGAAAATTTCATGATTTCCTCGTTTTAATAGTTGAGTAGTATTCTATTGTGTAAATATACCAGTTTCTGTATCCATTCTTCAGTTAAGGGACATCTACGTTGTTTCCAGATTCTGGCTGTTATTAATAAAGCTGCTATGGACATGGTTGAGCAAATGTCCTTGTTGTTGAGCCTCTTTCAGATATATGCCCAGGAGTGGTATAGCTGGATCTTGAGGTGGCAATATTCCCAGGTTTCTGGGAAAGCACCCTATTGAATTCCAAAGTGGTTGTACAAGTTTATATTCCCATCAGCTGTGGAGGAGGGTTCCTCTTTCTCCACATTTCTTCAGCATGTATTGTCTCTTGAGTTTTTCATCTTAGCTATTCTAATGGGTGTGAAATGGAATCTGAGTCATTTTGATTTTCATTTCCCAGATGACTAAGGACACTGAGCTTTTCTTTAAGTGTTTGTCTGCCATTTGATATTCCTCTGTTGAGAATTCTCTATTTAGCTTGGTACCACATTTTTAATTGGATTATTTGTTTAGCTTGTGTTTAATGTTTTGAGTTCTTTATATATTCTGGATATTAACTCTCTGTCAGATATAGGGTTGGTGAAGATCTTTTCCCAGTCTGTAAGCTGTTTTTATGTTCTGTTGACAGTTTCCTTTGTTTACAGAAGCTTTTCAGTTTCAGGAGGTCCCATGTATTGATTATTGATCTTAGAGCCTGTACTGTTGTTGTTCTGTTCACAAGTTGTCTCCTGTGCCAATGAGTTCGAGGCGCTTCCCCACTTTTTCTTATAACAGGTTTAGTGTTTGATTTTATGTTGGGGTCTTTGATGCACTTGGACCTTAATTTTGTTCAGTGTGATAAATATGGGTCTATTTGCATTTCTCTACATGTAGCCATCCAGTTAGACCAGCACCATTTGTTGAAGATGTTGTCTTTTTTCTATTGTATGGTTTTGGCTTCTTTGTAAAAATCAGGTGTCCTTAGCTGTCTAGGTTTATTTCTGGGTCTTCAATTCAATTTCCTTGATCCACCATTCTGTTTCTATGCCAATACCATTCCATTTTTTATTACTGTTGCTCTACAGAACAATTTGAGATCAGGGATGGAGATAACTCCAGAAATTCTTTTATTGAACAGTTTGTTTAGCTAATCTGTGTTTTTTTTTTTTTTTTTTTTTTTTTTTGAGAAGTTTTGTTTTGAGAAGTTGAGAATTGTTCTTTCAAGGTCTGTAAAGAATTGTGTTGGTATTTTGATAGTAATTGCATTGAATCTGTAGATTGCTTTTGGTAGGATGGACATTTTTCACTATGTTTTTTTTTTCATGATTTATTTGATTTTATTTTATGTGCATTAGTGTGAACGTATCAGAGCGTTTGGAATCAGCATTACAGACAGTTGTGAGCTGCCCTGTGGGTGCTGGAAATTGAACCCAGGTCCTTCAGAAGAACAGATAGTGCTCTTAACCACTGAACCATCTCTCCAGGCCCCATTTTCATTATGTTAATCCTATCAATCCATGAGCACGGGAGATCTTTCTATCTTCTGATATCTTTTTCAATTTCTTTCTTCAGAGACTTGAAGTTTTTGTTCAAATTGGTCTTTCACTTGCTGATTAGAGTCACACCAAGGTACTATCTGTTATTAGTGGTTATTGTGAAAGGTGTTGTTTCCCTAACTTCTTTTTCTGCCCTTTTGTCTTTCGTATACAGGAAGGCTTCAGATTTTTTTATCCAGCAACTTTGCTGGAGGGGTTCTCTGGTAGGGTTTTTGGGGTCACTCATGTATACTATCATAACTTCTATGACTAGTGATACTTCTTCCTTTCTGATTTGTATCTGCTTTATCTCCTGTAGTTGTCTTATTGCTCTAGCTAGGAAGTCAAGAACTATGTTGAAGAGATATGGAGAGAGCAGGCAGCCTTGTCTTGTCCCTGATTTCAGTGGGATTGGTTTAAGTTTCTCTCCGTTTATTTTGATGTTGGCTATAGGCTTGCTGTATATTGCCTTTACTATGTTTAGGTATGTGCCTTGTATCCCTGATCTCTAGAAAAATGGAACAGGTGTTGCATTTTGTCAAATGCTTTTTTAGCATCTAAGGAGATGATCATGTGGAGGTTTTTGTTTTGTTTTGTTTTTGTGTTTTTGTTTCCAGTTGGTTTATATGGTTGATTGCATTGATGAATTTCTGTAAATTGAACCACCCCTGTAGGCCTGGGATGAAACCTACTTGGTAATAATGGGTGATATCTTTGATGTGTCCTTGGATTCAGTTTGAGAGTATTTTGCTGAGTATTTTTGCATCAATATGTATAAGCGAGACTGGTCTGAAATTCTTTCTTTGTTGGGTCTTTTTGTAGTTTAGGTATCAACATGACTATGGCCTCATTGAATGAGGTTGGTAATTTTCCTTTTGTTTCTCTTTTTTTTGGAATAGTTTACAGATTATTGGTATTAGCTCTTCTTTGAAGGTCTGATAGAATTCCACATTGAAACTGAATGTCTGTCCCTGAGCTTTTATTTGGATGGGATTCTTTTGATGAAAACTTCCATTTCCTTAGGAGATGCTGGATTATTTAATTTATTTACCTGATCTTGATTCAGCTTTGGTAAATGTAATCTCTCCAGAAAATTGTCCATTTCATTAAGATTTTCAGATTTTGTTTCACATATGCTTTTGAAGCTTTAGGGCCTAAAGCTTCTTTGAATTTCCTCAGTTTCTGTCATTATGTCCCCTCCTTTTCATTTATGATTGTATTAATTTGAGTAGTGTCTCTCCGCCTTTTAGTTAATTTTGCTAAGGATTTGTCTATCTTGTTGATTTTCCCCAAGAACCAGTTTTTGGTTTCGTTGATTCTTTTAGTTGTTCTCTTTGTTTCTAAGTTATTGATTTCAGCCCTGAGTTCAATTATTTTCAGCCTTCTGTTCCTCTTGGCTGTGTCTGTTTCTCTCTCTCTCTCTCTCTCTCTCTCTCTCTCTCTCTCTCTATATATATATATATATATATATATATATATATATATATATATATAATTGGTTTAGTACCTTCAAATGTGCCAATAAGTTGCCTGTATGAGATGTCTCAAATTTCTTTATGAAGACACTTAGTGCTATTATGAAATTTCCTCTTAGCATTTCTTTCATTGTGTCCTATAAGTTTGGGTTAGTTGTGCTTTCATTTTCATTAAATTCTAGGATGTCTTTAATTTATTTCTTCCCTGAGCCTGCGGTTATTGAGTAGAAAGTTGTTCAGTTTCCATGTGTGTATAGACTTTTACTATTTCTGTTATTGTTAAGTGTTTTAGACCATGGTTGTCTGGTATGATACAAGGGATTATTTCAGTCTTTCTGTATCTGCTGAGGCTTGTTTTGTGCCCAACTATATGGTCAATTTTAGAGAAGGTCCGAGTACCACTCCCCATTTTTCAGCTCTTAGATTCCTTTATCTTCCTCTTCAGTAATCTTTGAGCCCTGGGGTTTGAAGGATTAATACTGATATTCAGTTTAGGACTGAACACTCAATATTTTATTCAAAACTTTGACTTGTTATGTAGCTCTCCAGTGACTGCTATTCTCTTTAGAAAAGTGTTTCTTTCACTAAGGTAGAGAGAAGCCTAGGCAGCTCAGTGTGCAAGTGGGTTCCCTAGTAATGGGAACAGGGACTGCTTCTGACATGAACTGATTGGCCTGCTCTTTGACCACCTCCCCCTGAGGGGTGAGCAGCTTTACCAGGCCACAGAGAAAAACAATGCAGTCAGTCCTGATGATACCTGATAAGCTATGCTCAGATAGATGGAGAGGAGAACCTCCCTTATCAATGGACTTGGGGAGGAGTATAGGAGGAGAAGAGGTAGGATTAGGAGGAGATTAGGGAGGGGGCTACAGCTGGGATACAAAGTGAATAAAGTGTAATTAATAAAAAAAATTTAAAAATAAATTTAAAAAAGTAAAAAAGAAGAGAGAGAGAGAAGCCTAGGTTTGTTGGTAACAAAATGTGGCCAAGATATTTTGTACAGTCTTCCCTGTTAGTTAACATGCCATCTTGGTTGCTTAGAACAAAATTATAGCTTTTAACCATATCTTTTCTCTCATTCCCATCTATATTCAATTCATCAGAAATGTTCATTTATTTCTAATTGATGTTACTGAAGGTTAACTCATCTCATTAGGCCTCTTATCTTCTTATGCATGAATGTTAGAATGGCCTGACCCACCTGGCTACTTCTGCCTCTCTTATCCTTCAAGTTTTCTTACAATATCTACTCACTGGTTCAAAAGAGTTAGAAATTAGTTTCTACTGATGCACTCTTCAGTACTCAGAAAAATGTTTCCAAAATTATTTAGTACAAATTGACTTATTTTGTAACCTACTCAGTTCTTTCTGCATACCCCTCAGAGTCTTTGCTACCTCAGCTCTGCATTATTCTTTCTAGTGATACTCAATGGGTACTCAAACTTTGGCGTAGGAGGCAAGGTATCACTTTTTCTTTTATCTAGAAAACTGTGCCTTCAAATACTGCTAGAATACAGTTCCTCTTTTCCTTGATATCTCTGTCCAAACCTACAGCCTGTTGAAGGGATTTGTTCATCTCACTAGAATAGACCCTCATGAGTTACTACAGAATGCTTAGTTTTGATAATTTTTTGATATTATTGTAAAATAAATTACACAATTCCTTAATTATGTATTTAGAATTGACTTTTCCCAAGTGAGTGCACATGACTATAAAGGTAGTTTTTTATTGTTTTAATTTATTAATGTGAGGCCAGAATTTTGAATGCTGCCAACAAAATAAATAAATATAAAATTTCTTAACATTAAACTGTAATTAGTTTTTACAGCCTTGTCTTTACAAAATATCTGTAGCCCCTTTTAAATATGTGAATGACCTTGTTCTTGTGCAGCTCACTTTTCTCCTTGTTCAACAACACAATTTCGCTGAAAAAAAAATGAGTACTTGAAATGTAGCATTGTAACATCCATCCACCTCTGTCAAATGTGGCATCCTTTACCTTTTCAAATTATTTTCATTCTTGAACTCTTAAACTTTTTATATTATTTTACAGTAACCAACACTAAAGAATTAAAAAAAAACATTTTAAGTGTTTCATTTTACACATATTAAGTGCTTTTTATAAAAGTCCAAACTCCTTTCCTTTCTGTGTTCCTATAATATAATGTATATTGAATTCAACTGACACACAAAATATCTGTTATTGCATCTCAATACTCTCATGCCGACAATCTAAAATATTCCAATCGTAAGTATTCTTGTGGATACTTTTCTAGCATACTAGAAAAGCATAACCTATCAGAAATGTTATGTGTAGTTAAAATTGTACTGATAAGAGGAAATCCTATTCAAATAGGAAGAATGGAGCTATGACATTTGCAGGAAAATGGGTAGAAATAGACATCACCATGGTAAACAAGTCAAACAAGGGCAAAATTCATGTTCTACATGTGATATAAAGTACACACTGTATGTAAAAATTGAAGAGATTTGTTTGAGTGAAGGAAGAGATATAAGGAGTGAATATGGACAACAAGAAAGAATAATGTGAGAGAAAATGACAAGAAAATAGCATTTGTTTTCTTTCATATATGAAATTGACATTTTATTTTTTGATGCATCTATGTCTATATCTCTAGAATACTGATACAGGGGACATGGGATAGTGTTGGAGGAAATATGAACAAAGCAGACATGTTTAAAAATGTCATAAAGTATTCCATTATTTTGTATGCTACTAAAAATTATAAACAAATTATAATATAAACATGTTTTCTACTCCACGGGGATGCCAAAAGCTTGGGGGAGATGTAGGTGAAAAGTCTACTTATTGAATAATTTCTAAATTATGTGTATGTGTGTTGTATGTTCATGTTTATTATTAGCTGAAGATAATCAAATTTAAACAAATAACTAAATGACTCAATTTAAAACATGTGCTTCATCAAACAAATATTCAAGCCACTAATTTCTCAAAGGAATGAATAACAAAATCACTTGGCAGGCTAGATCAAAGGTTTATATTCATGTCTTCTTTCCAAACTAAAACTCGGTATTTTTTATAGGTTGTAGCATGTATTAGGAAAGACTGATTTTAGTAAAAGGGCTTAGATCAGCACTGCTGAATTGAGTCTCCATGACTCAATTTTTGTTTTTCTTCTAACTAAAGTGCCATTTCAAGTTTAAACTTTCTATAGATCAATATTTTAATCCTTTCAATTGCCTTGGATTACATTGGAACCATTTTTTGAGATGTTTTTGGAACCATTTAATTATACTGTTATATATAAATTCAAGATGAATTTATAAGAAATTATTCTCCTTATAGTTTAAGTAAATAAATATTATTTTTCCTAACCTGTCTACTTTTCTGTATTTTCTCCTTATAGTTTAAGTAAATAAATATTATTTTTCCTAACCTGTCTACTTTTCTGTAT
>NW_026591086.1:29953101-29954709 GCF_907164565.1 Psammomys obesus
TTAAGTAAATAAATATTATTTTTCCTAACCTGTCTACTTTTCTGTATAGGTTATTAGTTTGTTTAAGTAATTTGTATGATATTTTAATGATTCATCATTCAAGCAGAAAAATCAATCAAATAATGTTCATATACATTATAATTTTATTTTAATATAAACATACATTTTTTAATACAGATTTTTTGTTATGCTGAAGATCAATCCCAGGACCTAACACATTATGTAAGCCCACATTCTCCAGCCAAGTTTCATGATTTGATAAGATTTTATCACTTAAAAGTGCCTCACCTCTTATTTATGCAAATTAACCACTGTTTAAAATTGTGTCTTCCTCTGCTATCTTTAGTTGTATTCAAACTTTAAATGACTTTAAAAAAAGCACTTGTATCTCATAATAAAGGTGTTGCTAGCATTTATAACTATAGCCAAAATATATATTTTTTTATATTTTCTGTATGGAAACTTTCACTTTATAAACATAAAGTGGGGAATTCCACTAGAAAAAAAAATGGGTCAGCCATTGAGTACTTACTGCTGGTGAAAAAAATAAATGCAAGTTGACAGCAAATATGTGGGGCACCTCCCAATCTGTAGAGGAATTTTAATCCAGCAACATGATTGCTCTGTCAAGGGATCACATCCAAAGACCTTCTAGGTCTATGTGGTCTGGCAAGAATGCAGACATGAATTGTATTATAGTATGATCTTTCTGGAATACAGACTTACCCATAGTACACACCTTATATCCCCCAAACATTGAAGGTAAGGTTAGTTTATAGAAGGAAGCAGCCATGTTTGAAAATGATCTCTAATTAAGGAGAAGGCAAAGTGACGAATCAGAAAAGGATTTGACAGAATGAGTCAGAGATAAGATATGAGCAATTGTCACAAGATCAGACAGAAAGAAGAGCTATGTAGTAGCAATGCAGAAAAAGAAAGCTATTTTATTGGGAGTTTCTTACCTGGACAGTTTACAGAAACACATTACAGTAAGAATAAGCTAGGCACAGGTGAAGAGAGAATGAGCCAGAGAATGAGAAGGAGCCAGAATATTTAAACCTATTGTTAGAATTAGTTTGAGGCCAAGTATAGCAATCCAGTGAGAAGCCAATTTGAATTACTCAGGTCAGAGAGAAGCATAGACCATAACAACTGAGTTGAACCAGCTAGTGAGAGTTCAGAAAGAACCAAGAAGGTCTGGAAACTACTCTCATCTCATTCCATTATCTGAGAAAATAAAAACAACAATTACACCATCCCAGATTTGGGCCCCTATTAACACCCATATACATGAAGTACTTGTTTACACATATAATAAATAATAAAATCTAGCTTTTAACCTTAAAAAAATCACTTATTCAATATTTCATGAAGAAAATCAAAATAGTTTTTTTGTGAGAGGAAATTTGGGCGAAAGAGGCAATTGAAGTTAATTTTAGTGCTTCTCTCTGCCGTTTTGAGAAATACCCAATGATCACAAGTTTAATTCTGTAATGAATGTCTACACTCATACTAGGGAAGCTTCTTTCTTAGACCTAATATTAATTTTCTTTCTTTCTTTCTTCCTTCCTTCCTTCCTTCCTTCCTTCCTTCCTTCCTTCCTTCCTT
>NW_026591086.1:29954719-30009213 GCF_907164565.1 Psammomys obesus
CTTCCTTCCTTCCTTCCTTCCTTCCTTCCTTCCTTCCTTCCTTCCTTTCTTTCTTTCTTTCTTTCTTTCTTTCTTTCTTTCTTTCTTTCTTTCTTTCTTTCTCTTTCTTTCTGTCGTCACTGTACATCCAGATCCCAGCTATGTCCCTCTTCTACTCCCTACACTCATACCCCTATGCCCTCATTCCCCTGTCTCCTTCTCAGGGAAGGAGAGGCTCTCAAGGAGCCTACCCTGTCACCCCAAGTCACAAGACTAAATGAATCCTCTCCAACTGAGGCTTAACAACACAATGCAGCTAAGGAAATGGATCCAGAGGCAGTCAATCTTGTCAGAGATAACCCCTATTTTTGTTGGTAGGGGATTCACATGTTGACTAGGCTGCACATCTGGTACATATGTGTCAGGGGCATAGGACCAGCCCATGCATGCTCTTTGGTTGGAGGTTAAGTCTGTACATACCCTTATGTACTCAAATTAGTTTACTCTTGTAGGTCTTCTTGTGGTTTCCTTGACCCCTCCAGCTTCCTCAATCCTACCTCCAGCTCTTCCAAAAAGCCTCCTTGAGCTTGACCTGTTGTCTGTCTGTGGGTCTCTGCATCTGTTTCCACCAGCTTCAAGGTGAAGCCTTTCAGAAGACAGTTATGCTATATTCCTGACTGCAAGCACAACAGAATATCTTTAATAGTGGCAGGGGTTGGCTCTCTTCCATGGGGTAGATCTCAGGTTGGGCCAGTCAATTCTTTTCCATTTTCTCAATCTCTGCTCCATTTCATCCCTGCACTTCTTGTGGGCAAGACAAATTTTGAGTCAAAAGTTTGTAGCCCCCCTCCTTCCACTGGAAGTCCCACCCGGCTGCAGAAAGTGGCAACTTTATGCTCCTTAAGGACTACTGCTAGGGGTCTCAGAGCATGTCACCCCCCATAGACACTGGGAGCATCACCTGTCCCAGAGATGACTCACCCTGACTTCCTTTTTCTCTACCAGTTCTCACCCTCCCTCCTCATATACCTGGTCCCCACCCCTGATACCTTCCCCTCCTGCTCTTTCAGTTCTCTCCCTCCATCTATGTCAGATGTCTAATTTACTTCCTCTTCTGGGTGGGATTCAGGCATTCTTCCTTGGGACCACCTTAGCTTATTTGAGTCTATGAATTGTAGCATGATTACTCTATACTTTATGGCTAATATCTATTTATACGTGAGTACAAACCATGTGTGTCTTTCCAGATCTGGGTAACCTTATTCGGTATGATCTTTTTCTAGTGTCATTCATTTGGCTGCACATTTCATCATGCCTTGGTTTTAATAGCTGAGTAGTATTCCACTGTGTAAGTATACTACATTTTCTTTACCATTTCTTAGGTTAAGGGGCATTTAGATTGTTTCCAGATTCTTCCAATTATGAATAAAGCGGTTATGAAGATACATCAGCAAGTAGCCTTAGGGTATGCTAGAGCATCTTTTGGATATATGTCCAGGAATGTAGAGTTAGGTCCTGAGATAGGTCTATTCCCAATTTTCTGAGAAAGCTTCACATTGATTTTCACAATGGTTGTTCAAGTTTGCACTCCCACCAGAAATGGAGGAGTATTCCCCTTGCTTCATACTCTTACCAGCATATGCTGTCACTTGAATTTTTTATCTTAGCCATTCTGACAGGTATAAGATGGAATCTCAGAGTTGTTTTGATTTGTATTTTTCTAATAACTGAACACATTATTTATAAGTGCTTCTTGGTCATTAGAGATTCCTCTGTTAAGAATTCTGTTTCTATACCCCATTTTATTTTATTTTTTTAATATTTTTACATTTTATTAACTTTGTATCCCCCCATAAGCCCCTCCCTCCTCCCCTCTTGGTCCCACCCTCCCTCCCCTTCTTAATGCATGCCCCTCCCCAAGTCCACTGATAGGGGAGGTCCTCCTCTCCTTTCTTATGATCTCAGACTATCAGATCACATCCGGAGTGGCTGCATTGTCATCTTCTGTGGCCTGGTAAGACAGCTCTCCCCTCAGGAGGAGGTGATCAAAGAGCAGGCCTATCAGATTGTGTCAGAGGCAGTCCCTCTTCCCATTACTATGTAACCCACTTAGACACTAAACTGCCATGGATTACATCTGCGCAGGGGTTCTAGGTTACCTCCATGCCTGGTACTTGGTTGGAGTATGGGTCTCTGGGAAGACCCTTATGTTCAAATCTTCTGGTTCTGTTGCTCTCCTTGTGGAGTTCCTGTCCTCTCCATAACCTACTATTTCCCACTTCTTACATAAGATTGCATGCACTCTGCCCAACAGTTGGCCATAAAATCTCATCATCTGCTTTGATAGTCTGCAGGGCAGAGGCTTTCTGAGGCCCTCTATGGCAGGTTCCTAGATTGATTCCTGCTTTCTTCTTCTTCTAATGTCCATCCTCTTTGCCTTTTGGATGGCCAAGATGAAAAACTCAAGTGACAATACATGTTGGAGAGGTTGTGGAGAAAGGGGAACTCTCCTCCACTGCTGGTGGCAATGTAAACTTGTACAACCACTCTGGAAATCAATTTGGTGCTTTCTCAGGCAACTAGGAATAGCACTTCCTCAAGATCCAGCCATACCACTCCTAGGCATATATCCAAAAGAGGCTCAAGTACACAATAAGGACATTTGTTCAACCATCTTTGTATCAGCCTTATTTGTAATAGCCAGAAGCTGGAAGCAGCCCAGATGCCCCTCAACTGAAAAATGGATGCAGAAATTGTGGTACATCTACACAATGGAGTATTACTCTGCAAAGAAAAATAAGGAAATCATGAAATTTGCAGGTAAATGGTGGGACCTGGAAAGGATCATCCTGAGTGAGCTGTCCCAGAAGCAGAAAGACACACATGGTATATACTCACTTATATAGACTTATAGGATAAACCTAAAATCTATACCCCATTTTTAATTGGGTTATTTTGTTGTTGACATTCCTCTTTTGAAAATTTTCTGCTTAGCTCTGTACCACATTTTTTAATTGGATTATTTGGTTTGTTGGTGTTTAATTTCTTGGATATTAGTTCTCTGTTATATATAACATTGGTGAAGATCTTTTCCCATTCTGTAGGTTACCATCTTGTCCTCTTAACAGGGTCTTTTGACTGTCCCATTTGTTAATTGTCGATCTTAGTGCTTGAAATGTTAGTGTTCTATACAGAGTTGTCTCCTGTACCACTGAGTTCAAGGCTCTCATGGCCTCTGCTGCTAGGAATCTCTGCATCTATGCTTGAATTCCCCCTCATATCTTCCCAAGAGGCTACACTTACTTAGGTCTCCAGCTTGTCACAGAGATATCCCCACCCTCAGCTTCTCTTTTCTCTACAGGCTTTCTATTATCTCTTTCTCTCCCAGAACTGATCTCTACCCTTTTAACTCTCTATGCCTCCTTTCTTACCATGTTCTGTTCCTTCAACCACTGCCTTGGTTTATTCTGTCTCCCCTACCAAGTGAGATTTATGTATCCTTCCTTGGATTCTGCTCAATATCCATCTTCTTTTGGTCTGTGCCTCATAGTATACTTTATAAACCTTGAAAAAGCAATTCTCAACTTCATATTTAAAAATAAAAAAAAAAAACTCCAAAGGCTAAAACAACTTGATAAAAAACAAAACAAAACAAAACAAAAAACACTCCTAGAGGTATTAGCATCCCCAATTTCAGGCTGTACTACAGAGCAATGGTAATAAAAACTGCATGCTGTTGGCATAAAAATAGATGGGTTGATCAATGCAATTGAATTGAAGACCCAAATATGAACCCACACACCTATGTACACCTGATTTTTGGCAAAGAAGTCTATATTAATTTAATTAACTAATTCCAGCAGTGCTAATTATTTAATCACATGAATAAAGTCTATAGTGATGATAGACTAAAATCCACAGAAGTTTACATATATGCCTCTCTCTCTCTCTCTCTATATATATATATATATGTATATATATATGTAATTAATCAATGAAAAATGGCCATAAATTTGATTTTAAAAAGCAATAAGAAGTATATGAGAGGATTTAGACGGAGGAAATGTAAGAGGTAGATAAGTTAATTATAATCTCAAAATATAAAAAATATTAAAATAAAGAGATTATTTTCATTACTGAATAGTTTAAGAGGTGAGCTGCGGAACTCCACTCTCGGTTATATATTCACTTATTATGAAATTTTTTTTTTTTCAAATATTGTCACACGTGAGAGCAATTTAAAGTAAGTGTTTTCCTGAAAGTTAGCTGGGGAATCATGGAGAGGTAATTAGATTCTATATTATTTTTGTGTACTTCCATAAAAGAAATTGAAATCCCCCCAAAATATTAAAATATATCAATACAGTCAATAAAATCCTACTACCTCAAGATATCTAAGTTAGCTTCTTGTCGATGTGATAATTAAGGCTTTTCTGACAAACAAATAAACAGAATTTTGCTTAATCAAAGAAGATATTTAATTAATTAGATTGGTTAAAAAGTCATATGTTCAGTGAAACAACAAAATAAAACAAGCTGGAGGACTAGTATGGCCTATGATGTTATATCTGAGTCTGTGGATACTGCTCAGAATGTTCTTGAATGTTAAATAAACAGTGGTTAAACTTTAGAAATACTCTGAAGAAGCTTTGAGCATTAAACACTGTAGACACCACCAATGACACACAAAAAAAGTAAATCTTATAATTGTGTGCTACAATATACAGTTATCAAAATGCTTCTAAAAAATCAATTGTACATTTAAGACTTCACAGAATAAAATTATAAATTAATTACTCAACATTCCCCAAAGAAAATAAATAATTTTATTATAGGAATAAGAATACAATGTAAATTTATAAATAAAATAAAAGGTATTGATATCATAATATAATTACATTTCCTCTCTTCCTTTTCTATCTCCCAAACCAGCCATATACGTCTCCCTTCTCTCCTTGAAATAGATGGCATCTTTTATTACTAATTATTATTACATGCATTTATATACATATATACGCATACATAGTTCTAAACATAACATGCCAAGTCTGTATGATATTCTTTGTATGCATATTTTCAGGGATAACCCAGCCCTGGAAAACCAATTGCTATGCTCTTTCCTAGCTTTCTTTAGATGCTATGGTTCTTCATGCAGGGTTTAGGCTTTGTGAACTTTTCCTCCCATTTATTAATTTCATTGTTCAGCTCATATTTGGGGAGTTACATTGTTTCAGATGTTATAATAAACCCAATTTCACAGCAAATTTCCCAATCTTCTGGCTCTCAGAGTTCTGCTCCCTCTTTAGCAATGTTCTCTGGACCTTATGTGTTTTACCGATTTACCTTTGTGACTTGGCTCCACAACCCTGCACTGTGATTTGTCCCGATGTTCTGTAGTAGTTTCTCTCTGTGGCAAAGAGAAGGTTTCTTGAGAAGGGGTGGAGTTTATACTTAACTGTGGATATAGTCACAAATGTTTATAGATGGTTAGGTATTGTGCTGGTTTAGTAAATTAGCAGTTATAGATTCTCCACAAATATCCATGACTTCACTAGCACTGAGCTGTTAGCTAAGTTTCCACTACAAGGCATGTTGTTTTTTTTTTTTTTTTCTATTGTTGAGCCAGTCGTAAATCCAATTAAAAATCTTGTGGTTACCACTCAAGTATGTGTGCCGCTATTGTACCTTAGGATTGTCCTCCCGTGCTGGTCATTGATGTGGTTCATAAGGATGATATATAAGTGAGCCTATTTTTGCCTCCTTTCTGTGGAAGCTTCCATTATGACTTTTGGTAGAGAGGAAAATTTCAGATAAGATCCAGCTCAGGGGTCTTTGGGCCATGTTTCTGAAGTACATGATGACTTCAACAGTAGGACATGCTTATACATCTGGGGAGTAACCATGGCTAATGGCACTAGGCTGTATGTTTTACGAGTCTCTTTGACATCCCTGGCCAACAACTCAAAAGATTTCTCATGTTTATTTTGGGGGGTTGTATCAGATTGTCTTTGTTTCTTGAATGAAGCACCAGATGAGAGAAGTTTATTAAATTGTATACGTGTATTTAGTCCCAGAATTATGGGTAGTATAGAATTTGTTGACACATAGTTAATTATTTTGTGGGGCTTCATAAATCCTTATTTTTACTTAACCCACCACGCTCTGTCTTCTGTATTTACCTATCTTACCCTTTCCTAAAAAGACCCCATCCTTTCCCAATTTTCCTATCATATAAAAACTGTAACCAGTTTTTTAGGGCTACAAAATAAAACTAACTGCAAAAATACATGTGTCCACCTATTCAGAATGTCAACGGTTTTTGGTATGTTTGAAAATGCATACACACAGAGTCTCAGAAGATATAGTATTACTTGTCTTTCCTGAGTTGCAGAGCTTGCTACAGACCATGTAATTTTGATCCGTGTATTGGAGAAGTTATCTGAGTTACTGTACTGCTCAAAAGTAAGAAATTATTGAGAATTAAGGTTTTTTTTAATCTATGCTGTTGTTGAAGTACCTTGAAACATTTGGAGGCATGAATTAGATAAATAGCAAAAAAATAATGGAGCTATACACTGGAGTGCATGAGATATGGAATGGAAAGAGAAATCTACCAGATGTGTGACACATTTCTATTACTGAAGCCAGATGGTATGATGCCATCAAAACTCACTAGGAAGCCTTGTGTTGCAGAGTTAGTGAAGTTTGCTTTTTTTATGAGCATCGCTGTGTCCTTTTTACATTGCTAAGAGTCATTTCTTACTCCAAATTACTTCATATATAGGGTGAAGATCACAGGCTTCCTTTGTACTAAGGGTGGAGTTCAAAGATTTGATTTCTAGATGTGGATCTAGTAGCAGAAAATGTGATTTGATGGAATTCAAAGAAAATAAGCATCCTCTCTCCAGGCATCTACCAAAGTGAGCTTGTCATGTGCTTTTAAATAAAGATTGGTAAATCTTAGACACATTTTTTTCTCCCCTAAAGGGAAAATAATATTGAGTTGGAATTTTGACCTATCTGTTTCAAAGAGTGCAAACATGTTTTGATTCCAAGCTCCAAGCATGTCTTCTTCCTCCATCAATAGGACATTTTCACAAGAACAAGGTGACAGTGAGAATGCAGCCCATGCTATGTAACAACTTGTTACTTATTTGGCGAAGTAACAGTAAGTCTCTGACTAAATCTCTAAGGTATTTTCCAAAGGCTGATGCGAAAGGTGTCTAATTTTTAGATCATTGTTTGAATTGAGTATTAAAAGACCCGAGCTTATAGTTTAATAATTTTCCTTTTCTCTGTTGTTTTAAACTACTATTACATTATAGTCATTATAAATACCATCATTTTCAAATGGTCAAATGCCACTACCCTTTAAGTACATAGTGCATGGATTTAAGGTGGTCCTGTGTAAAATCCAACACAGGTGGTAGCTTGATTAACTGTAATGCTGCATGCTTGGATTTGTTGCTCTGTGTGGAATTCCACTCTACTGGAATTCAAAGATGTGGCCAGTCACCAGAACATCTCTTTAATCTCTACATTCTAGGCCCATTTCTAAGATCAATTCTGCATCAGTCAGAATCCATTCATGAAATAAAATTTATGTCAGAAATAATTATGGGGAAATTCTGAAACAATACTTTTTGAAATAACTGTTTACTAAAGATAATTTGTTAATAAATGGAAGAAAACAACAAAAGCTTAGGAATATCACATGTAATGAACAGCCACTACATATATACCCAAGGAAGAATACGCAATGAAGAAAGTATTTCAGTTCAAGATTAAAAGGTAGGCTTCATTAGAGGAGGTGGGCCACAAAAAAAAAAAAAAAAAGATATTTAGAGTTGCTGCAGTACGGAGTAATGACAAGGAGGTGTCAGCAGCTTTGCAGCTTTGCAGCTTTGCAACTTTGCAGCTTTGCAGACCTACCAAGATGGCAACTCACTGAAAACAGTACTGTCAAGAAAACTGTGGGGGGGGCGGAGCCAAGATGGCGACTAGCACACACAGTTTCCAAGCTGTGGAAGAGAAAAAGTTCTGAGTTGATGAGTGGAAGAACTTCTGAAGCCAGGGAAACAACGGAGAGACTTTCTAAACAACAGGGAACATCGCCCGGAGGTGAAAACCTTGGTCTCCGGTCACCCAGGGACTTGTTTGGGGAAGGTGAGAAACGATCCTTTGATCTCTCGGCACTCCCCTCCCCCAGACCTCCCTCCTCCTCGGCACAGCGGACTCGCCTTTCTCAGCTTAGACCTAACTGCCTGGGGCCTGCAGCCACTGAGGCTGAGCCCCAAGTCCTTTATCAGCAAAGGCCAGCAGTACTGTGTCTCGGAGCCCCAGATTCACGAGCGGCAGCTGCACCATCCTCCCAGGGCCCGAGTCTGCTAGACGCCATACTAGCTCCGCAGGATCGCTATCACTGACGGTACGGCCCGCCCAATACCACAGTGACAGAGAATACGCTATATACTCACCAAAACCAGACAGAAACGCCATACAAGCTAGACACACCAGGCGCTGGGCCTCCGAAGCTTGGAGAGCACAGTAAAGAGACCCCAGGACTTCCCAGAAAGCATCTGGACTAGCAACCCAGTCTCCAGTTACAGCGGGACTTTCTAACCTGGCGGCGGAGCAGCACTGAGCTGGCGGGGCACATCAGCCCTCCAGTTTAAGACTAACCAGGGCCAAACCAGAGAACAGAAAGGCTGGTTACCCCGATTCCCACTGACGTGACCACCCTGAAATCTCCAGCTGCAGCAAGACCTCATAACCTGGCAGTGACAGCAGCACGGAACTGGCGGAGCACATCAAAGAAGCAGGGCCAAACCAGAGAGCAGACAGCCCAGATACCCCGTTCTCTGCCAAGTGTCCTGCCTGTAAGTGAGTGCACCCTTGAGAATCTGCAGCTCCACTGATCCTGGCTTCTTCTAAAACAGAAGCCAGGCATCGAACCCCCTCCCACCCATATACCCACTTTGGGAAACAGAGGGGCACTTGGAACATTGAAGTTCCTGCTCTGTGGGTCTAATTGAGGAGTTAAGGCAGTTAATGCCAGAAATTGCGCTGCGATCATCACTAGCGCCTGCGACATATACATTGCAGAGCCCCTCCCACACACTCAAGGGTTCAACATTAGCCATCACTCTGTCCCTCGAGACACACGCCCACACCCACTTACACACACACACACACATATACACACACACACACGCACGCTTGCATTTGCCTCTGTTTGCGCCTGCGTACTTTCCTCCCACAGGTACAGCTAGTCCTCAGCATACGCTAAGGACACGGGACCTCTCTCAACTTCCTGAAGAATTCTCCAGACTCGAGAGAGAGACAGTACCAGTCTGATCGGCTGAATCCAAAAACAAACAGGGAAGGTCTCAGATAAGCCAATGGCCAGGGGTAGGCGAAAGAACATTTCCAACATAAATCAGGACATCATGACTTCACCAGCAAACCCCAAAATAGATGGATATTCCAATTCATCAGAAGCACAGGAAAATGACCTTAAAGCCATGCTTGCTCAATTATTTGAGGCTCATAAGGAGGAAATGAACAAATCTTTCAAAGAGATGGCCAGTCAATTGGAGGTAAAGAAAGAAGAAATAGACAAAACCCTTAAAGAAACACAGGCAAACATAGCCAAACAAATAGAGGCACAAGTAGAGAAGAAATTAGTGGCATACAAAAAGGAAATGAACAAAGAAATAGAGTCCATCGTAGAGAGACAGGAATCCAAATTCAAACACATAAAAGAAATGGTGCAAGGCATGAAAACAGAATTAGAATCAATAAAGAAAACACAAAGTGAGAAAACTCTTGAGCTGGAGAACTTGGAGAAAAGATCAGGAACCACAAAAGTAAGCATCACCAACAGAATACAAGAGATGGAAGAGAGAATCTCTGGAGCTGAAGACACACTTGCAGAAATTGATACTTCTCTCAAAGAAAAAGTAAAATCAGAAAAATTCCAATCACAAAATATCCAAGAAATCAAGGATGCTATGAAAAGACAAAATCTAAGAATAATAGGAATTGATGAAAAAGAAGACTCCAGGCTCCAAGGTCCAGAAAATATTTTCAAAAAAATCATAGAAGAAAATTTTCCCAACTTAAAGAAAGAGATGTCCATAAATATACAAGAGGCCTACAGAACACCAAATAGACTAGACCAGAAAAGAAACACATCACGTCACATCATAGTCAAAACACTAAATCTACAGAACAAAGAAAAGATATTAAAAGCAGCAAGGGAAAAAGGCCAAGTAACATATGAAGGTAGACCTATCAGAATCACACCAGACTTCTCACCAGAAACTATGAAAGCCAGAAGGGCCTGGGCAAGCATCATGGAGACTCTAAGAGATCACAAATGTCAACCCAGACTACTATACCCTGCAAAGCTTTCAATCAACATAGATGGAGAAAACAAAATATTCCATGACAAAACTAAATTTACGCAATATCTATACAGCAAACCAACCCTACAGAAGATACTAGAAGGAAAACTCCAATCCAACGAAAACGAATTCACCCAAGAAAACAGGGCATACAGATAATGTCCCAACAAAAATGAAAAGAAAACAAGCAATGAAACAAGGTAAGATCATCGACTCCATTACACAAGGAACTAACATGCATTGGTCAATATTATCTATCAATATTAATGGACTCAACTCACCAATAAAAAGACACAGGCTAACAGAATGGTTACGGAAACAGGACCCAACATTCTGTTGCATCCAAGAAACACACCTATGCAACAAAGATAAACACTACCTCAGAGTAAAGGGCTGGAAAAATGTTTTTCAAGCAAATGGTTCCAGAAAACAAGCTGGAGTAGCCATCCTAATATCTAATAAAATAGACTTTCAACCCAAGTTAATCAAAAAAGATAAGGAGGGCCACTATATTCTCATCAAAGGAAAAATCCAACAAGAGGACATCACAATTTTGAATATCTATGCCCCAAATACAAGAGCACCTACATTCGTAAATGAAACAATGTTAAAGCTTAAATCATACATTGATCCTAATACCTTAATAGTGGGAGACTTCAACACCCCACTCTCATCAAGGGACAGATCAACCAGACAGACACCAAATAGGGAAATGAAAGCACTCACAGAATCCCTAAATCAAATGGACCTAATAGATGTCTACAGATCTTTTCACCCAAACTCAAAAGAGTACACCTTCTTTTCAGCACCGCATGGAACCTTCTCCAAAATAGACCATATAGTTGGTCACAAAGCAAGCCTCAACAGATACAAAAGGATTGAAATAATCCCTTGTATACTATCTGACCACCATGGACTAAAGCTGGACATCAACAACAACAGAAACAACAAAAAGCCGACACGCACATGGAAACTGAACAACTTACTACTCAATGACAGCTGGGTCAAGGAAGAAATAAAGAAAGAAATTAAAGACTTTCTAGAATTCAATGAAAATGAAGGCACAACATACCCAAATTTATGGGACACATTGAAAGCAGTGCTCAGAGGAAAATTTATAGCACTAAGTGCCTACAAGAAGAATTCTGTAACATCACATACAAACAACTTAATGGCCCAACTGAAAAACCTAGAAAAAAAAGAAGCAGATACACCCAAGAGGAGCAGACGGCTGGAAATAATCAAACTAAGGGCAGAAATCAATCAATTAGAAACAAATAAAATTATCCAAAGAATCAATGAAACAAAAAGCTGGTTCTTTGAGAAAATCAACAAGATAGACAAACCCTTAGCCAAACTAACTAAAAAGCAGAGAGAAACCATACAAATCAGCAAAATCAGAAAGGAAAATGGGGACATAACTACAGACACTGAGGAAATCCAAACGATTATTAGGTCATACTACAAAAGCCTATATGGCACAAAATTTGAAAATCTAAATGAAATGGATAACTTTCTTGACAGATTCCATCTACCAAAATTAAGTCAAGATCAGGTAGAAAGACTGAATAGTCCTATATCTCCCAAGGAAATAGAAGCAGTCATTAACAGTCTCCCCTCCAAAAAAAGCCCTGGACCAGATGGCTTCACCGCAGAATTCTACAAGACCTTCAAAGAAGTACTAACACCAATTCTCCACAAACTATTCCATAAAATAGAAACAGAAGGAACACTACCAAACTCATTCTATGAAGCCACAGTCACTTTGATACCTAAACCACACAAAGATCCAACAAAAAAAGAGAATTTCAGACCTATCTCTCTTATGAACATTGATGCAAAAATACTCAATAAAATACTTGCAAACCGAATCCAAGAACACATCAAAGATATCATCCACCATGACCAAGTAGGCTTCATCCCAGGAATGCAAGGGTGGTTCAACATACGAAAATCCATCAATGTAATCCACCACATAAACAAAATGAAGGAGAAAAACCACATGATCATCTCCTTAGATGCTGAAAAAGCATTTGACAAAGTCCAGCACCCATTTATGTTTAAAGTCTTGGAGAGATCAGGGATACAAGGCACATACCTAAAGATAGTAAAGGCAATATACAGCAAGCCTATAGCCAACATCAAACTCAATGGAGAGAAACTTAAATCAATCCCACTGAAATCAGGGACAAGACAAGGCTGCCCACTCTCTCCATATCTCTTTAACATTGTACTTGAAGTCCTAGCCAGAGCAATAAGACAACTAAAGGAGATCAAGGGGATACAAATCGGAAAGGAAGAGGTCAAAGTGTCACTATTTGCAGATGATATGATAGTATACATGAGTGAACCCAAAGATTCAACCAGAGAACTTCTTCAGCTGATAAACACCTTCAGCAAAGTGGCAGGATACAAAATCAACTCAAAAAAATCAGAGGCCCTCTTGTATACCAAAGACAAAAAGGCTGAGAAAGAAATTAGGGAAACAACACCCTTCACAATAGCCACTAACAACATAAAGTACCTTGGTGTGACTCTAACCAAGCAAGTGAAAGACCTATTTGAGAAAAACTTCAAGTCTTTGAAGAAAGAAATTGAAGAAGATCTCAGAAGATGGAAAGATCTCCCGTGCTCATGGATTGGTAGGATTAACATTGTGAAAATGGCCATCCTGCCAAAAGCAATCTACAGATTCAATGCAATTCCCATCAAAATACCAACTCAATTCTTTACAGACCTTGAAAAAAAGATTCTCAGCTTCATATGGAGAAACAAAAAACCCAGAATCTCCAAAACGATCCTGTACAACAACAGATCATCTGGAGGTATCTCCATTCCCGATCTCAAGCTGTACTACAGGGCAACAGTAATAAAAACTGCATGGTATTGGCATAGAAACAGAAAGGAGGATCAATGGAATCGCATAGAAGACCCAGAAATAAACCCACACACCTATGAATTCTCAATATTTGACAAAGAAGCCAAATCCATTCAATGGAAAAAAGACAGCATCTTCAACAAATGGTGCTGGACCAACTGGATGTCTACATGCAGAAAAATGAAAATAGATCCATATCTATCACCCTGCACAAAACTAAAGTCCAAGTGGATCAAGGACCTCAACATAAAACCAGATACTCTAAATCAGCTGGAAAAAAAAGTGAGAAACAGCCTAGAATTCATTGGCACAGGAGACAACTTCCTGAACAGAACACCAACAGCACAGGCTCTAAGAGCAACAATCAATAAATGGGACCTCATGAAACTGAAAAGCTTCTGTAAAGCAAAAGACACTGTCATCAAAACAAATAGACAGCCTACAGATTGGGAAAGAATCTTCACCAACCCTTTATCTGACAGAGAGCTAATATCAAGTATATATAAAGAACTAAAGAAGCAGAAAAGCAACAAACCAAGTAATCTACTTAAAAAATGGGGAACAGAGCTAAACAGAGAATTCTCGAAAGAGGAACGTCGAATGGCAGAGAAACACTTAAAGAAATGCTCAACCTCATTAGCCATTAGGGAAATGCAAATCAAAACGACCCTGAGATATCACCTTACACCCATCAGAATGGCCAAGATGAAAAACTCAAGTGATAGCACATGCTGGAGAGGTTGTGGAGAAAAGGGAACCCTCCTCCATTGCTGGTGGGAATGTAAACTGGTTCAACCACTCTGGAAGTCAATCTGGCGCTTTCTCAGACAACTAGGAGTAGTGCTACCTCAAGACCCAGCTATACCACTCCTAGGTATATACCCAAAATTTGCTCAAGTACACAACAAGGACATTTGTTCAACCATGTTCATAGCAGCTTTATTTGTAATAGCCAGAACTTGGAAACAACCCAGATGTCCATCAACGGAGGAATGGATACAGAAACTGTGGTATTTTTACACAATGGAATACTACTCAGCAATCAAAAAGGAAGAAATCATGAAATTTGCAGGCAAGTGGTGGGATCTAGAAAAGATCATTCTGAGTGAAGTATCCCAGAAGGAGAAAGACAAACTTGGTATATACTCGCTTATATAGACCTACAAGACATGATAAACATAATGAAATCTACACACCTAAAGAAGATAATCAAGAAAGTGGACACAGGCGAAGGTGATTAATCCTCATTTAGAAAGACAAATGGGATGTGCATTGAACTTATGACAGGAGTCTATCACAAAAGGCATCTGAAAGACTCTACCTAGCAGTGTTTCAAAGCAGACACTAAGACTCATAACCAAACCCTCGGCAGAGTGCAGGGAATCATATGAAAGAAGGGAAGTTAGTATGATATGGAAAGGATAGGAGCTCCACAAGGACCAAATATATCTGGGCACAGGGTCTTTTCTGAGACTGACACTCAACCAAGGACCATCTATGGATATAACCTAGAACTTCTGCTCGGATGTGGCCTGTGGTAGCTCAGTAACCAAGTAGTTTTCCAAAGTAAGGGGAACACGGACTATTTCTAATAGGATCTCAAGGGCAGGCTGTTTGACCCCCACCCCAGGGGAGGAGCAGTCTGTTAGGCCACAGAGGAGGACTTTGCAGCCAGCCCTGAAGATACCTGATAAAACAGGGTCAGATGAAAGGGGAGGAGGTCCTCCCCTATCAGGGGACTTGGAAAGGGGCAGGGAGGAGACCAGGGAGGGAGTGTGGGGTTGGGGAGGGAATGAGGGAGCGGGATACAGCTGGGACACAGAGTTAACAAAATGTAACTAAAAAGAAAAATAAAATAAAAAAAAAAGAAAAGAAAAAAAAAAAAGAAAACTGTGGGCTTCAGACAAACAATATGTTTATTACAAGTATATCTCAAATAATGCAGAAAAGGTGTTTATAGGAAATTCAAACCAGTAGTGCAGGCCTTCAGCAAGGTCCATTTCACCATTTCAATTGATAAATGCTACTCTATGGTGAAATGGACCTTGCTGAAGGCATACCCTACTGGTTTTCTTTCATCCTGCTAGCAATGAAGTTGCTAGTTGGCTATAGCTGATTCTTGTTAAAGAGCACATTTGGTATTCTAATTTAATTCTCAGTTTGAGGGGTCTAGACAATCATGGTGGAAAAGCCATGTGGAATATCTAGTCACATTTCACTTTCAGTACTTAAGAGTGAAAAATGAATGCAGGTGTTCAATTGGGGTCATCCTCTTGTAGTTTTTATTATATTCAGGAACTCAGACCCTAGGATTTTACTACCCACATTCAGAATGGATGTTAAGTTAAATCCCTGTGGAACATCCTCAAAGATATGCCTCAAGGAGGGTGTTCTATGGGCATTCTAAAGTAATCAGGTAGAAAGTGAAGACTAACCATCATATCGGGGCTGAAGAAAATAAAGCTGTTTTTCTCAAGCTATTGCTGATCAGAAACAATAATAAATCAGTTCAGAACACAAAAGGAAAACCTCCTACTTTGCTTTCCAGGGAATTTTAAATGTCAGCTAATAAACAATTTGCTCTAGACATCAAAGAAAAAAAGTGACTGGAGATAAAGCAGATCTCATATAATAGGACATAGCAACACTGCCTGATTTGAAGCTAAAAAGAGTAAATTAGTAACTGCTATAAAAAACACTCACTATAAATAACAAAATATGATTGGATAACTTATTGAAGCTGAATTCTACAAGTTGATTTTAAATTTGCTTGCCATCAACTTCATGCCTATGAATTTAATTTTAATCAAGGAAGCATGTTTTTCTTTTAGTGTTTTTTTTTCCACATTGTGCAACATATTTATACTTTCTGTCTAAAATTTTTGTAGAGATATTTTAAGTGGCTATTACAACCAGTACTGACAATGAATGAATGACATCCCAAAGTAATGAATGATATTTTTCATAACTAACTAATTGATTTCTCTAATCACACTTGAAAGTCTGTGAAGTTTGGAGTTGAGAAGATGTAGAAATGAGCTAAACATAGTGTTCCCTTGATTATATTTTTTCTTGTACTGGTGATATTTTACAATGATAGAGTTTCAGTAAACTGCTATTAGATGCATTTTTTTCTGCCGCAGAAAAATAGCAACTGCTAATTTTAGTTGGATATAAAGGCCTACAATTATGTTCCCTTCTACCAGAAAAGTTGTTGAGGTTTACTGTATAGTTCAGTAGTTTGTGGTAGCTTGCTTCCCCCCCCCCTTTGTAATATGCTCTGTCTAGTCCTACTAGGGAGAATTATGTGGTTGAGAATTTTTCTAATTTTTTTCAGTAGAATAACAGTAAAGCATATGATGTTGGTCTTTCATTGAATTTTAAGAAGTGAATGTATTGAGATTTACCTTTCAAAATTAAGGTTGCAAAATATCCTGAACACACTCCTGCATCTGTGTGAAAGTATGATATTTAAATAGCAGTAGCAGAGGAAAGATAGCATCAAGAAGAAGAAATAAGCATTTGTAAGCTTCAAAGCAAAAGAACATTTATGCCATGTTTTGACTGAAAATTGATGAGACATCAGATGAAGATTTCTTTTCTTTAAAATTCAAAAAGAAAATAAACTAGCATATAATCTAGCAATACTCTTTTGGGTACATATCTAAAAAAGATTAAATCAATATGATAGAGACTGCATTGTCCAGAGACGCTAGGATGTAGAACGAACATGAGTAGGCATTAACACAATTGCTGAAAAGAAAAGGTGGTTTAAATGTGTAGTGGACTACTACACAGTCAAAAAGGAAAAAAAAATGTGTTATTTATAACAGCTAAGAAGAGCTCACAGAATACTTTGTTCACCAATTAGACTGAGAAAAAGAAATATTGCAAAAATTTACTCATGCGTGAATTGTAAAGAGTAATCTCATAGATGTAGAGTGAAATCGTGATATCATAGTCTGTGTGATTATAAACACTGAACTGGACATAGAAAGATTATGTTAAAGGTTATAAAATTTTAAGGCCACGTTTGAGGAAACTGTTATATAAGGAGAGGAATGCAGTTACCAGTACATCCTAACATCCTTGAGAAAATGTTAACAGAATAAATGCAAGCTGGATGCAGTGGCTCAACCTGCAATCCCAACACTCAGGGACGCAGAGGAAAGTGGGTATCTGTGAGTTCCAGTCTAGCCTGTTCTACAAAGTGAGTCAAGGACAGCCAAGGCTACACAGAGAAACCTTGTCTCAAAAAGAAAAAAAAGACACAAAGAGAAACAAAGAGACAGAGAGAGACAGAAACCCTAACCAACATGTGCTTCTGACAACATTCTTGCGTGTGAGAAATATGTAAAGTTGTATGTGTCGGTTTAAAACAATAAGTGTGTTTGAAAATATAATTAAAGAATAAGAACAGTCATATTTATCTAGAATAGGTCAGTCTATATACAAAGGAAATAAAATGAAAACCTCATAGAGACATCATCTTCCCTACATTTCTCTACAACATTCATTATTCAAGACAGACTTTGATGGATGACGGATAAATACTTCCTGTACATATGCCTAGTGCTATATAAGTGGAAGATGCTTAGGAACTAACAGGATTTTCCGGATTCCTTTTTCAATCTATGTTATATTGAATCCCAAATTAACTTCCTGTTAAATAGATGTTATCTGTTTTTCACTCACCACCACGTTTCCTCTTGTTCTTTCTTATATGCCCGTTAGTTTTTCTACTTCCATATACGCTGTCATTTTATTGTATATATTTAAATTCTGCAACAATTTACTTTGATATACACTCACACAGTGAAATAGATAATTCCATCAAGCAAATTAATATAATGTTCACCCAAAACTCTTTCCCTATTAAGTTAAAAGCACTGACCTACTAAGCTTTGCTTGTCTACTTTACACACCCTAGAGTCACTTGAGAAAGCAGTCTCAATTGAGAGAATGCCCAAATAATACTGGCCTGTAGATATAATTGTGGGAGAGTGCTATAATTGTTGATTGACCTAGGAGTTTGCAGCTCACTGTGGTTGACACCATTCCCTGGGCAGGGGTTCCAGGGCTCTAGAAGAAATGTAGCTGACTTCACCTGTGAATGAGGCAGCATGCAGGCTTTTCTCACGCTGTCAGTTTCCAGGTTGTGCCTTACGTTTTTACCCTGGATCTCTTCAATGATGAGCTATAATCAAGATGTGTAAGCAGAATAAATCTTTTCTTCCTGTAAGCTGCTTTTGTTTAGACTGTTTATTTTTTTAAATGATAGAATAAAATATTGTAAGATAACACAAAATCTAGCACATGACAATTGGACAAAAGAAACAAACAGAAGGAAAAGAGCCCAAGAAAAGCAAATGTATCAGAAAGCCAGTCGTTGGCATACTCCAGAGTCTTATAACAACACTAAACTGGAAAACATAAACTGAATAACTGCAAAGGACCTGCTGAAGACCCAAGAAGGCCCTGTGCATGCTGCTTTGATCTCCATGAGTTCATAGGAGCTGACCTTCATTACTTCTGGCTCTTACACCCTTTCTGTCTCCTTTTCTAGTGTTCCCTGATCCCTGAAAGGAATGATTTGATGTTTTATAACAGCCCCAGAATAGACACCAAAACAGCACCTTTAGGTCCATGATTATAGCAAACTACCAGTCCACAATGCAAGGAGAATGAACTTATTGGCCTGATATAGATATAACCATCATTCCACATAATGTTTTATGTATTAATCATTTGAGGAATTCATATATAAATACAATTATTCATTAGTTTTCTTCTTGACTCAAGTTAATTGTGAGCAGTAAAATGCCCTCCACATTAATTTATGCTGATAGAAAAGGGGAGAGCTCTCTGCTTTTGTGGATGAATAATAATCACCACAATTTCTTTATCCAGTCATACATTAAAGTATACATACGTGGTTTTCATGTCTTAGCTATGGTTAGTAATACCTATTCAAGATTCTAATTTCATTTGTTTTTACCCATACTCAGAAAAGGGACTTCCAGGTCACAAAGTAATTCTGTTTTCTCATACTGAAGAATTGTGATACTCATTTCTGTTTAATACCTCATGTTTTATTCAGAGATTCCATGATGTCTCACTTTTATCAACCCAGAAACATTAACTATTCTCTGCATTTCATGAATAAAAACAAAAAGGAAAACACTAAGAATTAAGCTTCCCACGTGGCCCATAAATATAGGATTTAAGTTATTTATAATGGTACTTGATATTTTTAATTAGAGCACTAAAATAAATATTAGAAATCAACGTTGAAGTGCTGCAAAGAACAGGGAATGGGGTGATGGTTTGCCTGTACTTTTCGCTAACAATTTGACAAGTTTAGATAGCCATTTTTTTTTCTCAATGTAATGTCTGAAACCATGATATAACATGGGTTTGCTGAAGTTTACATATTTTTCCGAGCAACTATTGATAGTTGAACTAAAAGGAATTTAGTCTTGATTCACAAAGCTTTTCTATAGATTTGGTGTTCTTGTATTTTTATCTTATTTGTTGTAGTTCAAACATCCACTGAGAGACAGCTACTAGCTTTGAAATTGATTAAGTTAAGACTGTTTGGCTGGTGGAACACACTTTTTTATATTTTATTTTATTTTATTTTTCTTTATTAATTACACTTTACTCACTTTGTATCCCTCCCCCCGTGGTTCCCTCCCTCCTCCCATCCCAATCCCTCCCTTCCTCCACCCTCTGCATGCATGCCCCTCCCCAAGTCCACTGATAGGGAAGGATTTCTTTTCCTTCCATCTGATCCTAGTCAATTAGGTCTCATCAGGAGTGGCTGCATTGTCTTCTTCTGTGATCCCTGTTCCTATCACAATGGAACCGACTTGGATACTGAACTGCTATGGGCTACATCTGTGCAGGGATCTTAGGTTATCTCCATGCATAGTCCTTGGTTGGAGTATCAGTCTCAGGAAAGACCCATGTGCTCAGATTTTTTGGTTCTGTTGCTCTCCTTGTGGAGTTCCTGTCCTCTCCAGATCTTACTGTTTCCCACTTCTTTCCTAAGATTCCCTGCACTCTGCCCAAAGGTTGCCCATAAGTCTCAGCATCTACATTGATAGTCTGCAGGGCAGAGCCTTTCAGAGGTCCTCTGTCAGGCTCCTGACTTGTTCCACACTTTTAATCTAAGCACTCCAGGTAGAAAGATCTCTGTGAGATCAATGTCGGACTGCTCTACGTAGTGAGATCTGGCTAGCCAGGACTGCAGAATGAGAAAATAACACAGATACTACTATGAAAGGGAGATATAGAATAATGAGTATGAAATTAAAGCCAGAATTAGCGTTTTCCCTTGTCTGTAGGGGAGACTAAAATAATGTGTTTCTCAATCTCTCCTTTTTCTTCAGTGTTTAAATTCATATATGTATAAATGTTCATGCATAAAACTGATGCACATGTATTTACAAAAATATACAAATATGGATTATTCAAAATGTATAAATGAGTGTGCATGTACTGTAATAATTAATTTTTTCTTTTTTATTATTTATTTATTTATTATAATTTATTCACTTTGTAGCCCAGCTGTAGCCCCCTACCTCGTCTCTTCTCAGTTCCACTCTCCCTATTCGTCCCCTATGTCCCTCTACTCCCCTAGTACCCTGATAGGGGAGGACCTCCTCCCCTTCTGTCTGAATCTAGTCTATCAGGTCTCATCAGGGCTGGTTGCATCATCTTCCTCTGTGGTCTGGCAAGGCTGCACCTACCAATGGAGGTGATCAAAGAACCAGCCACTGAGTTCATGTTAGAGACAGCCCCTGATCCTCTTACTAGGGAACCTATTTGTAAACTGGATTGCCTATGGGCTTCCTCTGAGCAGGAGTTTTAGGTCCTCTCTTTGAATGGTCCTTGGTTGGAGCATGGGTCTCTGCCGGCCCTGCTAGCCCAGGTTTTTTTGGCTCTGGTGGTCTCCCTGTCGAGTTCCTGTCCCTCCTGTAGAGGTCGTCTATCTTCCTTTTATTCTATAAAGTTTCCTGCACTCTGCCCAAAGTTTGGCTATGAGTCTCAACCTCTGCTTCGATATCTTGATCAGCAGAGTTTTTCAGGGGCCCTCTGGGGTAGGCTCTTGTCCTTTTACCAATCTTCTCTTGCTTCTGACCTCTATCTCATTTCTGATGTCTATCCTTCTGAATGAGGTTTGAGCGTCTTCCCTAGGATCTTCCTTGTTTAGTTTCTTTAGGACTATAGATTTTAATACATTTATCCTACATTATATGGCTAATGTCCACTAATAAGTGAGTGCATACCAAAAACAAATATATCAATAAAACTTTTCTATGTTGTATAACAAGTCATACCAAAGTATAAATAGCATATTTTTATTGTTATTTTTCTGAGATTGCTGATGAGCCCAGAAAGTTTGATGCTATGATCCAGGCTTTGCTAACGGTATCTGAGTTAGTTTCTGCATATCTCATGATCTGATAGTTTACATAGGAACTCAATGCTTTCATGATTGATTGCCTGTTGGCTAGTGTGCCTGGCATAGTAAACTTGTCTTTCATAATTCATCAGTAGAGAGTAAGTTTGCTCATAGGGTAATATCAAGCTCATGAAAGAGAGGAAGCACACATATGCAAATATTCTAATTGTAAACCAAGTGCCAATTCCATCACAAATAGGACAATACTTTTGTTGTTGTTGTTGTTAAAAGCATCTAAGAGAGGGGGAGCAGCCTTAACAGGCCACAGAGAAAGACAATGCAGCCAATCCTGATGAGAACTGATAGGCTAGCGTCAGATGGAAGAGGAGGGGGACCTCTCCTATTAGTGGACTGGGGGCTGGGCATAGGGGGAGAAGAGGAAGGGACGATGGGTTTGGGAGGGGACAAAGGTGAGGGCTAGCGCTGGGATACAAAGTAAATAAATTGGAATTCACAAAAATAAATTAATTTTAAAAAGCATCTAAAAGAATATATTGAAAATGTATGGGCACAGAAAAACATAAATAGCTGTCATTTTCTTAAACAAATGTGTCATTGTGAACATAAAAATAGTTTTTATAAGCCAAATTATGAAGTGTTATTTAAAAAAAATATTAGAATGAGTTGTTTATATTACTATAAATATTTATATTAATACAAGACCCTATATGATATTTAATAATAACAATGTATTCAATGAAAATGGATTGAACTATGATTCATAGTTTGAACAGTATCATGGAAAAAAATATAGTTTTCCGGTGTATGTATTTGTATCAACTATTTATGCTCAAGAATTTGTAAATATATCTATTTTACTGTAGTTTTGCATAATGATGTTCATTAAATAGTGAATTCTTTAAAGTCTGCTCTTTCTTCCAAGACAAGAGATAGAAACAAAAATAAGCAAACAAAAATTAAAGCCTTGGAATAAAACATTAATAGTAGAATGTCATCATTCTTATAGCAGTGGAACATTGAAGCTAGTCACAAAATCTATATGAAGTACTTAATATAGTATTAAGAGTATGGTCCAATATTATTAAGACATTTTAGTGAAAGAGCAGACATTGCTAGGAGAAACGGTGGGAAGGCTTTGGGGGTGAGAATATAAAGAGAACCAATGGGAAAAGAGAGGACTTGGGGTTCATATAAAACACAGATCCCTGAGTCCAATTAGCAGACGCGTAGCTCTGAGTGCTCTAGCATTCTGGAGGGAGTTGTTTGCCTGCACAGATAAAGCTGTTATCATTGCTTTTAAAAAAGAAATGTCAGCAGAAATTAATACAGAATGGACTCTTATTCCTACTATGCATTGGCAGCAATATGTCCACTTTCAAAAATAAATTTACACCTGTAGATCTACTTTAATTATTTTTATTATACTTTCAATATTTACTCAAAAATTATATAAACTTAACTAGAAATATATAGCTTTATATATGGATGAAATGGAAAATATTGTTATCAAAATAGGTTTCAATTAGCAGAAAATATGGATATTTTTTAAAGATTTGTTTATTTATTATCCATACAATATGTGTTTGCATGTACACCTGCATGATAGAAGAGAGCACCAGATTTCATTTTAGATTGTTGTGAGCCAGCATATGGTTACTGGTAATTGAACTCTTGACCTCTGGAAGAGCAGCCAGTGCTCTTAACCTCTGAGCCATTTCTCCAGCCCAAATATGGATATTTTTAGAATTTATCATGCTTAAGGCTTCATATACATTGCCTATGTATATCTAGTAATGGAACATTCCTTTGGCAAAAATAATTTCTACAAAGGAACTGAAGATTAGTTGATTACAGGAATGAGTCAAAAGTCACAAATATACAAATTTAGGCTTCTAGATATATGAAATTTGGGTTTGGTGGACATTTTTTCCAACTCTTTCTCCACAAATGACTTGCCATATTTCCAGAGCTATAATTTTTTTATATTTGCCCAAAATGCACTCAGATATGTAGTCAGAACGAAGAAAGAAAGTTTTCTCCTTGATATAGATCTCCATTCAAAGTTCTGGATCAACTTTTCTTACTGACCATCTGCATCAACATTACACCAGGGAAGTAAATTATATGAACTTTTAAGAGGAAACATCAAAGCAATAAAACTTCAGTAACCGTGCATGCTTAGTGCACATCACAAAATGAAAACAGATACTAGAATTAGAAATATACTTTAAGTTTATTCTTCAAACATGCCCTCTCCCCCTTTTCACATAAACGAATGCCTAGCATTTATTGGGTTTAAGACTACCCGACTCACTACTTCTTAATTTTCTGGACGGAGCCTCTTCATCTCACTCCCTGCTGTCGCGGGCCTCTTTGTAGCACTGGACAGCAACTTCTCACTCTAGAGTCTGGGCTCAGGTAACTCTGCAAAGGAGTTCAGAGATTCACAACAAAGCCTGTGATGGTAGTGGAGAAATTAAATAAGAGCTGTTCCCATGAAACCAAAGAGAAGAGCGAAAGGAGTGTGAGCTGTTCAGGCAGTTCCCTCAGGCCATCTGCTGAGATTTGTGCCCACGCAGTCCGAACCTACCGTCAGGATCTGGTTATGTTGAAGTCTCCAGTTTTCTAAAAAGGTTCTCCTTGACACTGACATGACGAGTTTTTCTATGTCCTCGGGACAAAGAAAAGATATGAAAGGCAGTACGCTGTCTAAAACTGAAAGTGTTGACAGAATGGCCCAAGTAATGCCAATTATGCTCGGCGGTTAGTCCGGCAGAGACACTCTCTTTTCTTCGTTGGGTCTCTGGAATATACCAAGAAGCCTCAACTATGTTACTTCCAAAACAAAACATCCTAAAAATGTTTTCAAGTAAGGTGAATATGAATATATGTATACATACATATATGTGTGTGAATATTTATATTTATTATACATATGTGTGTGTCTATGAACAACTGTATGCACATATGCCTATAGAAACACTTGTCTCATAAAATGCTCTATTCTCCTTTTCACTATTTAATAATTCAGGGTTAAATGACCAAGATGTAAAGTGAATAAAAAATGTATATGTATATATAAATATAAATTATATATAAATATATATATAACATTCAAGAACAGCTTTTGCTCTTTTGCTGTAATTAGACATGTTACAACTCCAACGGGACTTTAAACAGCTATGAATTACTTAGACATTAACTGGAAAATCAAATGAGGCACTTCAAGCAAAAATATTTCAAGAAAAATTTTAAAACATTTAGCATTTTGATTATAAGTTAAATGACATGGTTTCATAAGATGGTGTGTAAGCTTAATATTCTCTAGTATATGATACAATTGATACTACATAAAGAAACACCCAATCAAAAAACATTACTATATATTTGCAGTTTTTCTTTTTTCCTGTTCAGAGGGATGAAAACGACAGGAAGAAAATAATTTGTAAATATCTTTTATGTGCTATACATTTTGTTTGCTACTTTATGAGTTAATTTTAAGCAAATATTAAGGGAAACCACATTATATCAAGTTAAGGAACTGTCCCTTAGAGAAAGCAAAGCAGTTGCTTCTGGTCACAGGGTTAGTAAGGAACAAAGCCAGGGAAGTATACTCATACTGTTTTCTTCTTCTCTTGATCTCAACGTTGCGATCCTTCGAATTTCACCATCATTCTTGCCAAAATTTCTATGTAAGTATTTCTTTTTGCCTATTATTAACATAGTCAAACTCTATATAGAGATTTCTAGGCTATTTCTAAATAATTTGATATTATTTGAGGTGCCACAGATGTGTGTGTTGAAGAGCAGGCATGATGATAAAAAATTAATTTATTCATATCTTTCTGTGCCAAAGAACAAAGAAGCATTAGTTGTATCACAACAACTCTGTCAACTTAATCCTTACAGATGTTAAATAACTCAAACTGAATAAATCATTTCCATTAAAGATTCCCTCACAAAATGGATAAAAGAACTAAAAGTGAGACAACTTGGAAAGTTTAAATATCTTATTAAAAAATAACAAGGCTTAAAATTAAACAATAATCTTTACTTAAGTAAGGATTACATATCATTTTGATATCATTCTACCAACTAAAAGTGTTAGAAAAGAAAACAAAATTTTGTAATGAGAAAAGAAAGCTTGATTGGCAAATAGAACACAATAAATAGGCTAACCACCAAAGAAGTTAATGGAAAAAAATCAAATTGCGTAAGAAACCTTAAAAATATCACTGACATACTTTCAAGGTCAACATGTTGGTAATGACAATGCATCAGTTTTATGTATCTTTTTTAAGATCAGAATATGTGACAAAGAAAAATAATGAAAACGGAAAAGTGAAAATAGTAAAGGGTCACATGATTTTGCCTCATAAGGAAATGTTGGAATGAAATTAGTACATAACCCAAAAGAGGTGCAAGTACACAAAAAGGACATTTGCTCAACCATGTTTGGAGCAGCTTTATTTGTAATAGCCAGAAGCTGGAAACAGCCCAGATGCCCCTCAACTGAAGAATGGATGCAGAAACTGTGGTACATCTATACAATGGAGTATTACTCAGCAATGAAAAATAAGGAAATCATGAAATTTGCAGGTAAATGGTGGGACCTGGAAAGGATCATCCTGAGTGAGTTGTCCCAGAAGCAAAAAGACACGCATGGTATATACTCACTCATATAGACATAATATAGGATAAACCTACTAAAATCTGTACATCTAAAGAAACTAATCAAGAGAGAGGACCCTGACTAAAACGCTCAATCCCCATCCCAAAAGGCAAAGAGGATGGACATCAGAAGAGGAAGGAAACAGGAAACAACCTAGGAACCTGCTACACAGGGCCTCTGAAAGCCAGAAGAAAAAAACAGGAAACAACCTCGGAACCTGCCACAGAGGGCCTCTGAAAGCCTCTGCAGTATAGACTGTCAAAGCAGATGCTGAGCCTGATGGCCAACTGATGGGCAGAGTGAATGGAATTTTATGTAAGAAGTGGGAAATAGTAAGAGCTGGAGGGGACGGGAACTCCACAAGGAGAGCAACAGAACAAGATAATTTGAACACAGGGAACTTCCCAGAAAATCATACCCCAACCAAGGACTATTCGTGGAGATGACCTGGAACCCCTGCACAGGTGTAGCCCATGGCAGTTCAGTGTCCAACAAGTTTATATAGTAATGGGAAGAGGGACTGCCTCTGACATAATCTGATTGGCCTGCTCTTTGATCACTTCCCCCTGAGGGGGAAGCAGCCTTACCAGGCCACAGTAGAGGACAATGCAGCCACTTTTGATGAGAACTGATAGACTAAGACCAGAAAGAAGAGGAGAACCTCCCCTATCAGTGGACTTGGGGAGTGGCATGCATGCAGAAAGGGGAGGGAGGGTGGGATCGGCAGGGGAGGAGGGAGGGGCTTATGGAGGGATACAAAATGAATAAAGTGTAATTAATAAAAAATTAAAAAAAGAAAGAAAAAAAGAAATTAGTACATAAAATTTCAAAGGCCTAGCACTTTCTAACACAGAGTAAAATGTATTATTCTAAAACAATTGATAACAAAATCAACTACTATTGCAACTTATTTTTATTCCACCCCTTGTAGATATGCATTTGTCCTGTGTCAGTAATGGGAAGGCTCTTTATATACCAAATGCTTAAATATTTAAATGTATATATCGTTTTAAAAGTAGATGGAATACAGAGTGGTCTCCTACTTTGAGAAAGAAACATACATATTTGGAAGGCCAACTTTGAATATCTTGGATTCCTCTGAGTGTTTTTTTGGAATATAGAACCCACGCAAAGTCGGTCTGCAAGGTGTTTCTCTGTGCTTCTTTCTCTTACTCAGCATGGCAAGGAATTGAATATCCATTAGCATGGCAGCCAAACTTCTTCCTTTGCCTCAAAACTGTAAAACATCTAAGTTTATTTGTTACTGTTGATGCCCACATAAGGTTGCAAACAAGTGTACTGTATTTTATGATTAGAGAATTAACACAGAAAAATAAAAATAAATAAATAAAAAGCTCTGGCAATGGACTTAGAACTCAGTGTCTAAGACTGAAATCTGAGTCCTGAGTCCTGATCTATGAAGGCTTCCTTGTTAGGGCAAATCCTGCATTCTAAGAGGACGAGATGATTCATTGTTTATATCATTGTCTTTTCCACAATTTACACAATTACTGGGGGAAAAGGTAATTTTTTTTTAACTTCTCCTCCACCAAAGAAGAAGAGGAGGTTCAAATTTTCAGGAAGAATGAGATGGGTAGGGTATAGAAGAAGAAAGGGACAGAAACAGAAAGACAGAGACAGAGAGAGAGAGAGAGAGACAAGAAGAGGAAAATGAGGAAGAGGAGGAAGGATAGAGTCAGAAACACAGAGGGAGGTTTTTTCAATCATAATCTAGTCAGATATATCAGATATGATGAATGAAACACAAATAATATTATTTTAAATAGATATTTTTAGATTTATAGAATTCACTAAGGAAAACAATGAAAAAACAATAATATTGAAATGTGTATCACTCTAAAATACATTTTGTTTCTCAAGTCTGCTTTTCTCAAGCTTGCAAGATACAACTTTCATGTTTTTCCTCTGCTTTGGTTAACACTGCTTTTACTGATTTCTTCATCTGTCCTATAAATGTGAATATAGTCAGCCCATTATCGTTACATTCAATAGACTCTTTTTGGATAAAACACCAACATCCATCTTCTACTCCCCAGTTGTTCCACAAATACTAGAGTCAGGCTTGGAAAATATATAAAGCAGATCAATTCACTGTGTCTTCCTTTAATTTAGTTCAAGAGTTGCTTTCACTACCAATTCTTCCCAAATCCCCATTCCTCAATTACACACTGCTGTCCTTATTAACTGCGTAAAGTTAGATTCACATACTTACTCTTGTTTTTTTAGATTTTCTCTTTTGGTCTCTTTTCCCACTACAATTTCTGTTAATTTTGGAGAAGATAACCTAATTTTAGGAACTATTCCCCAGAATATTTCTAAATATCAGCAGAAAAATACATCAATCCTTTCTCTTAGGGA
Source organism: Psammomys obesus (assembly GCF_907164565.1). Taxonomy (NCBI): domain Eukaryota; kingdom Metazoa; phylum Chordata; class Mammalia; order Rodentia; family Muridae; genus Psammomys; species Psammomys obesus. Next base: position 29,983,468 of record NW_026591086.1, read on the forward strand.
AACGCAGGGTACTGCAGCTCAGCCATTGTGTCTCACAGATAGATACATATGTGCAGATCACAAGGAAAACATTCAGTTTCAACACAGAGATACAAATTCACTTCAAGGGATTCATAATTCAGTAGATCTTAGATGAAATAGGAGAATTAGATTGTTAGTAAAATAATAAGTAACACTTAAGCTGTTTTTATTCAAGACAGGTATTCTGATCATTTCCATATTCTCTCCCTCGATACTTTGTTGTAAATCATTTGGGTCACATCCTTCTCTAGAGGAGGGAAAACCTTTGTCTTTAATCTAATTAATGGAAACTGTCAGTTGAATGACTACATTATAATACATGAGCGTCTGTTTTAGAAGAAAGGAAAGATTCTTTTGCTTGCTACAAACACCCTATACAAAGGTGGCTTAACAGATCTATGAGCATGGATAGCCTGAGAGTATGTTCCAACAGCTTGTGAGAGAAGCTGAGGCCTTCAAAGTGTATTCAAGGAAATGAACTCTATCAAAAGCTTAAATGATCTGGAAAGTGTATTATTGTCTCCAATGAAACATCTAGTTTAAAGCATACTCTGAGTGGCACACACCTTCCTTGAAGCCTAAGGAAAATTCAGGACATAGAGCTCAGAGATAAGCTATGTTTTCCTGACTCTCGGGAACTGGGATAAGAACTGTGGCTTGACACTACTATTTCAGGTAGTTTGTACTGAATATAACATTTCATAAAGGATGTTATTCTCAGAATCAATCTCTCCAAAGATCAGCTGCCTACATGATAGAATTTGAACACTACAGCTGGGTCTATATGCCTCTATTGAAAATGTCTTTCTTCCTCCTATTGTGTCACTCTGCAAATTATTTCCCCTCTTAGTTTTTACTCTGTTATTTTGGCATTTTCTTTAACTTTGGACTGTGCTGTCATGAACATACATAAAGGTCTTGGAGTACTTTCCTACCCATAATTCACCAGAATGTAACTGTATTTACTCCCTTCAAAATACATTTACAGTGATTTATTTTCTGTGGAAAGTAGAGAAGCTTGTCAGATCTCCTGGAGTTAGCTACCTGAACTTGGTACAGTATACCAAGCTCAGATTCTCAGGAAGAGAAGAGTGTTTGTGTTTAAATTCTGAGCCATCTCCTCAGCATCAATAAATTGTTTATAATTTATTAAAATGTCATTCATTAACACAACATACTGTAAGACTTAGAAGAAGGGAATATATGTTTTTAAACAAAGAATAAAGACCAAATAGGGGACTAGAAAGATGGATCAGTTGTTAAGATTGTTCACTGCTCTTCCAGAGGGCCTAACTTCTGTTCTCTGCATGCACCTGGTGGCTCATAACCAGGGAAGTCCAATCACAGAGCATCTTCTGGACTCTGGGGTCTCTGCATATGATGTACAGAAATGTATGCAGGAAAATCAACCATACACATAAAATAAAATTAAAACTTAAAAAAGAATAAATATTACCTAAAAATAATAATTTCATGTCATCCCTTTAAAATTGATAAGAAAAATATAGCTGTCAGGTTTCTCCAAGATGTAACTGCTACTGTCATACCATTTGGGCTATCTTGCAATTCTAACTACTGATATGGTTCATAGGCTTTAGAGTTACAGCTGGGTAGGACAATTGATTCATATTTTCTTTATTTTTCCCTTGACATAATGCATAATATCTTATGGTACTTTTACAGTTATTCTTTTTGGAAGAGGCTTCTATTTCAGACCTTGCTTGAGTCTTCCAAGTCATTGTCTGATGTCTATGTTGTCTTTAACATTAGAGGCTTAACTTGAATATCTGGTAAGTAGCAAAGGCTAATGGAATTTCCCAATATTGTTTGGAAGTTATCTTCAACTTCTTGACCAATAAATAAAAAGGAGAATTTCCCTGCTTGCTTCTAGGGTGTTTGGTAGTCTGTGGCTCATGGGCATAGTATTGTCATGTCTCATATAGCATAACTTTTTGTGTATGTAGTTAATTTTTAAGCAAACATAAAATGATTCCCTAGGGCTTTTCAAACATTTTTGTTATCTATCCCAATCTCCCCATTTCTCCCCTGAATTGCCTTTCTACCTGCTTCCTAGTTAATGTCCCAAAGAACAGGGTGCTTTTGTCTATTTGTAATAGATGGATGAAACTCTAAGATATTTGTGTATTTTCTAGCCATTCCCTGATGTCTTTATATAACACAGAGATAATGAGCAATTTAATCATTCACAGATCAACTTGTATACACTGCTTGAATGAACCAGTTATTATCATCACTTTTGTGGGAAGATATTTAATTCAATTACTAACTAAATAGATAATCACACATTTTATAATCAAACTTAAACTGTGCTACAAAGTGAACATATTTAAGAAGTTTAATAAAAAAACCAATTGTGTATTACATTTTCTATTTCATAAACAAGAAACATCCTTGTACAGTTTTCAAGCACTTTTCTGGGGAATTAGCCTTGATATCATTCAGATTTACATTTAGAGACCTCACATATTTTTTATTTTTTTAATTTTTATTTAAAGCCATATTCTTCAGCATGTGATAAATAGTGTCTTCGAGGATAATAATCACATGTAACTCTTTCTTTTTCTTCCAGTTATTATAAAAAACAGTGAAAGACTAAACTTGTAATACTAATAAATGCAGTATTAATGCATAATCAATTGCACAAAATTATAACTTGAATATAGCTTAAATAAAATACACCTTAATATAATATAAATTAAATATATTTAATAAATATAACTTAAATACAACTTTAATGAGTTCCAATATCTACAGTAAGTTAAGCCTATTAGAAGAAGAAAACCATAATTACACTTTCAACAGAAAAATGTAGAAATCTTCAACCCGTAAAACAGTTTAAATTTAAAAATAATTAAATGATCAAAAGAGTTATTTCAGCAATTTCCAGTGCCTGTTAGGTATTCAAATGTGTCTTCAAAAATTCTTCCCAATTCCATTCTTTAAGAATGTTAAATATTAGAGAAAGAACAACACAAATAATTAACATAAGGTGTTTAAGATTGTTGAGGTAGGTTTTAATCCAGTATGATGAACACTCTCAATAGACTAGGAGGCAGCAGGATTGTTCATTCAGATGAAAGCACCACAGAAGGACAAGGAGGTAAGGCTATTCAATCCTAAGGCAAGGAAAAGGACCTCAAAGGACAATTAGCTTTCTTTCACTTTAACCTTAGACTTCCAAATGGAAGCAGTATGGAGAAATACAAGTCTGTCAACATCAGGTAATCTCTGTACATTGTTAAGATCCCACTAGAGAAAACATCATTAGTATTAACAAGATCATGATACTAAAATGACAAAAAAAATACATAAAAATAAAAAATAATGTATATCTTATATATTGAATAATTTTTTTCTTTTTTTAATTTTTTTCTTTTTCTTTTTATTATTAGTTACATTTTGTTAACTCTGTATCCCAGCTGTATCCTGCTCCCTCATTCCCTCCCAATCCCACCCTCCCTCCCTCATCTCCTCCCTGCCACTTTCCAAGTCCACTGATAGGGGAGGACCTCCTCCCCTTTCATCTGACCTTGTTTTATCAGGTATCTTCAGGACTGGCTGCAAAGTCCTCCTCTGTGGCCTAGCAGGACTGCTCCTCCCTTGGCGGGTGGGGAGGCCAAAGAGCCAGCCATTGAGTTCCTGTCAGAAATAGTCCTTGTTCCCCTTACTATGAGAAACCAATTGGTTACTGAGCTACCACAGGCTACATCTGAGCAGAGGTTCTAGGTTATATCCATACATGGTCCTTGGTTGAATGTCAATCTCAGAAAAGACCCTGTGCCCAGATATATTTGGTCCTTGTGGAGCTCCTATTCTTTCACGTCATACTAACTCCCCTTCTTTCCTATGATTCCCTGTACTCTGCCGATGGTTTGGTTATGAGTCTTAGTATCTGCTTTGATACACTGCTAGGTAGAGTCTTTCAGCTGTCTTCTGCAGCAGACTCCTGTCATACGTTCATTGCAAATCCCATTTGTCTTTCTAAAATGAGGATTGATTATCTTACTCTATGTCTGCTTTCTTTATTATCTTCTTTATGTGTATAGATTTCATTATGTTTATCATATCTTGTAAGTCTACATAAGTAAGTTTATACCATGTTTGTCTTTCTCCTTCTGGAATACTTCACTCAGAATGATCTTTTCTAGACGCCACCATTTGCCTGAAAAATACAGAACGCTTCACAAATTTGTGTGTCATCCTTGCGCAGGGACCATGCTAATCTTCTCTGTATCGTTCCAATTTTAATATATGTGCTGCCGAAGCCAGCACCGAACAATTTTTAAAATGACTGAGTTTAGGTCTTCTATTTCTAATACTGCTATTGTTAATCTCTATATGGTACTTCTTTATCTTAACAAAAGTATAATCTGACCTACATCTTGAGGAAACAAAAAAACAAAAGAAAAGCTAATTTTTTTGTTTTACATTAAAATCAGAGGGAAATAACATCTATATTTGTCACTAAAGAGATTAGCAACAAAATTTCAAAACAAGTGAACAAGAAATTATTCTAAAACCCCTAGAGAACATTACAGAACAAACTATAAGTTGTACAAGCTTTAGTATTCTTTTGTTAAATGGTTCTTCAAAAATTACTAGATATTTGACCTTGATAACTAACATTATGAGACCTGGCTCGGAAAATTAGAAGTGCCTACTGTTTTGTAAACAAATATGAAATTTAACACCTGAAAATTGTCTTTGTCTTGGCAACATGTCTTATAACTAGAATGATTTAATTAATGTCAAATGAAATATACATGATTCTAGGTATTGTCAATTACTACGTTTCCCTAGGCTTATGATTGAAGGCATAAAATATATGTAATTACCATTCAGAAAAGAAAATGAACATATTGTTATCTATTAATACATCAAAACCTCACAGCCCTTTGTTAGACTCTTTATTTTAGAAGAATGAAAAAAAATCATGATTTTTCTTATTGTAGTTATAGTATAAAAGAACAGGATTTTATGATCATTATTATATAAGGAGACACCTGCTTTATAAAAAATTTAATTCTACCAGTCGTAGATCATTTCTGAGGTATTTAGGCTACTGTGGTAGCAGATATTATCTCTTGAAATCAGTGAACACATACCAGCTGACAAGCTAACAGGAAACTGAAAGACAATTTTCAATACTATGCTCCAACTAAATGCCAATTTAGAAACTAAATATAATTCCTGGATTCTGTTTGCACTTTGAAAATTGCATTCCAAAGTTTAATAGTAGAATGAAATTTTCTGTACGTTCTACATGCTGAAGCCTTTTGGCTTAGGCAAAGAATGCTGCAAAAAAAAAATACTCATTTTTACTTAAAATGTAAAAAAGCATGTGATGCTTTTTGCTGCAGTCTTGAGTGAAGAAAAACATGGGGTGTATTGAGCTTGTGATAACTGAGGTAACTGGGAACAGACTGGGTAAAAAATAGTATTTCTTCAATTACAGAAGAATACCCAGTGTTTGCATAGAACTTGATTCATTCAATACACATGTATAGCATGAAAAGCCCAGTTTACAGACCCCAAAATTATACACCACTGGAATACCAGAAAGAGCCTAAAATAACCAGTGTGGTAAGAGATGAGCAGTGGAAAGTCACAGGAAAGTAAGAACCATAGACAAGGTATGTGGGTAGGAATAGATAATTGCTGCTTTGTTGCTGAAAATGCCACACGTAATGAACTTCAGAAAGTTAGTAGAAAACTGACTAGATGAGTCAGTGGCAGAGACACACCTGCCTATGGCACGGCAGATAAAGTGGCAAAGAGACTCAACCAAGGGACAGACAAGCAGTTAGTGGACGAAATTTTGCAGGTAACAATTGAAAGATCTGTGGGAATTCTACAGGAGGTAGGGGTTGGTGTGCTGACTCACAATGTCATCAATCTAACAGCAGTGGAAAGAGTTACTTCTTTCTGCTGAAGGGCACTGTCTGCAACTGTGTTACTGGAATATCTACTTTACAGCTCTGTTATAGTGAATTAGCTCATATCTGAAGGCAAAGAACAAAGCAAGAAGCTGGCACAGAGCTGTTACTTAAGGTATCACATCAGCACTAAAAAATAGACAATGTGGTTTGTTTTGTAGCAAGGTAAGCACAAAAGACAGCAAAGAATGATTCAAAAAGGAACAAGGTAAGAGAGGAGAAAAATGTATAGAAATAAAAGAGGAACTTAACTGTCTTACCCTGGGATGCTATAGAAAATACCAAGGCAAAGGTTACGTCCTAACTCTTTCCACAGTCCTGGAGGCTGGAAGTCAGTATAGAAATCATTTTGCCTCCAAGGTAAAATAGTGATGCTATGGAGTCCTGGTTATTTTGACCACGAGACTATTCTTAGAGACATAGCAAGAAAAGAATCTCTTGTCCTTTCTTTGTTTCTTCTTTGTTTGGTTGCTTCTTTCTTTCTTTCTTTCTTTCTTTCTTTCTTTCTTTCTTTCTTTCTTTCTTTTATTTTCTTTCTTTTTGAATTTTTTAAGGTTCTCTTTCTCTCTCTTGTATGTATGTGTGTGCATGTGTGTGTGAGATGTGAGTATATTTTCTATGGAGGCTCAGGAAGAACTCTTAATAGCTGAGATATCACTGCAGCCCATAGTCTTCTTTCTTTTTTACATATTCCTAAATATAACCCTTGGAGACCATGTAGGCTTTCAAGGGTGATCATTACCACTGGAAAACAAAGTGGTATTGTCTTCCCAGGGAAAGACCACTACCCCCATTCCCAGTTCTTCTTATTTACCTATAGTTCTTTGTGTGGGGTAGAGGCCTCTGGAGCTTTTTCCCATTCATTAATGTTATATTTTTGAGCACAGGTTTTGGCAGTCACGTTGGTGAAACTTTATGGGTGAAGATTCTGATGGTACAAGGAGACAGGTTAATAGCAAATTTTCTGGGCTTCTGGCTCTTCTAATCTTTCTTCCCTTTCTGCAGAAATGTCCCCTAGCCTTAGTTAGTGGAGTGATTTATAGATGTATCCATTGAGACTGGTTTCTACAACCTACATGTTAGTTAATTGGTTGTGGTTGTCTGTGGTGTTATCTGTTTGTTACAAAGAAAAATTTCCTTAATGAGACATGAGGGCTACACTTTTATGTGAGTGTAAGAACAAATATTCACAGATTTCTTTTAGGGACTGTGCCAGTTTAGTGAATTTTTGGTTGCAAATTCTCTTCCAATAACCACGATTTTAATAACACTGAGCAGTTAGTTAGTTTTCCAGCACCAGTAATGGTTTTCAGTTTGTTGAGCAGGTCGTCAGTTCAATTAGAGAGCAGCTGGTTAACACCAAGTTATGCATGCCCCTACTGTACCCATGTCGTTATTTTTCCCATTCTAATCATTGATGTGTCTTATAAGCATCATGGTGGGATAAGCCTGTAGTTTGACTCCTGTTGGAAGCTTGCATGGTGCCTTTTGATACCATGAAACTAGTATTTGAGGAGAGGGCATTCAGATGAGTTTTAGCTCAGGGTTTCTGGACCATGTTTCTGAAGTACATGATGTCTTCTGACTTAGGTACCTACATTTTACTCTGGGGAGTAATCAAGGACAACAACAATAGGCTGTATATTTTGGGAAACCTTGGATAGCCCTGGTAAACAGCTCAAAAGTGAGGTTTTCAAGTCTGGTAGTGGGATCTTTGTTAGGTAATCTTTGGATCTTCCTAAGAAACATTAGTCCAGATGAGAAAAGTTCACTAAAACTACAAATATGCCCCCTTTTTTTCCTACTGGGTTGCCTCATCCAGTCTTGATATGAGGATTTGTGCCTTGTCTTATTGTATCTTATTATGCTGTGTTTGGTGAAAGCCTTGGGAGGGCAGGCTGGGGGGCGGGATGTGGGAGAAATGGAGGATGGGCAGGATGTGGTCAGAATGTAATGTGTAATAGAAGAATAAATGAAAACAACTATATATATTTATATTTATACACAGACAAGACAAAAGTCCTCCTATCAAGGCTGGACAAGCAACCCAACAGGAAGGAAAGAGTCTCAAAAGCAGGCAAAAGAGTCAGAGATACACTGGCTCCCACTGTTAGGAGTCTAACAAACACACCAAGCTAACAGCCATAAAACATATCCACAGAACCTGGTTCAGACCTACGCAAGCTTTGTGCTTGCTTTTTCAGTCTCTGGGTGAGCTCAAGTGAGCCCTGTTTAGTTGATTAAGTCCTTCATGTTCTGTTGGAGTCCACCATCCCCTCTAACTCCTGTAACCTTTACTACCTATTCTGTGGAGTTCCCAGATCTTTGAGGAGAGGGACCTAATGAAGACCTCCAAGTTAGACTCTTTCTCTGCATAATGTCTGTCTGTGGGTCTCCGTCCCCACTGCCAGGGGAAACCTTTCTTATGACAACTGGACAAGGCATCAATCTTTGAGTAGAGCAGAATATTATTAGGAATAATTTTATTTATTATTTTTGTTTATTTGTTTGCCAATTGTGTTTGGTTCTACCAAATATCTCTGGGCTATCCAGTCCCCTTCTCCTTGCATTACAGGAAGTGTCAGACATTGTCCCCCTCTCATGGCATGGGCCTCAAATTGACCACTTCCACAAATTCTGTGCCACCATTGTTCCATAATATTTGCAGGCAGGACAGATTGCAGATATAAGATTTTGTGGCAGAATTGCTGTCCAGATTTCTCTTTCGATAGTCTGTGGATTACCTTCTCATACCAAAGAGACTAGAGCATAGGTGTGGAAGCTCTATTCCCACACTACTCCGACCACTCTACATTCAGTGAGCTGCATGAGTGTTGTCCTTGGCAATGAGACCCCACTGTCATTTTCCAGGAAGCAACTTCTTACACGAGCATCAGCTTATGTTGTTTAGATATCTCCAATGCGAACCCTTGGACAATAACTCATAAGTCTCTAACCCAATTCCCACACTTGAAGCCAATCATGGCTACAAAAGATAGCGGTTCAGACTCAGTATCCTGTATTACAGGGATTCCTCAGTAAAGTCATTTTCATAGATTCCAAGAAGTTTCCTCTGCACTATGTTTACAAACCACCCCTTCAATGTTTCTTCATTCTAGCTGCCTCCCCTCACATTCTCTTCCTTCATGCACTAGACCTGATCCTTCACTCTCCAGTCCCCAGCCACCCTTAGTCCACCCACAAAATTTGTTCCATTTTTCCTTCCCAGGAAGGTCCATGTGTCTACCCTGGAGCCCTCCTCTTTACCTATTCTTTCTGCATCTGTGCACTGTAGCTTGACTATCACTTACTTAATTGCTAATATTAACTAATAAATAAATACGTACCATTCTTTCTTGGATACCTGAAGTGAGGTGAAGTTTTTCTAGTTTGATGCCACTAAAAAGAAATCTGAGTAATATACTATTGTGTAAACATTCCACATCTTCTTCATCTGCAGTTTCTAGTTGTTTGAATAAAGTCACAATGAACATAGTTCAGCAAGTATCCTTGTGGTAAGATTGGAGTTTCTTTTGGGGAATATGAACAATAGTGGCATAGCAGATTCTTGAGATAGTTTGATTACAAATTTTCTGAGGAACTGGCATAACAGTTTTCAAAGTAACCACACCCTTACTCTGTCTTATCTCAGACCCAATTCTCATAGACTGCAACTGAACACCAATGGCAGCTCCTTCTCCCATTCATGCCTCCTGCAAATACCTCAAACTTTGTCCCACTCCTCTTCCCCTAGTCTCCAACACCAGCAAGCAATGAAGAGAACACACCAGCCTAGAAGTCAAGTAAAACAGGCAACCATCAGCCAACACTGTTTCTGAAAACCAAGAGAGAGAACAGTAACCAAGGAATAAAACACCCATAAGAAGAAATGAGTATCTGGGGCAGGCCCAGCAGCTGTGAGCTGTCCCTTGTCCTGGGTATGTTCCATTCCCCAACCCTGCATTACAGGAGGGCTGCTGGCACCAGGGACAACCAGGTCTGCTGGCACCAGGGAAAATCAGACCTTCCAGCACCAGTGAAAACCATATGACTAAACCAGCATAAACACACAATCAACAAGAGCCAGGGCAATATACCACCAGAACCCAGTTATCCTACTCCAAGAAGACCTGGATATTTTAATACAAAAGAAGCACAAAGAAATGACCTTAAATCCCATCATATGAAATTGATAGAGGCTTTTAAAGAGGAAATGAATAAGCCTCTTAAAGAAATACAGGAAAATATAATCAAACGGGTGAAGAAAATGAATAAAACTGAGACGATCTGAAAATGGAAATAAAAGCTTTAAGAAAAACACAAACTGGAATTCTGGGACTTGAAAATCTAGGTAAGAGAACAGAAACTACAAACACAAGCATCATCAATAGAATACAAGATTTGGAAGAGAATCTCATGCTTAGAAGATAAGATAAAGAAATTGATACATCAGTCAACAAAAATGTTAAATATAAAATGTTTCTGACCCAAACATCCAGGAAATCTGGGACACAACGAAAAGAACAACCTAACAATAATAAAAATGAAGGAGACGATTCCCAGCTCAAAGGTCCAGAAAATGTTTTCAAATTCATAGAAGAATGTTTTCTAACCTAAAGAAATATATGCCCTTAAATGTACACATGATGTTTACAGAACATCAAATAGATTAGACCAAAAAAAAAGTTTTCCTGCCATGTAATAATTGAAACACGAAAAGTTTAAAAAAGAACGAATATTAAACACGTTTTATTCTAGAGCTTTCAGGAGTGCTGTTAAGCTGCTAGTATTACTCCAGTTTCTTTTTTGAAGGCACCAAGTGCTATGGACTTTCCTCTTAGCACTGATTTCATTTTCATTGAATTCTAAAAAGTCTTTATTTATTTATTTTTCTTCCTTGACCCAGTGGTCATGGAGAAGGGAATTATTCAGTTTGTATGACTTCGTAAGCTTTCTGCTTTCTGATGTTAATGTCTCCCACTATTAATGTGCGGGGTTCAATGTGGGAATTAAGCTTCAGTAATGTTTCTTTCACATATTTGGGTGTCCTTGAATTTGTGGCATATATATTCATGATTGAGACATCATCTTGGTTGATTTTTCCTTTGATAAGTATGAAAGTACTTCCCCTATCTCTTTTGATTAATTTTGATTAAAAGAATTTATTAGATATTTGGATGTCTACACCAGCTTGATCTTTGGGTCTATGTCCTTGGAAAAACTTTTCTACCCTTTTAATCTGAGCTGATGTTTATCTTTTTTCTGAGGTTCTGTTTCTTTTTTTAATTTATTTTTTTTATTAATTACAATTAATTCATTTTGTATCCCAGCTGTAGCAACATCGTTCATCCCTCGCAATTCTACCCTCCCTCATCTCTTCCCATGTCCCTCCACTAGTCCACTGATAAGGGAGGTCCTCCTCCCCTTCCATCTGACCCTACTCTCTCAGGTCTCACCAGGACTGGCTGCATTGTCCTCCTCTGTGACCTGGTAAGGCTGCTCCCTCCTCAGGGGGAGTTGATCAAAGAGCCAGTCACAAAGTTCATGTCAGAGACGGATCCTGTTCCCCTTATTAGGGAACACACGTGGACACTGAGATACCATGGGCTATATCTATGCAGGGGTTCTAGGTTATCTCCATGCATGGCCCTTGGTTAGAGTATCAGTTTCGAAAAGACCCCTGTGTTATATGCAGCAGAATGATGAATCCTGCTTTCACATCCATTTTTCTGGCTTGTGGCTTTTTATTAGGGAATTGTGTCCAGTGATATTAATGAGCAATAATAGTTAATTTCTGTTATTTTGATGTCGGTAGTAGTAGTAGTAGCAACAGCAGCAGCAGCAGCAGCAGCAGTATGGCTGTTTGCTTGGTGTTTTGATCTGTTCTTTTGATTTGCTGGTGTGGAATTCTTTATTTACTGTGTTTTCTTGTGTGTAGTTAACCTCCTTGGGTTGGAATTTTCCTTCTACCATCTTCTGTAGATCAGAATGTATGTAAAGAGGTACTTTAAATATGGTTTGTCATGTAATATCTTCTTTTCTCCATATATCTATGGTGATTAAAAGTTTTTGCTGACATATGCTGGAGAGGTTGTGGAGAAAGGGGAACCCTCCTTCATTGTTGGTGGCGATGTAAATTTATACAACCACTTCGGAAATCAATCTGGCTCTTTCTCAGACAATTAGTAATAGTGCTTCCTCAAGATTCAGCTATACCACTTCTAGGCATATATCCAAAAGAGGCTCAAGTACACAACAAGGACATTTGTTCAACCATGTTCATAGCAGCTTTATTCATAATAGCCAGAAGCTGAGAACAACCCAGATGTCCCTCAATGGAGGAGTGGATACAGAAATTGTGGTACATTTACACAATGGAATACTACTCAGCAATTAAAAACAAGGAAATCATGAAATTTGCAGGCAAATGGTGAGACCTAGAAAGATCATCTTGTGTGAGGTATCCCAGAAGCAGAAATACACAAAGGGTATATACTCACTAAAATCTGTACACCTAAGGAAGCTAAACAAGAATGAGGTCTTGGGGTAAGATGATCAATCCTCACTCAAAGAGACAAATGGGATGGACATTGGAAGTAGGAGAAAACAAGTAACAGGACAGGAGCCTACTACAGAAGACCTCTGAAAGACTCTGCATAGCAGTGTATCAAAACAGATGGTGAGACTCATAACCAAACCTTGGGAAGAGTGCAGGGAATCATATGAAGAAAGGGGTAGTAAGACCTAGAGAGGACAGGAGCTCCACAAGAACCAAATATATCTAGGCACAGGAGTCTTGTTTGTGACTGATTCTTCAACCAAGGACCATGCATGGATATAACCTAGAACCCCTGCTCAAATGTAGCCCATGGCAGCTCAGTATCCAAGTGGAAGGAACAACCTAGCTAGGCCACAGAGGGGGACATTGCAACCAGTCCTAGTGATACCTGATAAGCTAGGGTCAGATGCAAGGGGAGAAGGACCTACCTTATCAGTGGACTTAGAGAGAGGCAGGGAGGAGATGAGGAAGTAAGGGTGAGATTGGGAGTGAAGGAGGGAGGGGGCTACAGCTGGGATACAGAGTAAATAAACTGTAATTAATATAAAAAGTAAAAATAATTAAAAAAATCACTTTTGCTGTGTACAGTAGTCTAGGCTGACATCTGTAGCAGATATCTGTCCAGGCCCTTCTATCTTTTATAGTCTCTGTTGAGAAGTTGCATGTAATTTTGATAGGTCTGCTTTTATAATTTACTTGGTCTTTTTTTCTGTACAGTTGGTGTTTTGATTATTATATTATGGGAGGATTTTTTGATCTAATTTATTTTTGTTCTTTAAGCATCTTGCATGTTTGTGGGCATACATAACTTTAGGTAGGGAAAATGTTCTTCTATGATTTTGTTAAAAATATTTTCTAGATTTTGAATATGAGAATCTTCTCCTTCTTTTATTCCTATTGTTCTTAGGTTTGCTCTTTTCATAGTGTCCCAGATTTCTTAGATATTTTGTGTCAGAAACTTTTTAGATTAAACATTTTCTTTGACTGATGTGTGGATTTCAATTGTATCTTCTATGTCTGAGATTTTTTCTTCTGTTTCCTGTATTCTGATAGAGATGCTTGTGTTTATTTTCTTTCCTGGGTTTTCCATCTCCATTGTTCCCTCAGTTTGTGTTTTCCATTTTCAGGTCTTATTCATTTTCTTTATCCATTTGATTATATTTTTCTGTATTTCTTTATGGGATTTAGTCACTTCCTCTTTAGAGGACCAAATATATCTGTTCTTGGGGTCTTTTCTGAGACTGACACTCTACCAAGGACCATGTATGGATATAACCTAGAACCTCTGCTCGGATGAAGCCTGTGGTAGCTCAGTAACCAATTGGTTTCCCATAGTAAGGAGAACAGGGACTATTTCTGACAGGAACTCAATGGCAGACTCTTTGACATCCCCATCCCCCAAGGGAGGAGCAGTCCTGCTAGGCCACAGAGGAGGACTTTGCAGCCAGTCCTGAAGATACCTGATAAAACAGGCTCAAATGAAAGGGGAGGAGGTCCTCCCCAATCAGTGGACTTGGAAAGGGGCAGGGAGGATATGAGAGAGGGCGGGAGGGAGGGATTGGGAGGGAATGAGGGAGCAGGATACAGCTGGGATACAGAGTTAATAAAAATGTAACTAATAATAAAAAAATAAAAAGAAATAAAAAAATTTAAAAAAAAAGGTCTCTGTCATCTTATAGTTTGGCTGTGGCAGGATATCCAAGGCTTGTTGAAGTAGAATACGTATGTTCTAGTGGTTACAAGTTGCCCTGGTTCTTGTTGATTGTGTTCTTATGCTGGCCTTTACACACCTGTTCGTCCCTGGTGACTGCAGTTTGTTCCTACTATCAGCAGGGCTCCTTGGGAATTAAAGAAGTATTAAAGGCCTCCCAATGAAACTCAGAGAACAGCATGCTGATCATTTCAATGGCTGTACTCCAGGTGGACCTGAATGTTTCTTTGGCCCAGTAGGCCTCCTTGGAATCAGGCAGAACCTTGGGTTGGAAGATGGAACTCACAGGACAACATCTGGCCTCTGCTGGCTATGTCCCAGGTGGTTGGCAAGCATGCAGTATTTCATTCTTAAAGAGGCTACAATAAAAGCAGTAGATGGATTAGACCATTTTCCAAAACTATAAATTCCACCAACATTAGCTTCCTCCTCTTAATAATGTCAAGAACCAAGAAAACATTTTCTGTACTCTTAAGCCTCAGCAGCTGAAGTTCTTGCATTTTTCTTTATAGTCAAGTTTGTATTTTCATTGTGAGGGTGAATAAAAAAATACAGAAAGTAAGTAGATTTAATAGTTCTTACTGATTTGTTTAGTAACAGAAGGAGATGCCTCATTGCCCAAATCATGAATCAGTATAGAAATGTCAACCATTTAACAACACAGAAAGAAGTGCTTCTGCATAAAAATATCCAACTCCTCTCAGAAGGGTTGACTCATGTGATGAAGACCAGTCATTAGAAGGTGGAGATGTGGTTAAGTAAGGTGTGGATACCTGTGATTTCAGAGGTGAAAGAATTGCTAATAGAAAAAAAAATGAAAAAAAAAATAGAGGAATCTCTAATATAAACTGATTTTTTTTTCAGTCTATAAATTTGGGCTTTTTTGGAGGTATCCTAAAGATGTGATAAATTCAAGAAGCACTTTAGACTTCTTTTGGCAATGTTTTAAATCTGTATAGGGATATGAGTGTACCACAATTGGATGAGAAGACATCAGTCAGATTTGAACATTCATTGTGCTTCCAACAATAGCTACTGACTTGAATAACATAAGTTGGTAGCCAAAAAAAAAAAAAAAGACAGTTAAAATTCAGTTGGCTTTATAATTTGCTGTGATTTAGGAACACTGGCAGCAGTTGGGACTTTAAGAAAGCACAGACAGATAAAGTAAGTTACAGAAGATGAAACTCTTTTTAGATATGTAATAGGTTTCTAGTGTGAAGGACATGGATGATACAGGAGTCCTCAAATTCTCCACTGCTATACTTTGTTCTTTTTGCTTCTTTTTTTTAAACTTTTTTTTTAATTTTATTTTTTTCTTATCAGTTACATTTTATTAACTCTGTATCCCAGCCATGTCCCGATCCCTCATTCCCTCCCATTCCCTCCCTCCCTCCCTCATCTCCACCGTGCCCCTTGCCAAGTCCACTGATAGGGTGGACCTCCTCCCCATTCATCTGATCCTGTTTTATCAGGTATCTTCAGAACTGGCTGCAAAGCTCTCCTCTGTGGCCTAACAGGACTGCTCCTCCCTTGGGGGGTGGGGAGGCCAAAGAGCCAGTCATTGAGTTCCTGTTAGAAATAGTTCTTGTTCCCCTCACTATGGGAAACCAATTGGTTACTGAGCTACCACAGGCTACATCTGAGCAGAGGTTCTAGGTTACATTCATACATGGTCCTTGGTTGCATGTCAGTCTAGGTATATGCCCAAAGTTTGCTCAAGGACGCAAAAGGGATATTTGCTCAACCATGTTTATAGCAGCTTTATTTGTAATAGCCAGAACCTGGAAACAACCCAGATGTCCATCAATGGAGGAATGGGTACAGAAATTGTGGTATTTTTACACAATGGAATACTACTCAGCAATCAAAAAGAAGGAAATCATGGAATTTGCAGGCAAATGGTGGGATCTAGAAAAGATCATCCTGAGTGAAATATCCCAGAAGTAGAAAGACAAACACGGTATATACTCACTTATATAGACCTATAAGATATGATAAATATAATTAAATCTATACACCTAAAAAAGATAATGAAGAGAGTGGACATGGGGTAAGATTATCAATCCTCATTTTGAAAGACAGATGGGATGCGCATTGAACATTGACAGGAGTCTACTGAGCGCATTTGAAAGACTCAAACTAGCAGTGTTTTCAAAGCAGATACCAAGACTCATGACCAAACCTTTGGCAGAGTACAGGGAATCATAAGAAAGAAGGGGAGTTAGTCTGATGAGGAAAGAATAGGAGCTCCACAAGGACCAAATATATCTGGGCCCAGGGTCTTTTTGCTTCTTATAAAGATAATTCCCTTAACTGTAGCATGGAAGGAGGCAACTGAAGCAGTACATGTATAAAGATTTATTGCTTGTGGGAAGAAAAAAATTAGGATAGAATTGATTTGTTGACATGTGCCTTATCTGTAAGTGATATTCTCTTTGTAATCTTAGAAAAAGTGTGGACATTAATGAATCATTGTAGAATCTGTTATGAATTTCTGTTAAACATTAAGTTTATAAATCCCATATCAAGCAATGATGAAATGCATTTAGGATATTTGGGTGTTGTTCCCCAAATCTCTAGGTTGCTGGATCAGAAGCCATGCAGGTAAACAGAATTCCTGCTGTCAATTCAGGCAGTGACATCCTGCTCAATACCATAATGGCCAACAGAAGTCCAGATTCCAGCTCAGGTGGAAGCTCCTTGTTCAACCACAAAAGCCAGAAGACCAGAGAATAGACAGAAACCAAGGAACAAAACACCAGCCCAACAAAGACAAACCTATAAATCTGTACTTAGACCCATAATCATCCCAAACCCTATTCCCTAGACCCCAGTGTAAGAACAATAACAACAGTCAAGATAACTTGTCTCCCATAGGGCCCAGCTACCCTATTATTATAAGCCCCAGCTATTCCAATATAGTTGAAGCACAAGAAGACCTTAAAACCAACTTTAAGAAGATTAATAGAACCCTTTAAAAAAGAAGCGAATAAACCCCTTCCATAATTTAAGAAAAGACAAACATAAAATTGGAGAATATTTTAAAATCCCTTAAAGTAAGCCAAGAAAAATCAAACAAAAAAGTTGAAGGAAACAAATAAAACTGTTCAAGACCTGAAATGAAAATAGAATAAAGACAACAATGAGGGAATTATTAAAGTGCAAAATCTAGGTAAGAGAAGAGGAATTACACACACAAGCATCGCCAACAGATTACAAGAGTAGAAGAGAAAAAATCTTAGGTGGTAAAGACACAAATACAGGAAATAGATACATCAGTCAAAGGAAATGAAAAATCTAAAAAATTCCTGACATGAAAACATCCAGGAAACATGGGACACTATAAAAACCAAAATAAGGAAAGTATGAATAGAGGAAGAAGAATCCCAGTTCAAAGGTCCAGAAAATATTTTCAACAAAGTTTTGAGAACAAAAATTTATCATAAAGAAAGAGGTACTTATAGAGATGAAAGAAGCACACTAACACCAAGTAGGTTCGATGTTGGAAGACACTGCTCTTCAAGGCCGCAGCCCATCATGTCTGAAAAGCACTCCCCAGCTCAACACAGAATGGATGATTCCCTTTGTCAGCAGGAAATTTCTTACTCTCTGCCTGAATTCATCTGGAGTATGTCTCTAAGCATGACCTCACCTGTGAAGGAGGTCACCTAACTCAGGACCAAAATGAAGGTTCAACTTCCTTTGTCCTAATAAGCCTAAGGAGTATCTGGAATTTCTGGAATGTAAAGCATTCCCAGCCTCTTCAGCACCAAGCCAAAAGTATACACCTACCCTGGGAACCTGTCACTCACCCTCCAAGAACTAGAAAACATTTGCTCACTCAGAATAAAGTTGGGCTGCTTCCTTAAAGCTGCTTCTGGAAGTCAGTCATTCTGTCAAGGGCTATCTGAATACCATCATTTGTTGCCTTTGGCTTCTGCTCCCTGAAACTTTTCGGATAGCTGAAGATCCTGGAGAAGTGGGGAGTGTGGGGAGAGCATCAGAAGTGGTCCAGAAAAGAAAGTTCCCCCACCATGTAAAAATCATATCATTAAATATACAAAGCAAAGAAAAATATTAAAAGCTACAAAAGAAAAGGAGAAAGTAACATATAAAGGTAGACAGTTTTGAATTACACCTGACTTTTCGGCTTTAAAACCTAAAGTGTCTGGACAGATGTCTTGTATATTCTAAGAGACTACAGTCCAGATTACTACACCCAACATAAATACCAATCACCATATATGGAAAAATTAATATATTCCATACTAAGTCAATTTTAAACAATATCTATAAATCCAGCTCTACAATAGATATTAGAAAGAAAATTCTAAAACAAGGAGTTTCACTAAACCCGGCAAATCCCAAAGAAGGGAAACACACACATACAACCATCAGAAGCACCATCACCACAACCAACAACAACAAAATAAAAATAACACAAAATAACAATCATTGGGCATTGGTATCTTTCAGTATCAATATCTCTTAATATTAATGTACTCAATTCCTCAATAAAAAGACCCAGATTAACAGAATGAATGTGAAAAGAAAGTCTATCTTTCTGCCACATAAAATAAAAAAATAAAAAAGAAAAGAAATACACCTCAGCAACAATGATAAACTTTACTTTACAGAAAGTGTTGGAAAAGGATTTTCCAAGCAAATGGAGAGAAGCAAGCTGCATGCAGTAGACATTCTAATATCTAATAAAATATATCAAGCTAAAGTAAATAAAAAAGACAATGCATACTCATCAAAGGAAAAGTCCAGTAAGATGACTTTTCAATTCTTAACTGTTATGTCCTGATTATGAGTGCAGCTACATTTGTAAAAAAAAAAAAAAAAAAAAAAAAAAAAAAACAAGTATATATTAATAAATCTTGACCCACACATTTTTCCTCAAACACTGCCATTATTTCTGGGGTAGATTTTGACACAGAAATATCTCAAACATATTCCTTCTAGTTGCTTTGTTAAGAAAAATCCAAGCATCCAGGGCTTAGCACTAAAGCCAGTAATGTATTTATGCCTAACTTTCCAGTATGAACATGAAGATGGGGGCTAAAAGTAGATGCTGTGTGTATGAAAAATGGCCAAGTTCCATTCACGGCTAATTACCAACAGCTATGCCCACAGAAAAAAAAGTGTTAAAGAGTTCCAGACCATGGACACACTTAAGTTGTTTATAAAGGTTATAAACAAACAGCTAATTGATACTTATTCAGTGGGATGCAGTTTTACCTGTTACTCTCAGAATGTTATGTTAGATTTGCTGAATATATATTTCCTTTTGTGTACCAAAAAAATTCATATGAGTTTCAGGATGTGACCTGGATCTGGCATAGCTCAAAAGGATCGCAGATGAGATTTTCCCTTATCTTTCCCATTTAATAGACAAATTTTAACTTCTGTCTCCATTCTGAATTTGTCTCAGCAGATTTTCATCTGTTTAACTCTTTTCCGGGATCAGCTGTGGACTGCAAGCTGAAATCTGGACTTCCTGGAAACTGACATGAATGCTCCCTGCCTCTTCGGTGGATCAACTAACCAGATGCTTGGGACTGCCCTATTGCCCAACCTTTGACTGGCATTTCAGCCTCCCTAACCCCTGATGCCTATGGTCCAACAGTCAGCATTGAAGAAGCTCCAGAAGATGGATCTTCACCCAAATCCCCCCTAGCAGGCTGAAATGTTAAGTCAAAAGGGGCTCCCTGGTATTAGCTATTATCTTGGGCATCTGCTTAGCTGAAATGGAAACTAATATTGCAGCAACTGGCTAAAAGCCTAGAAAGACCCTAGAGAGAAAGGATAATAGTTCTCCTTGGCTTACTACCCCTGTATTCACCCTGAAGGGACCCCTACTCATTTTGATTTTTATCTTTGGGCCTTGTATTTTCAATTGCTTGATGGCTTTCATAAGGAAATGCTTGAGAGCAATACACTAATGGTACTCAGATCCCATTATAAAAAGGTAAATCTATAGGATACAAGGGGTCATGTCTGGAAGACCCAAGATTGGCTCTTCAAATGATCATGGGAAAGGGGGAAATGAGAGACCAAAAAGATTAAAAATTAGCATCTATTATTAATTAAGGCTTGAACTATGTGGGTGGAGAAGTCTAGTAATGCCCTGAGGGGAAGGACCGCCTTACTGCATTCTTTCCCCACCCACTAGAGATACAGCTGCTAGGAAACTGGACTACCCCTCTAGGGAGGGACACCAGATCATTAATGGCCTGGGAACCTTCCTATAGCCAATCAATTCAAAATATAGCCTTTTGGCCAATAGATGCTTGCCAGGCAGGAATCGCCCCTGCCTTGGGCATGCTGGGATGGACCAGAATCTTTAAATCACCCAACTAACCTGGGCACAGGGTGCTTGCAGTGGGTGTGTGTGGGCCCAAGATGCAGCTTGTAATTTACAATAAAAAGAACCTCATGTATTTGCAGTGGAGTCTGTTTATTCCTGATCTTTTGGGGTTTGTGAACTGGGCAAAACAGTGGGAGATTTCAATATCCTACTCTCATCACTGGACAGGTCATTCAGACAAAAACTTAACAGAGAAATACTGGCGCTAAATAATGTTATTAACCAAATGGATTTAACAGATATTGAGAGATCATTTCACCCAAACATGAAAGAATATACCTTCTTCCCAGCACACGACAGAATTTTCTCAAACACTGACCATATGCTTGATCACAAAGCAAGTATCAACAGATGAAATAAAACTGAAATAACCTCTTCTTTCTGTCAAAACATCACAAATGAAATCTGGATTTCAGCCACAACAGAAACAATAGAAAGCCTACAAATTCAGGGAAACTGAACAGTTTTCTACTCAATGACCACTGGGTCAAGGAAGAAATAAAGAAATTAAGCACTTTCTAGAACTCAATGAAAATGAAGGCACAACATGCCCAAACTTAGTGGACACAGTGAAGGCAGTGCTAAGAGGAAGGAACTTAAAGAAATTGTGGAGATCTCATACTAGCAATCTAACAGCTCACCTGAAAGCTCTAGAACAAAAGAAGCAAAAGACCCAAGAGGAGTAGATGGCAGCAAATAATCAAACTCAGGGCTGAATTCAAGAAACTAGAAAAAGAAAGAGAACAATACAAAGAATCAATAAAACAAAGAGCTGGTTCTTTCAGAAAATCAACAACATAGACAAACTCTTATTTTAAAATAACTTAAAGACAGAGGGAGAGTATGCAAATTAACAAAATCAAAATAAAAAGGGGTCATTACTACAGACACTGAGGAAATCCAAAGAATCAATGGGTCATATTTAAAATCCTCTGATTGGCCTGCTCTTTGATCACCTCCTCCTGAGGGGGGAGCAGCCTTACCAGGCTACAGAAGAGGACAGTGTAGCCACTTTTGATGAGAACTGACAGACTAAGATCAGAAAGAAGGAGAGGAGAACCTCTCCTATCAGTGGACTTGGGGAGGGGCATGCATACAGAAAGGGGAGGAGGGAGAGGCTTATGGGGGGATACAAAATGAATAAAGTGTAATTAATAAAAAAACTAGAAAAAAATAAATAAAATTCTTTACTCCATATAATTGGAAAATACAAATAAATGAATAATTTTCTCAGCAGATACCACTATCAAAGTTAAATCAAGCTCAGATAAACAACTTAAATAGACCTATAACCACTAAAGAAATAAAGGCAGTCGTTAAAAATCTTCCAACCAACCAAAAATAAAAGGCCTAGTACCCAATGGTTTTAGCACAGAATTCTACCAGACATTCAAAGAAGAGTTAAAACCAACACACCCCACTAAATCATTCCATCAAATAGAAACAGAAGGAACATGCTCTATTTTTTTAATGAAGTCACAGTCACAAACCTTATAAAGATTTAACAAAGAGAAAGAATTACATTATTTCTCTTATGAACATAGATGTTAAAATACTCAATAAAATAGCTGCAAACTGGATCCAAGAATATCTCAAAAAGATCTTCAACTATGATGAAGATTTTATCTCAGAGGCAAAGACGGATCAACATGCTGAAACAGTAAATGTATCTACCAAATAAACAAACTGAAAGAAAAATACCCACAAGTTCCTCTCCATAGATAGCAAATAGCCTTTGACAAAATCCAACATCCCTTTATGAGAAAAGTCTTGGAGATTTTCAGGACACAAGGGATATACCCAAACACAATAAAGGCAATTTACAGCAAGCATATAGCTAACAGAAAATTAAATGGAAAGAAATTCAGAGCAATTTTACTAAACTAGGGAAAAAGAAAAGGCTCTAAGTCTCTTCACATTTATTTAATATAATTCTTGAAGCTTTAGTGAAAGCAATATGACAACTGAAGAAGATCAAGAGGATAGAAATAAGAAAGGAAAAGTCACAATATTGTTATTTGCAGATGTTATGATGGTATATATAAATGATCAAAAATATTTCACAAGGGAACCCCTATAGCTGAAAAATATCTTCAGAAAAGTGGTTGTATACAACATTAAAAACAAAACAAAACAGTCCTCCTATATACAAATGACTCATATACTGAGAAATAATGAGGGAAATAATACCTTTCACAGTAGCCTGTGACAATATACAATAACTTGTGGTTTTTCTAATCAGGCGGGTGAAAGATTTACATGATAAAAACTTCAAGTCTTTTAAGAAAAAAATATAAGAAGATACCAGAAAGTGGAAAGATCGCCTATGCTCTTGGATCAGTAGAATTAACATAGTAAAAATTACCATCCTACCAAAAGTAACCTACAGATTGAATGCAATTCTTAAGAAACTTTTGTCCAGTTCACTACAGATCTTGAAAGAACTGTCACAATCACATAGAAAAACATAACACCAGGATATCTAGAACAATCCTTATAGTAAATATGCTTCCAAATGTAACACCATTCCTGACTTTAAGCTCTGTTACAGAGCTATAGCAATAAAAACCTCATGTACTGGTATAAAAACAGACATGTTCATCAAAGAAATTTAATTGATGAACCAGACATAAATCCGTACATCTATGGGCACCTAAAAAAAAAAAAAGATGGTATTTTCAACAAATGATTCTGGTCTAACTATATATCAACATATAGAAGAATACAAATAGATCCATATCTATCACCATGCACAAAACTCATGTTCATAGATTAAAGACAAACTTTAAACCAGACACACTGAACATAATAAAAGAGAAAGTGGGAAATAGCCTTTAAACACATTGACATAGGAGTTAACTTCCTAAACTGAAAATTGATAGTACAGTAACAAAGACTGACAGTTACTAACTGAAAATTAAAAGCTTATGTAAGGTGAAGGACACTAAATGGCAGCTGGCTAATATACAAGGTATATAAGAACCCAAGCAATTATATAATAATAAACCAAACAATCCAATTTAAAAATGTGAAACAGATCTAAACAGAATTCTCAGTAAAGGAATCACAAATGGTTGAGAAACACTTTAATTAGAAATGTTGAAATCCTTAGCAACCAGAGAAATGCAACTAAAACTTCTTTGAGATTCTGTCTACACCTGTCAGAATGACTAAGACCAATAATACAAGTGACAGCATGTACTGGTGGGGATGTAGAGCAAGGGGAACATTCCTCCATTGCTTGTAAGAGTGGAAACTTGCACAGCCACTGTGGAAATCAGTGGTGGTTCCTTAGGAAAAAAGCAAAAAGAAAACAGGAGCTGATCTACCTAAAGACCCAGCTATACCTTTCTTGGGCAATACCCAAAAGATGCTCAATCCTACCACAAGTATACTTGCTCAACTGTGTTCACAGTATCTTTTCAATTCATAGAAGCCAGAAACTGGAAACAACCTAGATGATCCTCAACTGAAGAATGAAGAAAGAAAATGTGGAATATTTACACAATGGAGTATTATTCAGCTGTTAGAAAAATGACATCATGAAATTTGCAGGCAAATGGATAGAACTAGAAACAATTATCTTGAGTAAGGCAACCCAGAAGAAGGATAAATATGATATGTACTTACTTCAAAGAGGATATTATCTGTTATGTAAAGGTTATTTCCACTACAACCCACAGATGCTGATAGATTAAGTAAGAAGGAGGGCTCTAGGGGGAATACAGGGATCTGCCATGGAAAGGAGAGTGAAATACATTCTTAGGGTAGACTGGGGTGGGTATGGGTGTGAAAAGGAGGGATCGGGTAAGGGAGAGAGACATAAAAGAAGAGAGTAAGGGGAGAGACAACTGGAATAAGTGGGCATTTAGGGGATGACATGGAAACTTGGCTTAGTGGAAACTTCCTGGAACCAATGAGGGCGACCCTAGAGAGGATGTAATGGAGGATAATGGAGCCATCCTATGTAGCAATGCAATGATCACAGTGTTGGGACTGGGATACCAACCCAGCATCACAACCTTCTCCCCACATCGGTCCTGCCTGCAAGAGGTACTGGGGCAATGGTGGCCTTAGCAAAAGAGGCCGTGGGAATGGCCGACCAATCAGCACTGCCAGAATGAGCAGGATAGCTCAGAGACCTGGTATAGAAACAAACAGAACTGACATTAAAAAAAAAAAGTCAATGAAGTGATTCCTAATGATATTCTCTTACACTCATATCAGTGTATAGCCCAATCACTGTCAGAGAGGCTTGCTCTAGCAGCTGTTGGGAGAAGATCCACAGACCTGCACTAAAACATTAGGAGGAACTCTAAGAACCTACAGAAGAGGGGAAGAAAAAAAATTGTAGGATCCAGAGAGGTTAAGGACACCAGGAGAGCAGTGCTCACAGAATCAACTAAGCATGGCACATAGGGTATCTAGAGATTGAAGTGCCCGGCAAGGGTCTGCCCAGGTATTCTGCAGACATGCTCTAGTGGTTTAACTTGAGGGGTTTGGTGGGACTTCTAAGAGTGGAAGTGGAGATCTCACTTTTGCCTCCTCTTGGCACTCCTTTCCTCCTACGGGGTTGCCTCATCCAGCCTAGATAAGAGGGTTTGTGTCTAGTCTTCTTTTATCCTGTTATGCTGTGATATTTCTGGGAGGCCTACTCTTCTCCGAAGGAAAATCAAAGGGCAGTGGGTCTGGGGGAGAGGTGAGAGGTGAGGAGGAGGAAAACTGGAAGAGGTGGAGAAAGGGGAGGCTGGGGAACAGAAAGGAACTTGGAGGAGTGTATTGAAGGGAAGCTGTGTTCTGCATGAAGTTTATGAAAGAAGAATAAAAAAGAAAAAAAAAGCTTGAAATACTGGTGCAATTTCTGTAATCATATCACCGGTAGACATAAATAAGCATATCTCTGGGTCCCAGCGATCAGCTGACTAGCCCAATTGACAATCCTGCATCAGCAATACAGCCTGTCTTAAAACGATGTAGACAGCCCCTGAGGAACGACAGCTGAGATTGACCTCTGGCTTCCAAACACGTGGAAATTCATTTTCGTGAAAACATTTATTCTTGTGTGCTTAACCTGAACACACACACACACACACACACACACACACACACACACACACACACA
>NW_026591086.1:30009223-30078920 GCF_907164565.1 Psammomys obesus
ACACACACACACACACACACACACACACACACACACACACACACACAAATACACACCATAGAATTCTTGTATTTAGGACATCATCTAATAATACCACTGAATCCTCAAATAATAAGAAGGTATATTCCTGCATCTCTGGGTTTATACTGTTATTTGCAAAGGAATCAGTTTAGGCTAAAATAGATGGTGAATTTATAACTCAAAAACCAAATAATGTCTTTCAATCCTGTTGGTAATGATAGAAAGCACTCAATTATCTTTATCCATACAATACTTATTCTTTAAGACATTCCTAGGAAGTACATATTATCATTATGATCCTACACATGATAAGACTGAAATACAGATGTAGTGAAGGTCACACTTTAGGGTACATAGCAAGCAAATGGGACCTAGACCAGGTCTTCTTTCATGATATCAGCACACTCAGCATTAACTTGTGTTGGCCTTATGAAAGTTTCTGTTTTAGATTTGTTACCTCTCATGTCTAAACGTCTGCATTCACCATAAAATTGGAAAATCACATGCCTGGTATGAATGATGGAGAGGCTCAAGGATCAGGGCTAAAACAGTTCCTTATGTTCCAGTATCTTTCTGTACTGTCTGTCTGTAAATGATCAAAGTAGGGACTGCAGTTTAGTGACTTCAATGTAATTGCATCGTTTCTGTTCTAACATAAGGTTTCGAAAAACAAAAAGGAAATGAATGCGCAGGAAACAGGTTTTCTCGTGTAATCCACCATAGAAAAGCATCTCATATTGTTCTTTCACCTCCTATTTTTGACATAAGGTACTAAAGCTAGTCAGTGATCAGGTTATTGGTATTGGACTCATTATTTGAGGGTATGTGATAAGATAAACAATGCAACTCCTCCACCTTATGTGGGAAATGTAAGAAAGTTGCCTTACATGGCTTTTGAATAAATGTCAAAGGATTCTGAGATTGGAAGCTCATCTCGGATGATACTGTGGGCTTATGTAAACTGTTTGCAAAGGCTTCCAAAGAGAGACCGCAAGAGTTTATATCAAAGAGAGAATAACGAGAAGTCAAAAGCAGACACTAGAGCACTGGGATAAGATAGCCCTGAGAAGCTACAAAAAGCAAGTAAGTCAACCATTTCTCAGTCGCAGCTGTGAGTATATTGGACTTCTATCTAGACTTTGATCTGTTTTGCATTTGTGACATCTAAACCTGCAAAGCAGTACATTTGTGCTCTTTTAAGCCACTAACTTTAGGATTATATGCTACAGCAGCAATAAAGCACTAATATTGGAAGGGTCAAATATTCTATGGGCAGGTTTTAAATCCTGGGCATCATTTCCTGAGAAATGAGACTTAAATTGGCTCATTAAAAACTGTATTATGTTGCTGCCATGTGCTAGCATTGATTACATGCTAATGATATAAACATGAATTAAACATAATTCTTCCCTAAATATACTCACAGATAGTATTCATGGAGGGACTTTGTGAAACTCTAAAGGGCAATATAAATGTAATATATTATGAATCACTTCTCAAGTTTAATATTCAACTCAAGCATTCCTTAGTTTACTAAATCATAAATCAGAATCAATATTTCAACAGATTGGAATTATGCATACATTATGAGTAAATTGCAAACAAATACAGAAGATAATTTTAAAATTAAATGTCAATAGGATTTGCAATAGACATTTACCACATCTTCAAGTTAAAAAAAATAAAATAAAAAAATAGACCAACCTGTTAGAACAAGTATACTGTGGTCAGTCTCTATGCAGAGTGCGTGTTAATGAGCTGCTGG
Source organism: Psammomys obesus (assembly GCF_907164565.1). NCBI lineage: Eukaryota > Metazoa > Chordata > Mammalia > Rodentia > Muridae > Psammomys > Psammomys obesus. The sequence goes on from NW_026591086.1 coordinate 30,011,010, forward strand.
CACAAAGCAGTCTGGTCTCCAAGGGCATGAGTTTAGGATGGTTCATTTTCTCACTGAACTCTTAACTGAGGCAGCTAACAAGATGTCCAGCTGTGATTCAGACACATATCCAGCGGAAACTAGATAGAGATTACTAACTTATTTTGGATAGGCTATTGAACGGATAATATTAGATGACAATTTGTGGTAAATATTGATAGGAGTATGAGTTCAAGTGAGCCCCCAAATCCTAAACAAATGTAATCTTGGTATTTTTACCACATAAAGCAATATGAAGTAAGACACAAGAAGTAGCCACTCAAATGTGATATATATATATATATAATGGTATTTTGGTCTTGGAACACCTTTGTATTGTGTAAAACTGCTAACAAACCCCCAAATTGAGACCAGAATAGATAAACAAGAACATTAAAATAAAGTTGAGGTAAAATAAACATTTCTTTAGATAGTGCATTTATTCTAATTTTTTGACCAAAGTTGATATTTCGAATGATAACCAACTTAATGTCTAAGTGCTAAGAAATTGATGTTCTCAAGGAAGCTTAAAAGAATGATATTCAGTGGGCCGCTTTGGGTACTGGGGGAGCCCTCTTTCCACAGGCACAGCTGTTGGCAGCTGGCCAGCATCTCAGGCAGGCAGCTGGCAGGGGAGGCATGGGCTCTGCCAGCTGGAGCTAAAAAATTAAAATTAAAATTGAGGAGGAAAAAAAAAAACCCTGAGGCACACACGCATAACAATCGAACCTTCTTGGTTTCTGGTGTTCTCCCTTATTTCTCAACCCTTCGGGAAACTTAGCATTAAGACAGTTCCTCCTTCGCATCCCGCCATCTGGGACTGTGCCTCTCTAGTTTTGATTTCCATTTTGTAGCTTTTCTGCCTTCACTCACCCAAGACATATTTCTTGAATAATTCTATAAACCAAGCAATGTGCTGAGGGCTGAATGCAGACGTGTGTGTGTGTGTGTGTGTGTGTGTGTGTGTGTGTGTCTGTGAGTGTGTGTGTGTGCGTGCCCACACGTGCATATAATATATATGTGGTATATCTAATATGTATCATTAGATAAACAAAAATATGAAATATATTGCCTATGCATCTCAAAAGAAGCTGAGCTGACCATAATGCTTCCAAGACTTAGAAGAGATACAAATAGAGATGGGGAGGGGGTAAATAGGAAAAGGTAATGATCAATTACTTCTCAACTGAACAAGTGAAAACCTCTTCACATAAAATGAACTTCCAAAACTGAATGCAGGAAAACATAGAAGTTGAATTGCAAAGGTATCCGTTTAGCACTAGAATACTGAGCTGGCATGAAAAGGGGGCCAAAATTATCATCTACGTTTGACTTATGATCTATTTAGGAATGGCACTGTTACTTAGGTAGTTGCAGCACCTTTCAAAGGTAAATTCTTGCTTCTAGGTCAGAGGAAGTTCCTCTATAAAAGTATCATTGCTAAGTCTCAGGAAGAAGAGAGTACTTTTACTTCTAATAGGGTAACATTAAGTTATACACATTGTTTCCATTCACAGTCTTTCACCAAGCCTGGAGTGTGGTAATTTGCCATGTGACCTTGTCCCAAAATCCAAGCAAATGCTTAGAACATCTATTAAGAACAAAATGCATTATCAGTAGAAAACTAGTGCAGCTTGGGAAAAAGCACCAAATGCACACAAAGCATGTATCTAATGGGTAATAAAAATTTAGTTTTATAATTCTCCCTATAAATCCCTTCATTCCAAGATCTGTATTTAAAAAGCTACACTGTGAATTATTTAGTAAGCCATGTGTATTTTAATAAGTTGCTAATAAGACATTGTCAGAAGTGTTAGACTGTTATACACTGTTTAAAATATAGCAAAATAGAATTTTAAAATGATATTGTATTTTCACTAGAAAGGAGAGAACTGAACACACATTATAAGAACCAGGAATATTAGGTTGGTCAGTAGATATCTTGACTTACACATGAATATAAAATAGGCCAAATAGTCATAAAACCTTTACTCTTTGGAGTCAAAAATTCTCAACTGAAGGTGTTTTTTGTTTTTTGTTTTTTTTTTCACCCGCAGTTTATCTTATTTCTCAATTTAGCCATCAAAGTTTGATCTTTGTGAGCTTCAAGGTAAGGCATTGCTAGTCCCCAAATTACAGTGTATTCTTTATAATCACATTTCCTGCATAATGAAGATGGCAGAGAACTACAAAAGTTTTTATCAACTTAAACATGAATACATATAAAGACTAACTAAGAATAATTTATGGTATGTATTTCTAAAAAGCAATAGAAGTTTGGGGTCGATTCAGGTATCTTCAGGAAAAATTATGTTACTTAAAGATATTTTGAAAAAAAATGAAAATTTTACTTTAAAGGATTTCAAAGTTTTGTTCTGCTTTTTATTCATTTTTTTCAATGTACATAGGTGTTGAATAGTGTTATTGATTATTCAAACAAAAAGTCAAAGGAAAGGGAAGATTTTGCAATAGATATTTTCTCTTTAGATATGTGATCACCTCTTTTGTGCAAGGGGCTTTGTTAGAGACAGAGGCATTAAACTGTGCAAATTATTAGAATGATATTCCTGTAAAAAGAAAATTCATCGCAGACAAAGAAAATTTCAGTTGTATGAAGAATCAGTATAGACTAATGGAAGGACTCCATTTTGACAGCACTCAAAACTAGGCTAAGGAATATTTATAGCCTTAAGGAAGTTAAATTCCTCCCATAGGTCTAAGCAGCATGTGTGAACAGTAACTACACACAATGTCCTAAAGATCATCAAGGACATTATGAGGTATTTGTTGGTTGGATGATTTCTATTTTTATTCAGTTTGAAGTCTTTTTATTTTCTTTCCACATTTCTCTATCAACTGATAAGCTCCTTCTAATAGTCTTAGTTCAAATGTTTGAGCATAGAGTATGTGGGCACAGGGGTCTTTTCTGAGACTGATACTCCTACCAAGGACCACGTATGGGGATAACCTAGAACCTCTGCTCAGATGTAGCCCATGGTAGCTCAGTAACCAAGAGGGTTTTCCCTAGTAAGGAGAACAGGGACTATTACTAACATGACCTCAATGGCAGGCTCTTTGACCTTCCCACCCTCCAAGGGAGGAGCAGTCCTGTTAGGCCACAGGGGAGGACTTTGCAGCCAGTCCTGAAGATACCTGATAAAACAGGGTCAGATGAAAGGGGAGGAGGTCCTCCTCTATCAGTGGACTTAGAAAGGGGCAGGAAGGAGATGAGGGAGGGAGGGTGGGAATGGGAGGGAATGAGGGAGTGGGATACAGTTGGGATACAGAGTTAATAAAATGTAACTAAAAATAAAAATGAAAATAATAAAAAAAGAAATCTGATTCATGAAAATAATTTCTCAATCACTTAGAATGTAAGTGGGCAAGTTCACAAAATACTGAATCTTAACATTTAACGAGCTAAGTAATAAGCTCAAATATGAGTCAGTCATGGTTTTACATTACAAAAAATATTTCATATTGTTTTAAGTTAGAAATCACCAAAATGCTTCCTGGAACAAAGTATCATGTTTTGTTCATATTCATTTTTTTGTTTGCTTGTTTTTGTTTTTGTTTTTTGAGACAAGGTTTCTCTGTATTGTCTTGGCTATCCTGGACATGCTTTGTAGAGCAGGCTGGCCTCAAACTCACAGAGATCCACCTGTCTCTACCTCTCTGAGCTCTGGGGTTCATATACATTTTATAAACACTTTAACATAACCTATTCCTGCATATATTTACTACATATAATATATAGAGAGTTAGTGTTGAGAATAGATAATAAACAGAAGTATGTTCATGTAGTTAAGTCCAAATGAATGCACAGAATATTAGAATAAATGTTCAATGAAACCCACTTGGATACTGAATTGCCATGAGCTACATCTGCCATGCGTTATCTCCATGCATGGTCCTTGGTTGGAATATCATTCTCAAGAAAGACCCCGGCGCTCAGATATTTTTATTCTGTTGCTCTCGTTGTGGAGTTCCTGTCCTCTCCAGATCTGTTTCCCACTTCTCTTATAAGATGCCCTGCACTCTGCCCAAAGGTTGCCCATAAGTCTCAGCATCTGCATTGATAGTCTGAGGGCAGAGCCTTTCAGAGGTCCTCTGTGTCAGGCTCCTGACTTGTTCCCTCTTTTTGCTTTCTTCTGATGTCCATCCTCTTTGCTTTTCTGGATAGGGATTGAGCATTTTAGCAAGAGTCCTCCCTCTTGATTAGTTTCTTTAGGTGTACAGATTTTAGTAGGTTCATCGTATATTGTAATAGGAACAGGGACTGTCTCTGACATGAACTGATTGGCCTGCTCTTTAATTACCTCCTCCTGAGGGGGAAGCAGCATTACCAGGCCACAGAAGAAGACAATGCAGCCATTTCTGATGAGACCTAATTGACTAGGATCAGAAGGAAGGAAAAGAAGACCTCCCCTATCAGTGGACTTGGGGAGGGACATGCATGCAGAGGGTGGAGGAAGGGAGGGATTGGTATGGGAGGAGGGAGGGAACCACAGGGGGGATACAAAGTGAATAAAGTGTAATTAATAAAGAATTAAAAAATGTAAAAAAAAGAGTAAATGTTCAAAGCAATCAACACAATGATCTAACCCATGTATAGTAAACTATAGCCTTGGATCCAAATATATTCTCTATTTTATACCCGTTTTCTGGATTGATAGAAAACCATTTTAAGTGAGATGATATGATGTGTTCTTGCTAGAACCTGAGCCTTCTTTCTATCAACTCATATTATTTATACACTTTAGCTCTGTCTTCTGGTTCCTTCCTATTTTTACTTAAAGCAGGGTCTGGGACCAATCTGTGGCTCTCTAACTAGCAGCCTTTCTTTCTTTCTTTTTAAATATATTTTATATATTTTTTAAATTGCGATGGAAGTTTGCATCCACACTGAATCCACACATTTTCTGTGCAATTGGCTATTTACTGCTTTTTTTATTTTTAGCTTTTGCTAGACAGCATGTTCTTTGAAGGCAACACTGTTACAGTTTATTCTTCATACTCTTCACATCCTATTTCTGATGTTCAGCAAAAACTTATTAAATGATTTCACAAGGCCATGGAATGATATGGATATGCATTCAAGGACTTAAAATGTAATGACAGAGAGCAGACACCCTGCTTAAGGAGTTATGTGAATTCTAACGCTGCATAATCATAGAGTCTTTGAATGACAACATATCCTCCCTGTGTCTGTTTGCTCATATGCTGATTAGGAAAGATGAGCATTGAGAAGTTAAATGCATATAAAAGGTTTGTCATGATGCAGAACCTTTCTACTAGCCACAGCACTCCCTTGACCATTACTCAGTCTGTAGACTCATCCTTCTGTTTATCTATTATTCTGAGGATATAGGTGTTACATGGGACATAAGTGTATAAAGTTAACAGATGTAGAAAAATTTGCCAGATATTCTAAATAATTTTTAAAAATGTGACTCACCTCTAAGCTACAAAAAATTTGTTCCTGTCCATACTTGTGGAAATGATTCCAAGGATGCATGAAAGTTGAGTCTTCACTAACATAGTATATATAATATTCCTGAGAAAACTCACACATGGAAATGGATTGGCCCAATCCTCTCACTGCTGAGAATCTTCAGGAAACGTTACCAAGCTTCCATGCTTTCTGTGTTTGTGGTTTTACATTTGTCTCCTACCATTCTGTTAGACAATGTTTTTCTTGGTCTATAATTAGTTCTTCAATAGCTTTCTCCAGGAGGTCTAGAAAACCTATTACCACATTACCACGGGTTACATCAGTCCCTCCAAATGTCCTCAACCTCTTCTTGCAAATGTAGTTGAATTGAGATCATTTGGAAATATGTGTTCTGTAATTCTACTGTTTAGTTTACTTGGAAGGTATTTTTGGTATAAAGTATGTTTGAACGTCATATAAATCATAGAAAAGGTATGTATTATTTATTATGTATTCATGCAGAGCAGATAAACAGAGCACTTAAACAACGTTACTGGGATTGCCTTCCTAAGTACTTCAGAAACAGAGTATATTCCCAGGTTCCCAGCAATAAATACATAAACTTCAAATCAGTGGGTCCCCATCGAGTTGTGCCATGTGTATGTAGAATTTTGAAAACTGGCATGAGGAATTAGATTTTACTACAAACTAGAAAATGTTACTGGCATTTATTGTGCTAAGTTTGGGGACAGGAAATCTACAATAATGTACAGGAGGACCTGTCAAAGAAAACTGTTCCAGACATAAGGTAGATTTATAGGCAAAAGAGGTTGTATTGAAGACTTTTGCAATATACAGAAAGTGATTATCATCTTAAAATAGAAGACAGAGTATCATAATTTAACTCATGAAATAAAAGACAGATGTACTATTCAAATTCTGAGGTAAACTAGTGTTAAAATGCTGGAGGTCATGAGGAGGTTGGTATCTTTATTCAGGCCTCTGTGCATGCTACCTGGCTGTTAAATCAGGGTCATCACATTCCCATAAATACTATGGAGTAGAAGTCCTGTCTATATTTCAGACATGCATATTAGGTACTGGAGGAAAATATTGTTAGCTTGCAGAATTGGCTGGAGTCCGAAAGATTTATATTTTGAACAGTCGGGGAGGGAAAGCAGTGGTGAATTTCCTAAAGTAAATACATATACATATATATGTATATATATATATGTATATATACATATATATATATATACATATATATATATATAAACAAAATACAATAAATGTGGTACATTTTTCAAACATGGCAGGTGAAAATTTTTGAGTTTATTAGTGTGACTCCTTAACATTTTTAAATCATTCTGCTAGCCAAAAGATTATTTCCTATATTTTCCACAATTTTTCTTTAACGCTTTGTCAAATTCTGTCAAAATTATTTCATCACTAGAAAGGTAAACCAGAGAGCTCAGTGGTGGCAGCATAGCAGGTTTATTCTGGACTAAAGAGGTCAGAGCAAACCAAGCCATAACATAGGAGGAAGAAAGTATGAATGTCAATGGTAGTGATTGTTAAACAGACTGTGGAAAATGGAGAAAAGATTAAGGCAAGTTTAGATGACCTCTGTGTGCACTTAAGACATAATGGCCCTTTGCTGCTCATAGCTATGTTCTTCTTCACAGAGCACTAAGCCAGGCAGCAATTTGACAACACGGCTGGTTTCCTTCCTCAGGATGGCAATCTTTTAATATAGATTTCGTAAAAAGATAGTCATCTAATAGCCACCATCTATGAGTTTTTGAAGCATTTACTGGCTGGACAATAAAAGATAAAATTAAAAAGCTTCAAAAATGTAAAGTGATAATGAAAATTTATTTACCAATTCGTAACTTAATTATATATTCCAATAAAAATACGTAATCCTATATGTAATTTTTAAATCAAACCAACAGAAGATTTCATATATGATGCATTACATAATTAACATTAGGATTGAAATTTCTGATATGTATTCCTTTCTCAGTATACTGGTATGTATCTTTTTCCAATCTGTAGATTGCCATGTCATTCTATTGATAGTGTCTTTTGACTTACAGAAGCTTTTAAGTTTTAAGTGGTCCCATTTATTGATTGTTGATCTTAGAGCCTGAGCTAAGGTGATCTAAGATCTAACGTGTTTTCTTCAAGAAGTTGTCTCCTGAGCCAATGCTTTCAAGGCTCTTCCCCACTTTTTCTTCTAACATATTTAGTGTGTCTATTTTTATGTTGTGGTCTTTGATCCACAACATAACCTGAACTTTACTTTTGTACAGGGTGATAAATATGGATCTATTTGCATTTTCTACATGTAGAAATCCAGTTAGATCAGCACCATTTGCTGAAGATGCTGTCTATTTTCCATTATATGGTTTTGGCCCCTTTGTCACAAAATCAGGTGTGCATATGTGTGTGGGTTTATTTCTGGATCTTCAATTCGATTCTATTGATCAATCAGCCTATTTCTATGTCAGTATCATGCAGTTTTTCTTGAGGGCAGGCATGAAAATACCTCCAGAAGTTCTATTATTATATAGTTTTTAGTTATTCTGGTTTTTTCTGCTTGTTTGTTTTTCCATATGAATTTTAGGATTGTTTTTTCAAGGTCTGTGAAAAGTTATGTTGGTATTTTGATGGGGATTACTCTGAATCTGTAGATTGCTTTTGGTAAAATGATCAGTTTTACTATGTGAATACCAATCTTACATCCAACACAGGGATGATATGCAAAATATATTTAGGAAAAAAAACCCCAAGCAATTAATCACCAACAAACCAAATAGTTCAATTAAAAATGGGAGACGGAGCTAAACAGAAAATTCTCAACAGAGGAATCTCAAAAGGTGGAGAAGCACTTTAAAAAATGCTCAATCTCCTTAATCATCGTGGAAATGAAAATCAAAATGACTTTGAGATTCCATTTTACACTTTTCAGAATGGCTAAGATCAAAAATTCAAGAGACAACACATGCTGGCAAGGATGTAGAGAAAGGGGAATACTTCTCCATTACTGTAGGGAGTACAAACTTGTACAACCACTTTGAAAATTAATCTGGCTCTTTCTCAGAGTACTGGGAATGGCCATACCTCAAGATACAGCTATATAAGTTCTGGGCATACACCTGAAAGATGCTAAATCATACAACAAAGACATTTGCTCAACCATGTTTTTAGAAGCTTTATTCTTAACAGCCAGAAACTGGAAACAACGTATATGTTCCTCAACTGAAGAATGAATAAGAAAAATGTGGTACACAATGGAATACTACTCAGCCATTAAAAAACAAGGAACTCATGAAATTTGCAGGTAAAGGTGGAATCTAGAAAAGATCATCCTGAGTGAGGTAACCTAGAAGCAGAAAAACACCCATGTTATATACTCACTTATAAGCAGATTTTAGTCTTATAGTACATGGTAGACATACAAAATGCACAGACCCAAAGAAGATAATGACAGTGGGCCTCCTAGGCTTCATGTGGGTCCACTAGCTAGAAGAGTGGGGAATATTTTTGACATGGATTATTTTGCGTGCTTTTTGATTATTTCCCCATGATGGGACTTCTCACTAAATAAACCTTCCATTTTGGAGGAAATCTTCACAGGTTAAAAATAGAGAATAGAAAAAAAAATTGTTAGAAATCCAAAGAGTGGGGAATATTTTTGACATGGATTATTTTGCGTGCTTTTTGATCACTTCCCCATGATGGGACTAGGCAATAGAAGAAAAGAGGAACTCAGTCCTCATGTGAACAGATGAGCTGGGATGTCTGGGTAGGGGAGACAGGATGCAGGAGGGTGGGTGGGACTGGGAGGAGAGGAAAGAGGGGCCCATGAAGGAGACAAAAATGAATTAATTAATAAAAACATATATACTAAGTGTAGTTGTCCTAAATTCTTCTATCAATTCCATGAATTTCTTTCATAAAACAATGGCTGATTGCCAGGAGGGATGTGAGTATCAGGCCCCTAACAAAACTGCTTCCCCTAACAGAGGACCATAATTGTGTTCATTTTTGAAAAAAAAAATGAATAAATGAAAAACAAACTTCATTCTCTAATTAATGAAGTGCTAATAAATTTATAGTTCAAAGATATCATTTTCCAAACTTAACTTACAACCGGTAAGCATAAAACACAAGTATCAATTGAGGATTCTGCCTTTTCTGAAGAATACATGTTTCTGCATAAGAAAATGAGATACATATGCTATATCTTGGGTTAGCTTCACTTAAATAATTTTAATATTTCCAAATTTACAACTTAGAATAAATTTTTATTCCAAGATTTTTAGGATTAATTAATTTACCTAAATTGAAATTAATTTAACCATTATTTCATTATTTTATCTATACTCTAAGTAAAAATCTAGAATGATTATTTATTGTAATTTGATTTCTATATATGATTTATTTACATCTGATATGTATTTCTGATTGCAGATTTGAGGAAAAAAATTCAGTAAGATGGAATTCTACTAGAAATGATGTATTAAAAGCTGCTATAGTTCAGGGGGGAAGGAAATGAATGCTTCTATTTTCCTTAAATAGATAAGCCTTTGCTCCTATTTTTCCTTGTTGAGAAAACAATAAAAATGCAACTGAAAGGTTCTCAGAAGAGAGAATTTTCCATAACTTTTGCAGTCCTTCTTATATGAACATGAGTCATCCTTTCCAAATTGCAGTCTTTGGTGAATAAATCATCCTGTAGAAGCTCTGAACCTCCATTGTACTAGTGGCCAGTAGGGTATCACTGCACCTCAGTAAGAAACTACTGTTATGTTAATTACAGGTTGAGCTATCAGAACCTCCCTTATTCACAAATAAACCTTCCATTTTGGAGGAAATCTTCACAGGTTAAAAATAGAGAATAGGAAAAAAAAATTGTTAGAAATCCAAACAAAACCCATTAAGGTGTTTCGATACAGAATAAATTGTATTTTGAAATTCAGAAAATGTCATGAGGAAAATTAAGTTTCATCTTGACCTGTAAATAAAAAGATGATTTTAATCATAACTAGGACTATTGGCTTTAGGATTAAAAGAAACTGGTAGGCATGGTGTGTACCCTTAAAATTCCAGCATTCAGAATGCTGCCTACTGAATCATTTTCACAATAAAAGGTTAATGAGTTATATCACAAATATGAGATCATTTTGATAATATTGGAACATTAGCTGGTTGTGGCTTAGGACTCTGTCTGTATTATTCTTTCTCGGGCAGTTCTTATGTACAAAATAATATTCCTTATGTTTAAAGATGGGCATGAGACCTAGAAATCAAAGGAGAAAACAAGTAACAGGATAGGAGCTTACCACTGAGGGCCTCTGAAAGTCTCTTCCTAGCAATGTATCAAAGCAGATACTGAAACTCATAATCAATCCTTCGGCAGAGTGCAGGGGATCATATGAAAGAAAGGGGAGTTAGTATGACCTAGAGAGGACAGGAGCTCCACAAGGACCAAATATATCTGGGCACAGGGGTCTTTTCTGAGACTGTATCTCCAATCAAGGATGGATATAACCTAGAACCCCTGCTCAGATGTAGCCCATGGTAGCTCAGTATCCAAGTGGGAATCCTAGTAAGGGGAACAGAGACTATTTCTGACATGAACTAAACGTCTGGTTCTTTGACCTCCAATCCTTCCACCCCAAGGGAGGAGCAGTCCTGCTAGGCCACAGAGAAGGACTTTGCAGCCAGGCCTGAAGATACCTGATAAGCTAGGGTCAGATGAAAGAGGAGGAGGTCCTCCCCTATCAGTGGACTTGGAAAGGGGTAGGGAGAAAATGAGAGAGGGAGGGTGGGATTGGGAGGGAATGAGGGAGCGGGATACAGCTGGGATACAAAGTTAATAAACTGTAACTAATATTAAAAATTAAAAATTTAATTAAAAAAAGAACTAACGACAGAGCGTTTTGTGGTACTTTTTAACAGCAGTGTGATGGACAGTTTGGTTTTCATGAGGGTCTCTTAGCAATTGAACTGAAGGCTGTCTCTGATAGGGACTCTGTTGCCTACTATTGGTTCACTTTCCCGTTGCTGGGTCGCCATGTCTGGCCTCAATGGAAGAGGATATGCTTAGTCCTGATGAGACTTGATGTGCCAGGGTGAGTTGGTGGGGCCTCCCTTTACTGAGGAGAGGGGAAGAGGGTGAGGGAGTGGGAAAGCAAGTGGGATTGGAAAGCAAGGAGTGAGGATGTAACATGAATAAATAAATAAACTGATGATAGAAAAGCATTGTGTGAGCAATATTTCTGTCATGCTGCTCTAGAAACTGTCTAGATGGAATTTTGGAACTATTGGTGTCATGACTGCCAGAGATCCTCTAGAGGAAGTGACCGTAAAGGGAAAATATCCTTGCTTGGGAATGGTAAAAGGAGGAATATTTCTGTCTGATCCTTTTTGAGCCCCTAATTCCATCAGTGAAAGAAGCTGATCTACCTCTTTTCGTATTAGATCCCATAGCCAGCAACTCTCCTTACTTTTAGAATTTTTAAATTAGATCTTTGTCAACTGAGTTACAGTATGTACACATACTTTACCGTCTGTGAATTCTCCTGTTATTAAATGCCTTATGTTGTCCTAAAAATGCGCTAGCAAATTTTCTGGTATACATGTTATTCTCTACCATTTTCACTTAGTCAGTCTTGTCCATGAAATAGTTGTTGCATAGGGCAGTCTGACATCCTGAAGGACCAGCAAGAGCTGACAGTTTATGAGTGAACTGTTACCTAAGCAAATATATCCCATTCACACAGAACATGAAAATTGACATATAACACTAGTAATTTTAATGATAGTGATTCAATAATATCACTTATTTAGGAGATATTATATTTAAAATAACACTATGAAATTTCAGAGGCAGATGATTGGTTTATTTTAACTGCTGAAACACCTAAACAGAGAAATACCAGAGTAGAGAAGAAAAAAAAGCTATGATGAATTAGTTTGTATTTCAGTCTGAACTAATTCTTTATAAATGTCTTATTTTAAAATGACAATAAGAATTATAGTATGTTAGTAAGTAAAATTGCTGCTTTTATGAATAAGAAAAATATACAACAAATAAATTGTATTAAAAACAATCAGAAGACAATGACATCCCACGTTAAATCAAAATCTTCTCATTTCCTCCAATGATTTAAACTTTTAGCCTTGTATCATTGGATCAGCATTTATAAAAACCCACCCCAGAACTAAAATCATTAGTAAATGGTTGGAAACTGAGGTGAGCAGGCATTTAGAAATTGTTCAGTGGTCTGTAAAATGAATTTCTGATCTCAGTCCAGTCATAAAACCTATCATCACAATTGATGCAAGTCAATGCCTTTTCTATCAATCTCATCAGGGAAGCTTTGGACTGCTTGAACACAGGCACAGAAATGTCTCCTACAGAGCCAAAATCTGTAAGTCAAAATTAAGGATCACTCGTGAGGGAGTTACTGTCTCTGCTTGGATCAGTCTGTAGCTAAGGAAGGCTTTAAAGATGATTCTAGTTCCTTTAGGAAGATTTATATTCTCTCTAAATATAGAATTGAATAGATGTCATAAAAATGCTATGTTGTATCGGAGAGATGTGGACGATAAGGAACTATCTCATCCTATGGAACCAGAAGGTAGAATATTGCCTATGATCCTACTTGGTACCACATACATTATACTTCAGAAGTGGTGCCAAGGATGTTTTTTTTTTTTTATGTACAAGTAACTCAGTGCAGTTCAGATGCATCAGGAGGCTGAAAGTCCATGTATATTCCAATTTAATACTCCCATGCCCTTCTGTAAAATTCTAGGTGTTCTCAAGGCTTTTCCTTAAGCCTAAAATGTTTTCTTATCAATTAATGCCCCTCTTTTGTATAATCCCTACCCCAGTCCCACATATGCTTTTTGACAGTATGTTTACCTTCTCCCTAGAAAGTTATACTGTTTATCCTTTAAGATTAAGTTAATTAGCACTTGAGGGAACAGTTAAAATATTGAAAATAATATCTATTGTCACTAAGTCAAAAATTCTGTAGTTCATCCAGAAATAGTTCTTGCCCATACCTCGAGTCTCTGAGAAATTATGCTCCTTTGGGGTCCTGAGTACACTTATCTTGTTATCCTCTCGTGGGTTCAGATTTAGATAATGCTAAAATCTATGGCTGTTATAATCTCTGCGATGGTCTGATCATAGATATTGGAAAACAGAATTTCAAAACAATGTTTATCTGCTTAATTCCTCAGTCTAGAAATAGGTGCTAAATGTAGCCAGATCTGAAGGACTCCGTATATGTTATGTGAGTACACTGTGTTACTGTCCTGTAGCTTTGATCAAATAACCAACTTAATGGAGAAGAGACTTACTTTAGTCCACTGGAAAGAGTATGGTAAGGAACATGGTGAAGAGGATAGTTGAGTGGAGAAGGCATTGTACCAGAACCAGTCCCTGTTCCTGACAGCAGGAACATGAGGGAACTGGTCAGGTGGCAAAAGTAGATAGAAAAGAGAGAGAGAACTCAAGAGAGAAAAAAGAAAATCTGATATTTTCCCTAAATCACCCTTCCCCCAGTCATAAGCTATGACACCTGCTACATAGGCTCTATATCCCCAAGTTCCACATTCTTACACACAAAGTCAAAAACTGTGAAACAAGACCTCCAAAATATGAGCTTATGGGCATTTCATATTCAAAACTTCCTACTCACCAAATATGTATAAATATAAGAATCATTTGAATAGAGATGTCTCCAAATTAAATAAGAATATCTCAAGTTTGAATTCTTTCTCTTCACAAAAACTTTCTGAATTTCATGAATTATAGTGAGAAGATCTCACATAAGAGGAAACTTTGTAACAAATAAGGGAAACATACTTTCTACAAAATGTTAGTAAGGATGAAGGGCTTTGACTTGGAAACCATGTGCTATTCTGCTGAATTAGAACAGTGATGGATTTCCAAGTCAGCACTGAAGCACCAATTGGTAACTGGGGTAGGACTCTTTCTTCTCTACTTTTTATGACATACTGTGGAGACTGAGACGGAGAAAAAAAATTGGCAGGACTTTTTCACTCTGAAAATATCAACTGCCTTTAGAATTCCTAAAGTATGTATGAAACACAGTTCTGGATTTTGTTGTGTTAACTGGATTAAAACTGTGAAATATTTTTTTTTCCAGAAATACAAGTTCTAAAAGAGTCTAAGAATTTTAAAAGGATCTGGAGGGAGATAATGAGAAAACAGCATTCACTCTAGTTTATGGTTCAGAGGTTTAGTCCATTTCCATCATGGCTGGCAGCACGGTGGTATATAAGCAGACATGGTGCTGCAGAGGCAGCTGGGAGTTCTGCATCTGGATACACAGGCAGCAGGACTAGAATAAGATACGCTGGCCAAGCTTGAGCATCTGAGACCTCAAAGCTTGCCCCCGAGGGGACACTTCTTCCAACAATGCAACACCTACTCCAACAAGACCATACCTCCTCTTCTAGTCAATTAATTTGGTCCACCATTCTGTTTCTATTTCAGTGCCATGCAGTTTTTCTTACTATTGCTCTGTAGTACAGCTTGAGATGTGGGATGGAGATAGCTCCAGACAATCTCTTTTGGTACAGGATTGTTTTTTGTTTTTTGGTACAGGGTTTTTTGTTTTTCCATATGAAATTGAAAATTGTTCTTTCGAGTTCTGTAAAGAATTGTGTTGGTAATTTGATGGGAATTGCATTGAATCTGTAGATTGCTTTTGACAGGATGGCCATTTTCACTATGTTAATGCTACCGATCCATGAGCATGGGAGGTCTTTCCATCTTCTCCTATCTCCTTCAATTTCTTCCATCAGATACTTGAAGTATTTTTCAAACAGGTTTTCACTTGCTTTGTCAGAGTCACACCAAGGTACAAAGAAACACATGGTATATACTCAGTTATAAGTGTATCTTAGACATCTAATATAGGGTAAACATACTAAAATCTGTACACCTAAGGAAGCTAAGCAGGAAGAAAGACCCTGGGTAAGATGACCAATCCTTATTCAGAAAGGCAGTTGGGATAGACATCGGAAGAAGGAGGAATCAGGCAACACAACAGGAGCCTACCACAGAGGGCCTCTGAAAGACTACCCAGCAAGGTATTGAAGTACATACTGAGACTCATAGCCAAACTTTGGGCAGAGTGCAGGGGATCTTATGAAAGAAAGGAAAGACAGAAAGCCTTGGAGGGGACAGGAGCTCCACAGGGAGAGCAACAGAACCAAAAAATCTGGCCTTATCTTAGACTGATATTCCAACCAAGGACCATGCATGGCAATAACCTAGAACCCCTGCACAGATGTAGCCCATGGCAGCTCAGGATCCAAGTGGGTTCCCTAGGGAAGGGGAACAGTGACTATCTCTGACATGAACTCAGTGGCTGGCTCTTTGATCACCTCCCCCTAAGGGGGTGGGAGCCTTACCAGGCCCCAGAAAAAGACAATGGAGCCAGTCCTGATGAGACCTGATAGGACTCTTGGAAGGGGAGAAAGACCTCCCCTATCAGTGGACTTGGGGATGGGCATGGGAGTAGAAGAGGGAAGGTGCATGGGATAGGGAAGGGATGACGGCGGGGGGTCGTACAGCTGGGATACAAAGTGAATAAATTGTAATTAATACAAAATAAATTAATTAAAAAACTAAAATTAAAAAAATACAATACCTCTTAATAGTGCTACTCTCTATGAGCCTATTGGAGCCAATTTTATTCAAACCACCATGGTGACTAAGCTTTTCTCCTCTTTGAGAGTGCCCAAGGGGGGTCGGTAGCCAACCTTTTCTCTAGTCTTTTGTTTTTTGTTGTTTTTTTAAAATTTTTTAAACTTTTATTAATTACACTTTATTCACTTTGTATCCCTCTATAAACCTCCCCCTCCCCCCCTCCCAATTCCACCTTCCCTCCCCCTTCTTCTAGTCAAAGCAGCCTCAATTTATACCATGCGCTTTAGATTAGCTAAACAGAGAAGAGAGCTCCTCTAGAGCCCTCTGATCCTGAAAATGCTTGTAGAAGACCCTCCTTGATAATCTAGGCTTGTCAGATATATCAGATGAATTTGTTTTGGCAGATTTTCTCAACAGCATCATTGATCCACGGGCACAAGACTTATTTGTTACTTGTAATATTATCTTTCACTAGCTCAAGTATTCTTTCTAAGAAAATTATATTATAGATAAGGAGGGCCAGTCACATATTGTGGTGTCGAATATTACTGATTGGCATCAATTACATTTTCATATCATCTATAATTAAAGTATCAGTATATTTAAATTGATGCAGCCTCCACCATCAGTAGAATTTCTTTCTCATAGTTAAAGTAGCAAAACCCTTCACTAAAGAAGGATGGGACTCAGAGACAAATTGCTTTGATTGCATTGTTTTAATGTACACTAAACTCAATAACAGAAATATTTTGTTCTCAAGGCATAATCCTGAATGAAATTCCTATTTATGGACTCCCAGTAAGTTACTTCTTTTGATTATCATTGAGTTTCTAACTGCTCTCATCCCAGGATGCTCCCAATGGTGTCAAGGCATGGACAGAGAGATTCTGAAGTTCTGCCATCACACTTCCAGCAGCAAACTGTTTGTCTCTTTCAATTTGAAGGTTTAAGTGTTCACGTTGTTTATAGTTGTTTTATTCTCCTTGCAATTTCTGTTGAAAGTGAAGCAAACTTGGAAGTGTAAAGCCATGAGCAGAACCAGAATTTTCTAAAATCTGTGGCACTGAACAAAATTTGTTAGAAAATTCAATAATAAGTATATTAAATTTTAGTAACATCTTAAGTAGGTGCTATTTCTATGCTAAATGGCATCACATGGGGTTAGTGTTAATATTGCTTGAAGTAGCCACAATGGCTTTACTCATGTTCTTTGGCAGGAATAGTTGAAATGCTATGTTGAGGAAGAATACTCTCTCACCCCAGGTATTCTCAGGTTCACTCCATGTAGCCCACATAACAACAAAACAACTGCAGCTGAGATATGAGCACAAATGTTTTATCAGTATAATGTAGAATAATAACACTTTATACATACAGTTAGTTAGAGTACTCATGGTGCCTGCTCAATTTAAGAAGCAATGGCGCACACACATTTCACTCTTTGATCATTTTTATGGTCTTTGAGAATTTTGTACATTTTCTGATATTCAATCTTCTATTCCCCCAAATCTCCTGAGATCTTCCCACCCTACCGACATAGTTTTTAGACTTTTATTTAAAAAATTTTCAACAAATCTGCACTAATTATACTTGGATGTGTCTTCAACTAGAGAATGGCTGGCTTACTCTGCACTACACTCTTAGAAAAAGTTATATCTCTCATGAAGCTAACAACTGTTAGTAATTCCACATCTAGGGATACGACTTAAAGACCAGCTCCCATCTCCATGCTGAGAGGTGGTTTGGCATGAACTTACACAGCTTTGTGCATGCTATCACAACCTTTGTGAGTTTACATGTGCAGCTTCCCTGATGGGTCAGGAAGACACTGTTTTGTTGTAGTCATCTACCACCTCTGGATTTTACATTCTTTATGAATTATTGTCTGCAATGATCTGGGAGCCTTGGCAATAGGTAGTACAGCCGATATAATTCATTCTTCAGTGTCTTATTCTCTGCACCTTAACCTGTTGTGGGTTTCCATCTTAATTACCATCTGCTACAAATAGAAGCTTCTCAGCTGAGTGTTAAGAGAAGCACTGAACTATAGGTAAAGGGATACATCATTAGATTAATTTAGAATTAATTTAATTATATTACCATTCAGAAATATCCTGGTTCTCTCCTAGGAATTAGGAACATCTAACCACATGTGAGTATACTAATAATGTTGCCAGGTCTGGGTTTTCTTTCATGGAACAAGAGTTAAATCCAATCAGAAATTTGTTGCTTATTTCCATGATATTCTTCTCACTATTGTACCAATGTGCATGTCTTTTCAGACCGTTTGTTATTATAGCTTGTGGAGTACCAGCTATTATTACTGATAATTACTTTTTTCTAAAATGTTATGGGAGATAATGAATATGAATGAAGATCCCAGGGCTGTACCAACTATATTTCTCCATGTTCCATGTCGCAAGTATGTCATAAAAACTAGAATGTTGCTGTCAAGTACTAAGTGGGAAGGAATGGACTGGTGAATGTGATTAACAAGAATCTTTCTATGTTAAAGCTGGGAGGGGTTTTAGTTCTGATTAATCTTCGTGGAAAAAAAAGGTATTTCAGGAATTCAGGAAGACTCAATGTATTAAAGCCCCTATCATCAAGTTGATGAGTTATATCCTCAGGACTCACATAGTATAATGAGAGAACTGACTTACGAAATTTGTTCTACACATGCGCAGTGGTACATGAATTTATTGACAAGCAAACATGCACACACAAACACAAAAATTAGATAGATAGATAGATAGATAGATAGATAGATAGATAGATAGATAGATATTGTATTTGTAAGCCCTGGTGATAATAATAAAATGATTCAAGGTGATCAATTTTGCTAAATTTAGAGCAAAGACAACACTGATTTTATAAAGAATAAACTGTATTTTTAATAAAAATGTAGATAATATTGTCATTTTATGATATTTTATGATATGATTGCTATTATTCTCTATATATATGATGTATATATATCATATATATATATATAAGCACAGCCATTTTTAGACTTTGTAGACATTGTCAACACACAAAAACACAACACCCACCTGTGCATTTGAATTTAATGTTCACAGCAACAAAATTTGAGGTTGAGTTATAAATACTAGAACTAGACCATCCATGTTTGTTTATACAGACCCAGTGTACTTCATTCCATGCTTCTCAGCTTATCTAATGAACTAATAATAGAAACCACTACATTGACATTTTGCAAGAGTCAAATGACAGGATTATGAAATGCCAGGTACACAGTCCATATACAGTAATGCCAAGACATCTTGTCTTCAGTTGGGGTTAGGAAGAAAATAATGTGCTTCCCCACCCTCAATAGGACATACATTTTCTCACTTGTTTCAACTGTGAAGTTGTCACCTGAAAGTGTGGTTGCCTTGGGCATAGGAATGTTGGACTAAGTGGAAAAGCTTTGAAAAAATACTCAAGTAGAAAATATAAATACAGATAAGGCCGTTCACTGACCCTGGGAGTCCATGCTAGTGGATGTGAAGTGACATCAGGTAGTTGGCAGTTTTGCGATAGTGATAGCTAACTCAGCTGTTTACAGATATTTGTTGCAAAAGCAAATATGAACTGGGCAGGCTTTGGACATTTAAAGAGCTATGCGAACAAAAAAAGATTGGGATAGATAAGATTTTTCTGTAATGAAATGATACTGATCATGGGTTTTGGGAACTAAGCAGAATTAGAAAGTTAATTCCTATGACTTTTCTAATAAATTCAAGTTATTTCTTTACTATTATTATTATTATTAATTACACTTTATTCATTTTGTATCCCCCCATAAGCCCCTCCCTCCTCCCCTCCAGATCCCACCCTAACTCCCCTTTCTTCATGCATGCCCCTCCCCACGTCCACTGATAGGGGAGGTCCTCCCCTCCGTTCTTCTGATCTGAGTCTATCAGATCACATCAGGAATGGCTGCATTCTTTTTTTCTGTAGCCTGGTAAGGCTGCTCCCCCCTCAGTGGGAGGTGATCAAAGAGCTGGCCAATCAGTTTATGTCAGAGGCAGTCCCTGTTCCCATTACTAGGTAAGCCACTTAGACACTAAACTGCCATGGGCTACATCTGTGCAGGGGTTCCAGGTCATCTCCATGAATAGTCCATGGTTGGAGTATGAGTCTTTGGGAAGTGCCCTCTGTTTAAATTTTCTTGTTCTGTTGTTCTCCTTGTGGAGTTCCTGTCCTCTCCAGCTCTTGCTATTTCCCACTTCTTACATAAAATTCCATTCACTCTGCCCGCCAGTTGGCCATCAGGCTCAGCATCTGTTTTGATAGTCTGCAGGGCAGAGGCTTTCAAATGCCCTCTGTGGCAGGTTCTTAGGTTGTTTCCTGTTTTCTTCTTCTGGCTTTCAGAGGCCCTCTGTAGCAGGTTCCTAGGTTGTTTCCTGTTTTTTTCTTCTTCTGATGTCCATCCTCTTTGCCTTTCGGGATGGGGATTGAGCGTTTGAGTCAGGGTCCTCTCTCTTGATTAGTTTGTTTAGATGTACCGATTTTA
Organism: Psammomys obesus; assembly: GCF_907164565.1. Lineage (NCBI taxonomy): Eukaryota > Metazoa > Chordata > Mammalia > Rodentia > Muridae > Psammomys > Psammomys obesus. Next base: position 30,031,689 of record NW_026591086.1, read on the forward strand.
CTGGGTTTATCTTATGTTATATGTTTATATGAGTGAGTATATACCGTGTGTCTTTTTGCTTCTGGGACAACTCACTCAGGATGATCCTTTCCAGATCCCACCATTTACCTGCAAATTTCATGATTTCCTTATATTTCATTGCTGAGTAATACTCCATTGTATAGATGTACCACAGTTTCTGCATCCATTCTTCAGTTGAGGGGCATCTGGGTTGTTTCCAGCTTCTGGCTATTACGAATAAAGCAGCTACAAACATTGAGCAAATGTCCTTTTTGTGTACTTGAGCTTCTTTTGGATATATGCCTAGGAGTGGTATGGCTGGATCTTGAGGAAGCGCTATTCCTAGTTGTCTGAGAAAGCGCCAAATTGATTTCCAGAGAGATTGTACAAGTTTACATTTCCACCAGCAGTGGAGGAGGGTTCCCCTTACTCCACAACCTCTCCAGCATGTGTTGTCACTTGAGTTTTTGATCTTAGCCATTCTGATGGGTGTAAGGTGAAATCTCAGGGTTGTTTTGACTTGCATTTCCCTAATGGCTAATGAGGTTGAACATTTCTTTAAGTGTTTTTCTGCCATTTGATATATCCTCTACAGAGAATTCTCTGTTTAGCTCTGTTCCCCATTTTTTAAGTGGATTACTTGGTTTGCTGCTTTTCAGCTTCTTTAGTTCTTTATATATACTGGATATGAGTCCTCTGTCAGATAAAGGGTTGGTGAAGATTCTTTCCCAATCTGTAGGCAGTTGCTTTGTTTTGATGACAGTATCCTTTGCTTTACAGAAGCTTTTCAATTTCAGGAGGTCAAATTTATTGATTGTTGCTCTCAGAGCCTGTGCTGTTGGTGTTCTGTTCAGGAAGTTTTCTCCTGTACCAATGAGTTCTAGGGTATTCCCCACTTTTTTTTCTAGCCGATTTAATGTGTCTGGTTTTATGTTAAGATCTTTGATCCACTTGGACTTCAGTTTTGTGCAGGGTGATAAGTATGGATCTATTTTCATTTTTTCTACATGTAGACATTCAGTTAGACCAGCACCATTTTCCATTGTATGGTTTTGGCACCTTTGTCAAAAATCAGGTGTCCATAAGTGTGGGTTTATTTCTGGGTCTTCTGTTCGATTCCATTGATCCACCATTCTGTTTCTATGCCAGTACCATGCTGTTTTTAAAACTGTTGCTCTATAGTACAGCTTGAGATCAGGGATGGAGATACCTCCAGAAGATCTTTTATTGTAGAGGATTGTTTTAGCAATTCTCGGTTTCTTGTTATTCCATACGAAGTTGAGAATTTTTCTTTCCAGGTCTGTAAAGAATTGTGTTGGCAATTTGATGGGAATTGCATTAAATCTGTAGATTGCTTTTGGTAAGATGGCCATTTTTACTATATTAATCCTGCCAAGCCATGAGCATGGGAGATCTTTCCATCTTCTCATATCTTCTTCTAATTCTTTCTTCAGAGATTTGAATTTTTTTTTCATACAAGTCTTTGACTTCCTTGTTAGGGTTACTCCGAGGTACCTTATGACATTTGTGGCTATTGTGAAGGGTGTTGTTTCCCTAATTTCTTTCTCAGCCCTTTGGTTTTTGTATACAGGAGTGCTACTGATTTTTTTGAGTTAATTTTGTATCCGGCCACTTTGCTGAAGGTGTTTATCAGCTGTAGAAGTTCCCTGGTAGAGTTTTTGGGGTCACTCATGTATACTATCATATCATCTGCAAATAGTGATAATTTGACTTCTTCTTTTCCAATCTGTATCCCCTTGATCTCCTTCAACTGTCTTATTGCTCTAGCAAGGACTTTCAGCACTATGTTGAGATATGGAGAGAGTGGGCAGCCTTGTCTTGTCCCGGATTTTAGTGGGATTGCTTTAAGTTTCTCTCTGTTTAGTTTGATGTTGGCTATAGGCTTGCTGTATATCGCCTTTACTATGTTTAGATATGTGCCTTGTATCCCTGATCTCTCCAGTACTTTAAACATGAATGGATGTTGGATTTTGTCAAATGCTTTTTCAGCATCTAGGGAGATTATCATGTGGTTTTTTTCTTTCAGTTTGTTAATATGGTGGATCACATTGATGGATTTCTGTATATTGAACCACCCCTGCATACCTGGGATGAAGCCTACTTACTCATAGTGGATAATATCTTTGATGTGTTCTTAGATTTGGTTTGCAAGTATTTTAAGTATTTTTGCATCAATGTTCTAAGGGAGATTGGCCTGAAATTCTCTTTCTTTGTTGAGTCTTTGTGAGGTTTAGGTACCAAGGTGACTGTGGCTTCATAGAATGAGTTTTGTAATGTTCCTTCTGTTTCTATTTTGTGGAATATTTTGAAGAGAATTGGTGGTAGCTCTTCTTTGAAGGTCTGGTAGAATTCTGCGCTGAAGCCATCTGGTCCTGGGCTTTTTTTGGATGGGAGACTTTTGATGACCGCTTCTATTTCTTTGGGGGATATAGGACTGCTTCTTCTTTTTCTAGTGTTTTTAAGTGGGCCATTAAGTTGCTTGAATGAGCTGTCTCGAATTTCTTCTTGAAGGCACTTAGTGCTATGAACTTTCCTCTTAGCACTGCTTTCATTGTGTCCCACAAGTTTGGGTATGTTGTGTCTTCATTTTCATTGATTTCTAGAAAGACTTTAATTTCTTTCTTTATTTTTTCCCTGACCCAGCTGTCATTTAGTAACAAGTTGTTCAGTTTCCCTGTATGTGTAGGCTTTTTGCTATTTCTGTTATTGTTGAGGTCCAGCATTATTCCATGGTGATCAGACAAGATACAAGGGATTATTTCAATCTTCTTGTATCTGTTGAGGCTTGCTTTGTGACCAACTATATGGTCTATTTTGGAGAAGGTTCCATGAGGTGCTGAGAAGAAGGTAAATTCTTTTGTGTTTGGGTATAAAGTTCTGTAAATGTCTGTTAGGTCCATTTGATTCATTACCTCTGTCAGAGACATTGTTTCTTTGTTTAATTTCTGTTTAGTTGACCTGTCCTTTGTTGAGAGTGGGGTGTTGAAGTCTCCCACTATTAATGTGTGGGGATCTATATGTGGTTTAAATTTTATCAATGTTTATTTTACAAATGTGGGTGCTCTTGTATTTGGGGCATAGATGTTCAGGATTTTGATGTCTTCCTGGTGGAATTTTCCTTTGATGAGTATGAAGTCTCCTTCCCCATCTCTTTTAATTAATTTTGGTTGAAAGTCTATTTTATCAGATATTAGAATGGCTACTCCTGCTTGTTTCTTGGGTCCATTTGCTTGGAAAGTCATCTTCCAAACTTTTGCCCTCAGGTAATGTCTATCTTTGTGACTTAGGTATGTTTCTTGTATGCAACAGATTGTTGGGTTTTGTTTACGTATCCATTCTGTTAATCTGTGTCTTTTTATTGGAGAGTTGAGTCCATTGATGTTGAGAGAGATTAATGACCAGTGGCTGTTAGATCCCTTGATTTTGATGTTGGCTGTGGTCATCAGGTTCTGTGCTTGGTTGCTTTTTGTTTTACTGTAGTAAGGTTAATTATTTCCTGTGTTTTCTTGAAAGAAGCTAATTTTTGGGTTGTATTTTCCCTTCCAGCATCTTCTGTAATGCTGCATTTGTTTGTAGGTATTGTTGAAATTTGTTTTTGTCATTGAATATCTTGTTTTCTCTGTCTATGAGGACTGAGAGTTTTGCGGGTATAGTAGCCTGGGCTGACATCTGTGTTCTCTTAGGGTCTGCATGATATCTGTCCAGGCCCTTCTGGCTTTCATAGTTTCTGTTGAAAAGTCAGGTGTGATTCTAATGGGTTTGCCATTATATGTTACTTGGCCTTTTTCCCTTGCAGCTTTTAGTATTTTTTCTTTGTTCTATATACTTATTGTTTTGATTATTATGTGGCAGGAGGATTTTCTTTTCTGGTCAAATTTGTTGGGTGTTCTGTAGGCCTCACGTATCCTTATTGGCCTCTCCTTTAACTTGGGGAAATTTTCTTCAATGATTTTGTTGAAAATATTTTCTGGGCCTTAGAGAAGGGAGTCTTCTTTTTCCTCTATACCTATTATTCTTAGGTTTTGTCTTTTCATATTGTCTTGGATTTCTTGGACGGTCTATGTCAGGAATTTTTTGGATTTAACATTTTCTTTGACATATACATCGATTTCTTCCATTGTATCTTCTACACCTGAGATTCTTTCTTCCATCTCTTGTAGTCTGTTGGTTATACTTACCTCTGTAGTTCCTGTTTTCTTCCCTAGATTCTTCCTCTCCATTATTTCCTCCATTTGTGTTTTCTTTAATTTTTCCAATTCTATCTTCTGGTCTTGAGTTGTTTTGTTTACTTCCTTTACCTGTCTGATTGTACTTTCCTGTTTTTCTTTTAGTTCCTTCAACTCTGTTTCTTTTATTTCATTCAGTGCTTTAAGCATTTCCTTTCTAAAGGCCATAAACTGCTTGGCTGCAGCTTCCTCTATTTCTTTATGGATGGCAATATTCTGTTTGAGTTTATCTTCCTCTATGTCTTTACGTATCTTATTTGTTTCCTCTGTTATCATCTTCATGAGCATAGTTGTTAGGTCATCTTCTTGGATTTCAGTTATGCTGGGGTGTCCAGGGCTACTTGCCCCTGGGTAACTGGGTTCTGGAGATGCCATATTGCTCTGTCTTTTGTTGCTTGAGCTTTTACGCTGGCCTCTACCCATTGTGCTATCTTAGGTGTTTGGGGTTATTTCCTGGTGGTTCCTGGGGATCCTGTGGTGGAAAGACTCCCTTTTGCAGAAAGCTGATTTTTTCCTGAAGGATGTCTTCTCAGCTTTTTGGGTATAGTCCCTGGATGGCTGGCGTTTTATCAGGAGTTGCTACTGCTCACCTCAGGGATAGAGACCTGAGTGGTAACTGTGGTCTTTGTTAGTCGAGAGAGTTCTCCTCTCACCCAGGGAAGTCTTGAGGACAGCTGTCCTGTTTCTGGGTTTCTTGCTGTAAATTTAATGATCAGCTGCTGTGACCCGGTTGGACATCTTTCGTGCAGCAACTGTTTGTGCCTGTGTCTGGAGCTCAGCTGAGTGATGGCGGCTCGGTCCCGCTGATCTTTGCTAGATTTTTTCCAGGAAAGGATTGGGTGATTTAAGTCAGTAGAGTTTCCTTCCTTCCCTGTGGATTCTCTGGAGACAGGGACTCTCAGTCTCTTTTTTTGCCCTGGTGTGCACTGCTCAGACTCCACCAGCTGGCTGGCTGCAGAAACTGCCTGTGTCTAGAGCACAGCTGTGATGGCGGCTCAGTCTCCGCCAGCTGTCTGGTGCGCGGAAACTGCCTGGGTCTGCCTTTCCGGCCTTTGGGAGCCTGGGTGTCTCCCTAAACTGAGTAATTTTCCCGAGACCTTTTCGGGGTGGGGGTGTCGGCTGAGTGCTCTGAGATCAGATCAGCCATTTCCCTCCCTGTGTGTTTGCACCAGACAGTGAAACTCATTCGCTGGTGCCCTGGTTCCCTCAGTTCTATCTCAGGCGGAGAATCAGGTGCGCAGGCAGGGCTCTGGTTCTGAGCCTGGGTCCCTGGCTCTGGCTCTGGGCTGGCTCCTGGGGGCCCGTGGAATCCGAGTCTTTTCCAGGGGATGTCTGGGTGACCTAAGGTCGGTCCCAATCGTTTCCTGTACCGTGGGGTTATCTCTCGACTGAAAATTCCAGTCTCTAATAGTGTGGTGTGCACGGTTCAGTCTGGGACCGTGACCAGAGACACTGGCTTGTGGCTCTGGGCTGGGGCTGGGGCTGGTGGCCGGCAGCCAAGCGTCTGGCGGAACCGGGATCTCCCCCACCATGGGGTATCCTCTCACCTGGGAAACACAATGACTGTGTTTTATGGCTGCGAGTTCTGATTGCTGGTCACTGTGCTGATCCTGCTGCTGCTGCTCAGAATGAGAGTCCCCCCCCCGGCGCCACCATCTTGCCCCACCCCTCTCAAGTTATTTCTTAACAAATAAAAATTTTTAAAAAATTTAGAAAGCCACACACTTTGCAGAAATATAAGAACTGGACCAAAACAAGTCGAATTTTATTGGGAAATAGAGGTTTTAAAGTGTAAGAATAAAAGTCATTGAATTTGAGGTCAAATGTTCTGTGGATTTATATGTTTAGCCATCAGTGATTGGATTTGAGAGCCTTACAAAAGTAAGGAAAGGTGACAGGAATGGATGATGATGAGGTAGTGGTGAGGAGAAAGCCTGATTGAAAAGCCTAATATCATAAGCCTGTGAAGAAGAAGACCTATTCTATGAGACACAAAATAGTTTATAAAAACAAAATTATATCTTAGAACAGAAAGTCCTTGATCTGGTCCACAAAAATCCAAGGCACAACGTGTAGAGCAGGATTAGATGTTGTAATAATATCTTTATTTGGAAGATTGGAAAGTGTCTATTAGGTCATCGGTAATACAAAACATTATAGTATGCCTGTCATCTTTATCATGAGTATGAAGTTGTTCTTACTAGTCTCACTAACCCTTAAAAGAAGAGTGTAAATGTGAGTAAACTGTGATGTGATGTGTGATTCTGAGAGTGAGAGCAGATTAAAAATGAGAGGCTCCTATAAGGCGCTTCCCTATACCTGATAGTTTGAGAGAAATTGGACCCACACTTGGACCCAGAAATAGGATGGCCTCTTTTCTGTTTTAAACCAATTAGTACTGGTGTAAATGGTTTGCACTCTAAAAGAGTATTGATTATATTATACCAAATAAATAAATAGATAAATAAATAAATTGATAAATATAAATAAATAGCACATGATGATCTTATTCACATGCTGATTTTATTTTCTTGTGTCCTGCTAAAAGCTGGAGTTTCAAGTTTATAACAGTGTCTTAGATGATGAACCCTTTTCATTCTCACTAATTTACCAGTACCATCTTGTGTTCTTTGCAAGAGAAAATAGTGAAAGGGACAAATGAAGGAAAAAGGAAAAAGAAAATCTCATTCTTACCTGTTGTTCTCTTTTGAGTGGGGTCCTGGATCATGCCTGTTCAGTTTGCAGCTAAGACACAGTTCCTGTGAGGCCCAGTCCCAGCAGGCCAGACAGCAGGCCCAGTGATATGTGACCCCAGGGAAGATTAAATGTCGAATCTCAGTTGGTCTTCAGTTGGTCTATTCGTGTGAAATTAAGGACAATATAAACCCTGAACAGAGGGAGGGATTTCGAGGGTGAGTGTATTTGATGTGCTGGGATAAGAGGGTCAGAGATACTTAATAGTTCTATCACAAGAAGAACAATACAGTACTTAATTATTCTGCGGGGGGGGGGAATCTCCAATTATCATTGAAGGTCACTATTGGACTAAGATACTAGCAGGGTTGGGCATTTCTAGGAACTGCTAGATGCTTGCTAAAGCAGTTTCCTTGTCAAGAAACGGTCTGGCTTGTAATGTGCCCCATGGGGTATGTGACGCTCCTTACAAGACCTGGAATCATCCAGATCAGGGGAGTCTTAAAACCCTGCTGAGAAAAGGGATTCTATCATCATAGACGGAGAGCAAATATATGGGCTATCTGGAGATGACTGACTTCAACCTTACCCAGACGAGCCTCACACTAACTACTAAGGCATCCAAAAATAAATAAATAAATAAAAAAAAATAAAAATCAATCAGAAGAACACAATTTGAGACTGGGAAGTTAGGTAAGTGAGTGAAATGCTTCATGTGCGAGCATGGCGACCTGGGTTCAGATCAGCAGCGCTTACGTACTGTTGTATACAGCAGAAACCCCCTCACCTCCGGGCTGTGCACGGGAAAATAGGTGGACCATGGGGTGCACGGGCTGGCAAGCTTCGTAGACAAGGTCAGGGCCATATTCACTGAGAGACCGTTTCAAAAGTGTGATGTACAACAATGATCAAAGACACCCGATGTTTACTTCTCTCCCACACATACACGAAACCCTGAGGAAACCTACACACAGATGCACAACACACAACCACACACATACACACAAACACGAATGAGTTTTAGAAATTAAATTGAAGTAATTTGGAAAAACATTTGCAACTCACCTCTTTAGTGTTTGCTAAATGTTTTAACTCAATAAGCTCTCACACCAATATTACCTAGAAACAGTTATTAAGTTGTTTAAATTCTACTCGAATATCTTGTTTTTAAAAGGAAGGATTAGCTTTTCAGTAGGAAGACAAGGAAAAATGACATCAGCAACACAGAAGTCTGTCAATAAAAATAGAATATCATTCTGTGACGATAATTTGATAATTCAAAAATTATACCTTGTACATTTATGTATTATTTATTTGTCAGTTAAAAAAGGGTTTCAGTTCATGGCACGATATACAGATGGATCCTTTTGGTGTTTTGTGTCAACATTATGTAAATGAGAAGAACCATATCTATCTAAACTCTGTGGCACATGTGTAGACACATCAACTGATGAGCAAATGTCATGTCAAAATCCATTTTAACTGTTCTCTCAGATTATTAGATTTGTAAAACATGGAGAAAACATCTACATTAAAAAGAGAATTTCCAGAAATGTTATCAATATTTATTAAAAGCAAAGCAGGCAAATATTTGATTCAGGGAGTCTGAAGTGACACAAGGATATTAGTGATGCTTCACAAAGAGTAGAAGGTACAGAGAAAATATATATCCTGACTTTGAAAGACTTTGAAAAAAACATCTAAGAGAAGAATACATAAGATTCATTTAGTTGCTTAAGTTTTGCTTATATTTTTTCATGCCATTTATATCTAAAATGCCTCTTGTTATTCTAATATCAATGTCATAAAAGTCAACAATGTAGTACCTGATACAGGCAGATCCAGTTACCATTTATGGCTATGGAGTTGTCGTTCTAGTGTTTTTAATTAGTCTGTGGAATTACGGCAACTCAAGGTCTTGGTGTGGAGACTGAAAGCCTTGGTAGCTTTGGACTCATGTTACAGATTAATGTCATCCTGTAATTAGTTTCTTAAATTTACTCCTTTATTGCCTTTCACAAGTCTGATATATTTTCCTGGACTAAAGTCACAATGTCATTAAACCTAGGCTCCGTTTTGGTGACTGTTTCTGTATCTAGGAGAGATGTATATTTATAATATCAAGTGAATGTCATATCTTCAAAGCCAGAGATCTTTTTTTCTGCTTATCCTTTTCTGGACACATCTCCCTCTGACTGAATACAGCTGAGAAAAATATTTCTACTTTGTGAGGGCCTATGTGATTACTTAGGCCCACTGGGGTAATTCAAACTAATATCTTCACCCAAAATGTCTGGGTTTAATCACACCTAGAAAAACTTCACAGTTTCTCAGAATTAAACCCAAATGTTTCCGTGAGCTATTATTATTCTATCTGCCACACCCATAACACTTTCCACTGCCTTTTTGAACTTAATAAGAAACACTTAGAGATTTCTTTGAAACCTCTTCTTAATCAGCTCAGAGGCCCTCATTCCTAATGAACAGTTGCATGCCTCAGCGAAACTGCCAGTTCAATTGTTATGGCTGGGATTCATTACAGCTCTGTGATGAACACCTCACGCAGTATTTATCTGCCCATCTCTAAAAAGAATATAAAGCCACAGGCTCATGTTATCATTTGTCTTCAGCACACACCTGAGTTTTACCATACCCCAAAGACATTTTAGAGCAAAGGGACACAATCAATGTTACATAAAAAGGCTGCAAGAGTAAAAAAAAAAAAAAAAAAAAAAAAAAAACTAGGGCAATTTGGGGGTAAATCATACAAATAAGGGCTTTCCAAGGAAGTTAAGGAATAGGCAGACCCAGTATGAAATCTGAACTTTGGTTTCCATGTGACAAGATTGCTGTTATAAGTGGGCAGTTCTCACTACTTTGTAGAGAATTGACTAAGAACAGAAAAAAGAAAAGTCTAGACAGCAGATGACCAAATATAACTGTGAAGATGTTAACAAAGGGTTAGGAAAAATTAAAAGTTGAAGACAGTTATGAGACGACTTCAATATGGGCAAAGAAAAAGTGTGATACAGCTAGACTCCTAGAACATGGATCTAAAGAATAGCTATGGTCAGAGAAGGGGAGGAGGTCCGTTCCTAAAAGGGGACTCAGGAAAGAACATAGAGGGAGAATAGGAAGGGTGGGTGGGGCTGGTAGGAGATGAGGGAGGGGGCTACAGCTGGGATACAAAGTGAATAAAATGTAGGAAATAAATATAAAAATTAAATTAAATTTAAAAAAAGAATAGTCAGTGTGTAGATCCACTATCTAACGATTGAAATTAGAACTTTCAGCTTCTTTTATGACAGGAAGAGGCGTGATGAGATTAATGTGTCAGAACTATTATCATAGGTATGAAAGTTGGTGTCATGGATTAAACTATTGGGCAGAGGACTGACACGTCTTACCTTTCCTTTACCCTTTTAGCTAAAATTACAATTGTATTGCTTTCTACCTCCCTTTTACTCCATACTGGCCCATTTCGCCTCCCTTTGGGACCTCCAGTGCGGTCTCACTCTCTTTTCACAGGACTGTTGCTATTACGCACACACACGCATACGCACAGGTATGTAAATACAGTCTCTGAGTCCATGTTTGTTGTTACTGTGTTAGTGTGTGTTTCAGTGCTGACGACTTTGTTTTGGCTAATCAGTCCGGGACTCATCCCTGGGAGAGAATAGCTCTCCCTCTCTTGGCAGGTGTTCATTAGTTGCCTTCAGTTCACAGGGGGTAAAATCCAGTAAGAATTTTCCACTTCCACAAGCAATGCATTGGCAGAATTGTTTACATTTTCGCTAGTAACTTAACAAAAAGAATAATTAGCACTCATTGAGAGCTTACTTTGTGTCAAGAGCTGGTTCAGCAGTTTGCGCAGATTATTTTGTCCACTCATTTGGCATTTTCTCTGTTAATAAGGATTAATAATACTATTTTAATAAATGAAGGAGGTTTGGTTGGGGTAATTTATTAGGTTTCCTGAGGCCACTAAGATAATGGACTCCATGCTTCATTTTCAATTAGTCTAAAATAATTCAGTTAAGGAATTCACAACTCTAAAATACACATTAGGCTTTTATTCTGTATAATGATTTTCAACTACACAGCAAGGCATTTTAGACATGGCTCATAATCTCTACTGTATAAATTAGGACAAACAGACTCTGATGGGTAATAGTTATTTGTTTCAGAATTCAGTATGAAGGGGTTGAAACAAATATATAAATTGAGGTTTCAGACTCTTGGATGCATGTCTTCCTGTTTTATCTATGTCTTCTAGCATAGGATTTGCTGAAGTAATGATACAAAGTGAAGACAAAAACAAGATCTTGAAAATTATTTGGGGCCTATTTCAACATCACTACTGCTACATAAAATATATTTGTTTAGTACCCTTCAAAATTGGGAGATAATTTTGAGTTAATCCATGATAGCCTAAACTACAACTACAATATATCCTTTTTGAGTTTTATTTAACTATCATATTTGGATTCCAACTAAACTCACAATGTAATAATATTAATATGAATGATATATTAATAATAATAGTTATATTTTCAGATCTAGTTTACTTGGATGTCTGTATAGGATAGGTTATGTATTATAGGTTACATATGGAAAACTTTAGGCAGGAGGTAGAACCTAGGAAGAATGTACTCCATAATGAAATAAGACCAAAAACACATGGAAGTGCAGCATTAGGTAATCAGATGCCGGGTAAAAGATATTGCTTACATTGAATAGTGAGAGAAATAATTCAGATGAGGGGGTTAATGGTACCATTTGACTAATATTTACTTGCAGTGGCACTCTCGTAGCTTGCTAAAGAGTAGATAAATAGCACTGGAAAAATAAAATTCGTCCATTCCTGAAGTGATCTTAGAGCTTTGGGTCTCTGTTTACCATTACCCCGCCGCAAGCTGAGTACCAAGTGAATACCCATGGATTTACTAGTCTTTGCACACACACACACACACACACACACACACACACACACACACACACACATATCCTGCTCAGTATCCAATATAAAATGGTAGTCCCTCAAAACACACTAACAAATAAGTTCGAGAGGTTTTACTAGGGCTCTTGAAAATGTCATTATTTTATTACTTCATATAAATTGCATGCAATTTGCTTGACATCCTCAAACTTTATTTTCTCAATGTCTTAAAGCCAACTTAGCATGTCAGCATACCCCCCAAAATTAAACCTTTTGCCTTCAGCAGAATTATAGAGTGCATACAATAAACTATATTTCCCATTCAGTACACTTGGCACACTTTGGCAATTGAGAACCATTTTTTTACTAAGATAAGTGGTTAAGATATTGGATGTCAATTATGTACCAAACAGTCTTATTTTGTATCTGAGTTATGCCATTCATTTCATAACAGAATTCAGTAGGTGTTACATTGTCTTCATTTTCTAGATGAAGAAGCTGAACCACCCAGAAGCTAAGGAATTCTGCAACAGTTCATAAGCAGATGAGCTGTTAGGTAAGAATTTCAATCCAAGTCAGTGATCAAGAAATTAATATGTTGCTTCTTTATGTGGAAACTGATCAGATCATAAAATAGACTGAAATTTTGAAGTTTCTGAAATCTGTGGGGAAGGAGGAACTAACTGAGATTTTGTTATTACTTCTCTCACAGGAGTTTCACAGTTCAAATAAAATTCATTTGACAGCACATTGTAATGCTGGAACATATTTTGTTAATATCAGTAGAATTTAAAATAATAGATCCTTTCATCACAGTCATTTTTTATATTTTGAAATGTCATTATCAAGCTTAGTGTTTTTCTTCTACTTGTTTTTAATCTAAACTGATTTTGCACATTTTGAATGAAAACGCTTCAAGGTATGTACTGTAATTTGAAAACAGAATTAGTTATTTCCTTTTATTTCCCTCTGACAATCTATATGTTTCTGAAAATGTTGAGTATTGAAATAAAGGATTATTAAAATAGATAAAGAAAAATCAAAGCAACATTAAAAGAAATAAAACAGGCCTATGAAAGAAATATAGTTACAATTATTATACAATAACTTCAACTGTAAATTCTAAGCGTTTTGACAGTCTTAATTCTATTCCACTTCATGGAAAAGGAGAATGTTAGTATATTTTAGGGAATAGAAACAATTTCAAACTAAAGAAGTGTTTAAATGGATTTGTCATATGGCACCCATTTATTCTATGAATGTTGAGTTAAAAAATAAATATCTTTTATTTTGTTGTAAAGGGTATTATGCATAGAGACATAGTGAGCAAAAGGCAGCTAGTTATACAAATGGAATATAAAGAATACACTAAGTGGAAGAGAAAACTAAAGTGAATTGTTTTGTGATCTAACTTGTCACCTGGCTAAATTCAAACTTTACAGTTAAATTGAGTATGCCGTGTCCATTTTGTAAAAAAAAAAAATTATCAAGCTCTTATCTCAATAACACAACACAATTAAGGAAATTATAACTATTTTATTGAAGTTTATTTATAACATCTATACATATATACTATCATCTGTGTACTAAAGAATTAAATAAACCCAATTAGGGTTATTCCTCAAATCGTAATCTTTTGAATATTTTTATCCAGCTAAAAAGTGACAATTGTTGAAATTCAGGTGATGAAGTTTAGAACTTTTCTTGGTAGAAGACTAAGATAAAACTAGAAGCTGAAATTATTTGCAGAAACAGAGTAGACAATTCATTTTTCTGGGACCTATGCATAATATTAATAAAATATAACCTGACTTACATTCTGGAGCCAGATAATTCATAATAAATAAATAAATAAATAAACAGATAAATAAATAAATAAATAAATAAATAAATTTGGAATTAATAGACATAATAAATAAATTTGGGAATTGTAGACAGGTATGCATTTAGGTCAATGATAGAAGATAGATAGGCATATGATAGATAATATTTATTCTTCAAATATTTTTAAATGTTGTGTTGTTCAGACTTTTTGTCTGTGTGTTGTATAGCTGTTTCCTCTTAAATTAAAAATTCCAAAAAAATCTGGGCACAGGGATCTTTTCTGAGACTGATACTCCAACCAAGGACCATGCATGGAGATAACCTAGAACCCCTGCACAGATGTAGCCCATGACAGTTCAGTGTCCAAGTGGGTGCTATAGCAATGAGAACAGGGACTGTCTCTGACATGAACTGATTGGCCTGCTCTTTGATCACCTCCCCCTGAGGGGGAAGCAGCCTTACCAGGCCACAGAGGAAGACGATGCAGCCAGTCCTGATGAGACCTGATAGACTAGGATCAGAAGAAAGGAGAGGAGGTCCTACCCTATCAGTGGACTTGGGGAGGGACATGTGTAAAGAAGGGGGAAGGAGGATGGGATTGTGAGGGGAGGTGGGAGGGAGTTACAGGAGGATACAGTGTGAATAAACTGTAATTAATAAAAATAAAAAGATATGTCCATTTTTATGCCACACAAGGAAAAAAATTCCATCTTGAGCAAAGCTCAATAAAGCATAATATATTCTAAATGGAGCTAAAAACATTCTGATCTACAGGAAGCTTGTTAAGTTCACGAATGTTAAGTTCAACATGCAACAGCTCAGTAGCTTCCGGAAGCCCCTGATGGTGACAGGATTCACTAGGATCATTTCTCCCCAGGCATATGTAATCAATAAGGACAGTTGAGGAACACTCAGAGAAGCCAACCTGCTGCCTGAAAGATGCAAAGATCAGCTGATCTTCCTGTAAGAGGTTCAGAGGTTCAGACCAGCTGAGATAACCAGAAGCTCAGATGAACTGAGCTACCTAGAAAAGAAACCCAAATCTGTTGAGATGCTGGCTGGCTGCCAGTGCAGTGTGTTTTATGTCAGCCATGCAGCAGTGGGCTTTTGGTAATGTATCTATCTTTCAGAAATATCTACTTTTGTAGGTAACCCCTCGTGGAAATTCCTGTGAATAAAAATCCACTGGACCTTTGGTGAATGCCATAGTTTGCTCTATCAGTTCCCTGTCTGGCCTGAGTTAATATCTGTTCCTATCTCCCCACCAACATAATGCTATCATACAATGTTATTGATGCTGGAACAGAGAATGGCAGAACAAAAGATGAGTTAGGGAAGAGTGATTGTGTGATCCTGCCTTCGGTTAGCAAGGCTTGCATGTGAGGTGGAACAGCATGAATGCAGAGAATCGGTGAATCCCCATATTGCTATCTTTCCCTGTGTGGCAGTGTACCTTTTTTCTGTGGTAGTGGTTACATGTACCTTGCTATGCATAATGAAATTGTAGGTAAAAGTGAAACATTAGGAAGTGTATTGTTCCTGAAGGCGATCCCAGGGTGGCAGTCTTTATCTATGAAACATGGAGTAGCATGCCTGTTTGGGTTTACTGCTTAAGTATGGAAATCTTATGAAGACAATTAAGGGTCAAATAAAGTATTACAGTATGCCATGTAAATCTGAGAGACATCAGGCTACTGAGGGGATTTCATGACCACTGCTATGTCTAAGAAGGCATACAACTCAGGCCTAGATGGCTACTTGGTGGAACTCACTTGCATAAATTGAGATTACAGTTAGAAAAGGGAGCTACAGATAGCATCCTCCACATTAGCCTTTGATTTGGTGGGTAAGATAAAAGAGAGGATGTAGTGGAAGTGCATGCTTATTATTTCTTACAGATGGTACCAAAGGAGACAGAAAAATACAGTTTAGATCTGTGCCAAAGAGACAGTTCTAAGATTTAGAAATTAGAAATTCAGGGGAAAATCAGAGACTCAGTTGAAATAGGAGTAATACAAGATACCCTCTGATCATATCTTTAATAGAGAAGAAAAAAACCTGTGATTCAACATGCGTATACCAACCTTAAGAATGATGTACTAAGCCAGGTATGGTGCTGCACACCTTTAATTCCAGCCCTTGGGAGACAGAGTCAGGCATATCTCTGTGAGTTTGAGGCAAGTCAGATCTACACAGTAAGTTCCAGGACAGACAGGACTATGTAAACAGACCCTATCTTGAAACATAAAAGAAATGAAAAAAACAAACATAACAATGGCTGAGTAAAAGAAACGATGATGATAATGAAGTACTTAGCACAGGAGATGCTTAAATTTAATTTAACAGTGAAAGAGTCTTTCACAGCTGGCATGTGAGGCTGTGGGCACGGCACGAGGGCAGAAGAGATCAATCAAAGTGGTACAGAAAAAAGGTAATTAGTAATTAGTAATATTACTAGTTACCCCCGAATAAGACAAGAGTTTAATAAACTGAGGAAATCTGGGAAAATCAGATCTTTACAGGCTGGCTCATATGAGTCATTAGGTGGACTTGGTTATTATTCACTGAGGTTCCCGTGAATATCAGGGACAAAAAAGACAATTGTGTAGGGAGAAGTATTACTTGGGGAATTAGGCATTAGAAAGGGACTACATTCTGCCCAGTTCAATAAGCCTAATGGGCAAAATATTCAGTAGTCACAGCAGTGATAAAGAAGAACTTAATTCTGCAGTGACCACAGGATCTTGCTGAGTCCAGTGATAGGATATAAACTTTATGAGGTAAGAGAAATTTTGGGTGACTTGATAATTTAATCGGGCATTGTTTTAACTCAGTAAGAGAGAAAGAAAAGAAAAAAAAATCAAACCATGGATCCTGCCTGCCTTACGTGAAAACAAATGAGGCAATATTTATGCCAAGCCAGAATATGTAATGAGAAAGTCGATAAAAAGCCAAATGCTGCTGTTGTGTGTCTTTGTAAAACATTAAAGCCTGGACATCAATTGACGAAAGGAATAAAAGAAGTGGAATACAGGGAAGTAAAATTAATCCCTTGTGAACAACTTCCTATAAAGAAAGGAGGTCAACTGGGGTGGTATCTACCACAGCCAATTCTTTGATGAAATGGGCAAGGTTGTTTGAGAATGAGGGCCAAATATGGTCACTAGAGGCCCCATGTCAAGTTACAAATTTTCTTGTTCCCTGCTAATGTGGAAAGCAAGTCGATCTTTGGTAAATTCTGGAACCAAGTGTACTTGAATTCATGACAAACTCTAAAACATCAATGACGGTGGGCATCAGTGGATGGATATGGTGATGAAAAAGTGCATATTCAAAGGTCTAAAGTCTTAGAAGTGGGTTATTAGTCTCTCCACAAGTATAGGCTATGCATTTCAGTTCTAGAAGAGAACATTTTGGAAATAGAAGTACTACTAAATTTCATACTGCATGCCATCATTGGAGAATTTTGCCTAAAGGACATGATATTCCTATGTAGTGGACAAAGTGGGAACCTATAAAGTTGTCTGCTCTTGATAGGGCAGTAAACTTCTTCTTTTTTTTTTTTTTTTCATTTGATCTCTCTGAAATTATACACTTGCTAGAATTTTTTAATTATTTTTATTAATTACAGTTCATTCACTTTGTATCTCCCTTGTACCTCCCTCCCTAATCCCCTCCCAATCCCTCCCCTCCTCTTCCTCACCCATGTCCCTCTCCCAGTCCACTGAAAAGGGAGGTCCTCCTCCCCTTCCCTCTGACCCTGATCTATCAGGTCTCATCAGGAGTGGATGTATTGTCTTCTTCTGTCGCCTGATAAGGCTGCTCCCTCCTCAGGGGGAGGTGATCAAAGGACAGGCCAATCAATTCATGTCAGAGACAGTACCTGTCTCCATTCCGATAGGCAGTAAACTTCTGACAACATAAACTTTCTGAAGGTATATAGAAATTGCCAAAACCATCAAGAAACTAGGAAAGATAATAATTACTTTACCAAAGAAGCCAATGGTTCTTGGAGAATATTTTCAGATTATGAAGAGCTAGATATGATAGTTCATCCATCCATAATGCTGTGCTCAATGTTATTCTATTGTCTAACAATTGATCCTAGCAATGAAACCTTAACACACTCTATTAGAACATGTTAATGAATTCTTTTTTTTTCTGAGATCTGAATTTTCTTTTTTTATTTTTTTTTACACTTTATTCACTTTGTATCCCCCCCACATGCCCCTCCCCCTTCTTCACACATGCCCCTCCCCAAGTCCACTGATAGGGGAGGTCCTCCTCTCTTTTCTTCTGATCTTAATCTATCAGATCACATCAGGAGTGGCTGCATTGTCATCTTCCTTGGCCTGGTATGGCTGCTCCCCCCTCAGGGGGAGGTGATCAAAGAGCAGGCCAATCAGATTGTGTCAGAGACCCTCCCTCCTCCCATTACTATGTAACCCACTTAGAGACTAAACTGCTATGGAGTACATTTCTTAAAGTAATCCCTAGTGTGTTGGTTTGAATAAGAATGGCTACCATAAGCTCATATATTTAAATGCTTGGTCATCCAGGTGTGATATTATTTGAGAAGGATTAAGAAGTATAAATTTGTTCCAGTAGGTATGGGATTGCTGGATGAAATATGTCATTGGGGGTTGGCTTGGAGGTTTCAAAAGACCACACCTAGTTCATACTCTCTTTCTCCCTCTCTATCTCTTTTTCTCTGCCTACAGACTGGAATGTAGCTCTCAGTTTCTGGTCCAGGGTATGATAATGTACTATAGCTCTGAAACTGGAAGTGCAAGCTTTCAGTTAAATGCTTCCTTTTTAATGAGTAATGAGCCCTGCCTTAATCATGGTGTCTCTTCAAAGCAAAAAAAAAAAAAACAATGACTAATACACCTGGGCTGCAAAATTCAAACACCAGTTTGCATTCACTTGTAATGGTCAACAGTAGACCTTCAGAGTATCCCCTAAGGTTCCCTTCTGAGCCCTACTGTTTGCCACGTGACAGTGAGCCACGACTTTGATTTATTACTCTGCTTGCCCTCTATAAAAATGTTTCATTACATGGATGACATAATGCTAAACCTTGAGTGTTTGACAAAATTAGCAAAGTATCTTAAACATATACAGAAGCACTTCAGGGAATGAGGATAGACGATTAATACAGAGGTTACAAGACTCAGGTACAAAATTCATGGATGTATTAAGACTTGTTAATCAGTGAGACTTAATAAAGGTACCAACTTATTAAGGTACCAACCTTAATAAAGTTGGTACCTCACAATTTTATCTAGAAAATGTCTACAAAATCCTATGGCTAAAAACATAAAAGAGCTTCAAATATTTCGGTGAACCCTGGGATTTTGGTGAATTTTCAATTACTATCTCAGCAAATATGCCTACCCACTGTGCAACATGAAAAAGAAGAGTAACAATTGGGATTGTGGCAGAAATGCTCTGGAAGATTTTTGAACCAGGTAAGAACCTTGGAGTTCAGGATAAGCAATTGTAGCCCAGCACCTGTGTCTTTTAGGGTAAGAAATTACAAAAAGTTCAAAAGGCTGGGGATTATGGCAAAATGGCCTGAGCAAACAGTTCCAGTAAAGTTGATCCATTCATAGAAAGGTTCAGAAGCTGTATATCAGGTACTAGAATAATAATTACTGGACATATGTAAAGCTTTACAACTGGGAGAGTCCATACCTGACTTCTTCCAAGTAACTTTTGAAATGCCTTTTCTAGTAAATGGTGAATTGTAGGCTTTTTGAAAAATCTACTTCTGGTATGGCAAAGTGCTAAATTATACAAGTAATGTGGTGTGGTGTCTCCAAGCGCCAATAATAATATCGTGTAGGTTGTGTTAGGAGCAGTGCTTTTTTGCTGTTGTTATTGTTTTGTTTTTTTGTTTGCTTTAGATGGCTTAGTGTCTCTAGCCATTGAATCCACAGCTAGGTCAGACAAGGTGCTGAAAGAGTCATCACCTACCCCTGCGGGTAAATGGTAGAATGACGTGATAACAGGCACAAAAAACCATAACATGAGTAGAAATATCAAATAATAATGGGTATCTAGAGGAAATAAACACAAATGCCATGCGACTCCAAAAATGATAAAAAAGGTAGCCCATTGGCTGATTTTAAGAACAATAAGTTCGTAATACTCCTAAGACTTAGCCTGCAGTGACATGTACTGACTGTGGAGACATATAGAGACATAGTGACGGTAGTGACATGTAGAGACATATAATTCATGCCTCAGTAGGTAAGAATAGTAGTTACGTCAGATTTTTGGTGGTCACTGTAGGAAAAACACATATGGAAGGAAATGTAGACGAGAATTCCACAGGAATTAGATCACAAGGCAATTTTCCAGCCCATAACCTAGTAAGTCCCAGAGAAAATAAAGGAGAGCTCCTTACTAAAGTATGGAGGATTTCCTTCCAAGAATCCTTGGGAACTCCCCATTGGCTAAATATTAGGTCTCGCCAAAGGGAAGCCTTTTAGGGTTGAAAATAGCTAATGCTACTGGCATTTCCTTGTGAAATATCCACATATTTACATGTTTTCCAAACATGCATGTCCTATTACTGATTACAGACTTGACACGCAGATTTTCTTATTGGAAACTTAAATAAATTGACCTATTAATGGAAAATTCGTAGGTGGACTCCATAGGGCCTATCCTTACCAGTAATAGAAGCAAATATGTTCGCACTTGTAATGGTACTGTCACAGGTCTCTTACAATCGTTTATATGCCAGTGAGCCACCGCTAAGTAATTGGCCCAACTTAGCTTTATGTATGGATATTACAAAGAAGTGACAGTGACAAGGGTAGCTATTCTGCAAACACTGATAAATAATACTGACAACCAAGTGCAATAACACTTCCATCCATCTCACAACCATGCTGGGGATATCTTCAAGAAAAAAATAGCTATTGAAATAACAGACAGAGATTTTAGATTCTTAAATTACCTTTCATGGATGGAAAACTGACACTTTTAGATGTCATAAACTTGTAAAACAAAAAACATTCCATTGTTGCTCTATGGAAAATGTTGTCCTGCTCCTTAGATGCAGTGTTCTCCTGGCGCCTCCGTCTTGGCATCTACACAATGGAGTATTACTCAGCAATGAAAAATAAGGAAATCATGAAATTTGCAGGTAAATGGTGGGACCTAGAAAGGATCATCCTGAGTGAGCTGTCCCAGAAAAAGAAAGACACATACGGTATATACTCACTCATACAGCATATAATATAGTTTAAACCTACTAAAATCTATACATCTAAAGAAACTGATCAAGAGAGAGGACCCTGACTAAAATGCTCAATCCCCATCCTGAAAGGCAAAGAGGATGGACATCAGAAGAAGAAGAAAACAGGAAACAAGCTAGAAACCTGCCACAGAGGGCCTCCGAAAGCCTCTGCTTTGCAGACTCTTAAAGCAGACGCTGAGACTTATGGCCAACTGTTGGGCAGAGTGCATGGAATCTTATGTAATAAGTGGGAAATAGTAAGAGTTGGAGAGGACAGGAACCACACAAGGAGAGCAACAGAACCAGAAAATTGGAACACAGGGAACTTCCCAGAGACTCATACTCCAACCAAGGACTATTCGTGGAGGTAACCGAGAACCCCTGTGCAGATGTAATTCATGGCAGTTTAGTGTCTAAGTGGGTTACATAGTAATGGGAAGAGGGACTGCCTCTGACACAATCTGATTGGCCTGCTCTTTGATCACCTCCCCCTGAGGGGAGAGCTGTCTTACCAGGCCACAGAAGATGACAATGCAGCCACTCCGGATGTGATCTGATAGTCTGAGATCAGAAGAAAGGAGAGGAGGACCTCCCCTATCAGTGGACTTGGGGAGGGGCATGCATGAAGAAGGGAAGGGAGGGTGGGACCGGGAGGGGAGGAAGGAAGGGCTTATGGGGGGATACAAAATGAATAAAGTGTAATTAATAGTAAAAAAATAAAATAAAATATTCCATTGTCAGGTATTAGCCACCAACCATTGTTGGCCAAAGAATGCCCTGAAGCTCCACAAATCATAATTGCTATTATCGATTGTATGTGAAAACTACAAGGTAAGGCTCAATTGCTGAAGACCCTAGCATATTTTGACTGCAATTTGTAATGAAACCAAGCTGAAATTAAATTGAAAGTTCCTTCTCCACTGGCTGGTTTTCATGGTGCCAGCAGTTGCATGCAGACAGTTGGAGCATAAATGTCACCAACTTTCCTGCTGGGCTACAGACCCTGTATGCTTCGGTGCAGAAATGCTAGACAAGATATGCTCACTTGTACAATAATGGAATTGTTATCCATTTTTATCATGGGTACCATCAACAGTTTACTGATTGGATTTAGGTCTTACTCTACAATAAAGAGTTCTTATATAGTATTGTGATCCCACTGTTTCCCATCTGTATCTTGAACCAATTAAGTTGTGCCAACCACATTCGAAAGCATTCCGTAGCCCAGAGTTAGGTCACTCTGAGAATGCCTACCAAGACACATGTAAGGCAGTGTCTTCTTCATTTCATAAGGATTTTTCCATCCAATCTTGTTGATAGTTAAGATCACCATCAAAATAGTATTTATATAATAATTTCTTCCTTTTTATAGGGGAGTTCAACGGTAATATTATGTTTGTAGATTAGTATAAGTATTGTAAAAGATATTAAAGAATTTTAATATTTAAAAACATTACAAGATATATCATTGTGATTCAAAGACATAAGGGACAGGAAAGAGAGATCAGGGAGTGGACAACTTCAGAAGTGTTGTGAACTTAACAGTTAGTGTGGGGAGAGATGCTGATGGGGTACAGGCAAATGGTGAACACATCAAGTACAGGATCATTAGGTCACAGTAAGCATGAAGTGATAACCAGCAACACTGACTCAAATTCAGCTCCAGGAAATCATCTATTATTTTAATACCTTAAAGGTGAAATGTAAGCAAAAATCTTCTGGAGAATGAACAAAGGCTTCAAAATGCATCACATTTTCCAAAGGAAAATATTATTTACTTTATTAGTAAAGAGTTCAATCTGACTTTCTATACAGGGCAAGTTGAAGTACAAGAGAAAAAAAAAGTATAAATAGCTTCCCAAAATATACACAGCTTTAAATTATTTAGGAAAAATAAAATCTGTATTATATAAAGAATAACATTATAGATGGATATATGAATAGGCATGGCCAAACAAATATAACAAAGTAGTTCAAGAAGGCTAAAGATAAGAGACATCCAGGTATCCAACAAAGTTTTTAATGCCTCTATAAGTTTGTAATCTACCTTATTCTGTATTGGGCAGACAAACAAGCACAGTGGGGATGGAAGCAGTGTTTGTGTAGGGTTTTAACTTGTATATTTTCTGATTTGTAGAATATTGATCCTTCATGGTACTTGTATATAAAATCCTTCTATGCTGGAAGGTGTTTCACTTGCCCTGTAAAATTTTGTGTATTTCTTTTGGTTCTGATTAACTTCTCTGATCTCTGAAATTATGGCTTTAGAGCAGATTTTATAACACATCACAACTGTGTTGGCACAGAAGTTGTGATCTATGGCAATAGAATTCACCAAAGATAAAACAATAAATCAATATTTTTAAGGAGCTATCTCAGGAACCAAGGAGTTACTTTCAAGAATCTTTGTTATATACCTTTGAAGACTCTCATATATTTTTGGAGAAATTCAATGATAACCAGAGTTCCTGATGACTTGAGACACAGACCATAAAGTCCTTAATTTACGATTATGAGTATATCTTCTTTACATTGCTTATTTAAATAAAAATTTACTTTAAATAGCTATGAAGTTGGATGATAGCTCACAGTTCTATTTCTTAAGAGTTAGCAATATGGAGTGTTATGATCTGCTGCCAGTGAACATAGTTGACACTGGATTGTGCTACATTCTATTTTTTTTTCTCTTCAATCTTTTTTAAATTTAATTTTTATTGATTACAATTTATTCACTTTCTATTCCAGCTGTAGGCCCCTCCCTTATTGCCTCTCAATCCCACCCTCCCTCCCTCTTCTCTTCCCATGCCCCTCCCACAGTCCACTGATAGGGGAAGGTCCTCCTCTTCTTCCATCTGACCTTAGCCTATCAGGTTTCATCAGGACTGGCTGCATTTTCTTCCTCTGTGGCCTGGTAAGGCTGATCCCCCCCTCAGGGGGAGGTGATCAAAGAGTCAGCCACTGAGTTCACCTCAGAGACACTCCCTTTTCTCACTTCTAAGGAACTCACTTGTACACTGAGCTGCCATGGCCTGCATCTGTGCCATGGTTCTAGGTTACTTCTGAGATCGGCATGAGATTGTCTAGTATATAGTATAATTTAAAAAGTAAGAATTTGAAAAATGTTTCAGAAGGCACCATTTAAACAACTGAAAATAGCAACAAAGGGAAAGAGTTGAGTATGTTGAAAGGTCAGGCTGACTAAAACTGGAAGAGCATTTTGGTTGAGTATCAGATTTCTTCACATATTTTCTTACTTGATGAAAAGTAATACATATGTTAGAAAACAATACTGGAATTTTTCAAATAATTAAAGACAAAATAATCAGGCCATCTGAAAATATCACTCTTTGATATATAACTACAGTAAATTAAATCAATATGTTAAAGAGAACTATCATGCTAATGCACCACAAATGAGTCTGTCAACTATAAGTGAATAAAAGAATATTGTTTGATTCATATACACAACTAAATAACATTCAACTTGAAAACATGATAGACTAATGTCACTTTGGAGAACATGTTTGGTACTAGAGATTCTTATTGGAAATAAGCCAAACATAAAGATTATAAAAAAGAACAAAACATAGTCTCACTCATATTTGGAAACTGAAATGGTGACCACATAGAAGTTGAAATAGAAATAGTGGCTAAGCACAGAAAGAAGAGGTATGAAAGAAAGATTGGTGAGAATAGATAACTGATAAATTTATTAAAACTTAAATTAGAGAAAAGAAACAAGTTCCAGTGTTATTTTTTACAGCAGGCAATGGAAGATCATGAGTTTTTATTTTGCATATAATACAATAATATAATTCATATGGAAGGAATATACTATAAGATGTTGAAGATATATTTTGAATTTTGTATTAATAAAAATGATAAGCACTTGAAGAGATACATATGCTTTCTCTTCATTGAACCCAAGACAATATATATGTATCATAATATACATGATACATGACAATCATAATTTTATGCTTAATGTGCTTAATAGAAATAAAAGAAGCATTTCTCTTTAGATCACAAATTCATGAATTTGGTCATATTGTACTGTCTTTGTCCCTAGATCCCGTTATATTCCATATAACTGAATGCAAAATTTCTCTGAAGACGTTGAAATTCTTGTATTTTCATTGCACTTCCTTTATACAGGTTATTTTGAAAGTGTTGAAGAACCCCATACAATTTGTGTATAGTTTTGTATGTTTTTTAAAGCATTGTTTAGTTTGTAGTTTGTCATTCTGCATGTTTTATTAAAGACACAGTCATGTGATAATAATTGCCAAAGTGATCGAATATATCACTCTCTAGCTTATAGTAGATAAGATAGTGAAGTATTTTTGAAACTAATAAATGAATAAAACAAGAACTTAAACCAAACCTTTAAATTTTTTGAACTTGAAGAATGTGTGACTGGGAAAGACAGTACAGAGATTTCTCTATCTTGTATTCTGACTGAGGCCATTTTAGGTTTTACTAGAATTTGTTCTCCTTGATGGGAAAACTAATAAATTCTATTCTAATAACCTAAGGTTCAGATGCCCAGCAAACTTACCTTAGCCTCTGTTAAACTGTTTGCTTGCACAAAACCTCCCCCTTAAGTTGCCAGTGAGATAGCAGAATGTAGTTTTTATCTTCAAAAACCATTACTCTAAACTTTACATTTGGGTCCATCAAACTTAACTGTACTCCCAAGGGCTAGATTAAAGACTTTTAATTGTATATATATTGTGTCTGAGTGCTCATCTCTGGGCTGCCCATTTTAAAAAATGTATCATATATATGTATAGCCCTAGTATATTACATAGATATTGATTATATTTCTATAATAGTGAAACACAAATAATACATATGCAACTGTTTAGAGATTTGATACAGAATGGGACTAACAACAGTGAGTTTTAGGTTTGTTAAAAAAAAATCCTCACTCTTCTTCAACTATACATGAAGTTCTGTGTTTTTAAATAAATTTTTAAAAAAGGAGAAAAGGGGGAGGTGGGATTGGGAGGAGATGAGGGAGGGGGCTATAGCGGGATACAAAGTGAATAAATTTTAATAAACAATTATTTAAAAAAAAATTTAAATGTGTCTATCTAATGTATTATAAATTATATAAGAATTTAAAACAAAATACTCTATATAATTTTGTTCCTTATATTAATAAATTCATTGTAAAAATTGAATAAAAAAAGAAACCCAAATGTACTGAATCTTCTTGGTAAAGCATGATAAGTTTTGTTCTCTAATAGCTATTGAGAATAATTTTTAGCAACTGGGGCTTGATTCCAAACAGATTTTAGAAGAAAGTGGGTGGCCACGGGAGAAATAAAATACTGACACATCAGAATTTCAAAATATTTCTACAAAATAAAAAGGCAATAATAATTGAGTGTACTAGTGAAATAATTAGGATGCTTTTGGAGAGATTTGAAGCAAATTTAAAGGCATTCTATGAATGTTTGTTAATAACCAAATTAAAGAAAAATAACTGACATGCAGCATACTTGAAGATCTCTACTAAACATTACTTTTTTATTTTGAAATAAAAAGAAATAATAAGATAAAGTTGTTTTCTTAATCCTGTTGGTAAGGGTCATGTTATGAAAAGCGGGATTAAGCATATTAATGTGTTTCCCTCTGCTCTAATTTACAATTCTCTCCCTTCTTTAATGAGATCTGCTCTACAGCCCATAAAATAATTGTTATGGTAAACTGACTTTTCAAAATTAGCTACACACCAGTTGGTCCAGAAACCTATTCCTCCAGACCATTCATGCACAAAATACCTTTGTGTGAAACCCTTTCCAAACATGTAATGACTGGAGCTCGTCCAGAAGTTTGCCTGCAGAGTCTCTGCATGGCTGTCAGTGGGAGCAGTCTTACAATTTCGTTTCCTCAGAAATGCCTCCATGTTTGTGCAGGCATGCTCTGGCCACTAGCAGGTCAACCTTGAAAACATATTCAACCCAGGAGATGCTTCCAGAGAACTTGTTTTCTTTAACCTGCACAAATGCTACTGGACCTAATGTCTGCCAGAGTGATGGAGAGAAGCTGCTCAAAGAACCTTAGGGGGCTGGAAGGAGATTTCCATGGAAGAATGCAGCTTGAACTTAAAACTTGGCTTATTGTTTCATCCACTTTTCACATGAATCCCCGGTGTTAATCACTCATATTGTCATTGTTATTCCACCAAAGAGACTCCTGAGAAGTCAGACTGAGAAAGGACTGGAGAGTCCAAGCTTGCCTAAAAGCCTAGCAGCAAAACAATGCTCATACCACAGAGCACCAATTGTTTTTCCAAGAACCAGTTTGAGAGCCACATGGAAGGAAGGTTCAGAGAAGGTGCTTGCACTCTCATTTTCGTTTACTGGAATTCCACTAACTCAAAGGGCTAACAGGGATAAACATACTCCAAAACAGTTTCTGAGTGACATAAATATTTTGAAGTGCAGCAGTTTGTGTTCCTGGAAGCATCCTGCATATCTGCAAGAAAAAATGAATCATAGATTATTTTAGAGCAATTAATACCTGAATTTCTGTAACACTTAAAAAGTCTAAGGAAAAAATAAACTGAAGCAATCAAGAGAGTTTTTAGCATCACTTAGCATTGTTTGTTTTTCTGCTGGATTACATTGTGTATTCATTGCTATCTTATGCTTCTTTTTGTGAGAGCCTTATAGTTTGTTGTGCAGAAGAGGATTACGTGTTATTCTATCAACAATGACAAATAAATCATCTCCAAATCTATTTTATGTTTAGCATTTAAATTGAAAAGATGAGTCACAGTTATTTTATTTTACAAATATTTTTTTAAGTATTTGTGTTGAGTTCAACAACGTCTCACTGCTATTGTTAAAGACAAACTTTGGGCAGAGTGCAGAGGGTCTTGTGGAAGAGTGGGAAGACAGAAAGACCAGGAGGGGACAGAACTCCACAAGGAGACCAACAGAGCCAACAAATAGGACCATGCACAGACAAGATCTAAACCTGTTGTTTAGATACAGCAGATAGGCAGGTCTGTTTCCAAATAGGTCACCTAGTAAGGAGACCAGGAGCTGTCCCTGACCTGACCTTTTCTGCCTTCTCTTTGGTTACCTCCCCCTGGTGAGACAGCCTTGCCAGGCCACAGAAGAGGAGGATTCAGGCAGTCCTGAAGAGACTTGAGACTTTGGGGTCAGTTGGTGGTGGTAGAGGCCTTTCTGAAGGCTAAGAAACAAGGATGGGGGGAAGAGAAAGGGAGGGTGGGACCTGGAGGAGATGCAGGAGGGGGCTACAATTGGGATAAAGTGAATCAATTTTAAAAAGTGAATTAATTAAAAAAAAGGAATGTAAGTTTTCTTTTAGGGTGATAAAAATTTTTTGCAAATGTTCCATAGTGGTAATGGTTATATCACATTATGAATGAATTAAATAGCATTGAGTTGTACACTTTAAAATTGTTAGAATGATAATTTTCATGTTATATAGATTTTTTTAATACAATAAAAATTAAACTAAAAAATGATTAGTCACGACAAAGGTTAGGCATAAAGAGGTAAAGGAAGGTCAGTTGTTTTTCAGAACAAATTGCTAGATTCTGGATTATGAAACCTGGATTTAACTAAGAGTACTGTCTCTGGGTAGGTTTCAAAGAGAATTTTACGAATGGCTGATAGAGAAAAACTATCCTAACCAAGAGTAAGTATCAGCTTCTATTAGGAATCACATGTATGAAGAGGTCTTATAAAACAATAAGTGCTACTTGCTGGTTTGTTTTCATTTCTTGCTTGCAACTATACGCATAACATGTAACTGTTGGTATTGGAGCAGCCCATTACTGACGTCAGACTCAGGCTCATTCAGCTTTCCTGAATGGACTGCGGAACAGAGACCCTCTAGGCATCTTCCAGGCTTCTAACATCAGACTAAACACCCGGCTTCACAGACTGAACACCAACAAGTGTTCACTCCGTCCACCATGCAGAACTGTTGTGCTACCCAGCCCATAGAAGTCGCGAGACATAAGTACATATATGTTCTATAAATGCATTCTGTCAGTTCTGTTTCTTTAGAGAATCCTGTCTAACATAACACATTTGGATTGGCACGCAAATATGACCCTTTTTAGTTTTTCAGACCTTCATTTCATCCTTGAGCAGGGATGATAGTACAATTTATTGAGAGACTTGAGAAAGAATTAAAAAGACATGAACGAGAACACATATTTAAAGAAGGCTGAATTATTATCATTATTCAACAGAATGTACTACCAATACCAGCTAGCTTATCTCCATATCCATTCACCCAAGAAATATCCCTACTTTATCCCCTGGAGAGAGGAGGTAACAATCCTAGTGGTGGGATCCTAATAATTGATTCCTGGTGGTAT
The DNA here is from genome assembly GCF_907164565.1 of Psammomys obesus. Classification (NCBI taxonomy): domain Eukaryota; kingdom Metazoa; phylum Chordata; class Mammalia; order Rodentia; family Muridae; genus Psammomys; species Psammomys obesus. The sequence goes on from NW_026591086.1 coordinate 30,061,016, forward strand.
ATATGCTTATGTTAAATCAATGAACATTAAATCTGATTTAAAAATAGTTCCCCAAAATTATATATATATATATATATATATATATATATGCTACAGCCATTGTTGTTAATCACCTGCAAGCACTATATTGTAAAATCCTATTACTGAAGAAACTACACACTTGGATACATGACCTAAAGAAATCAAGCTGGAACTGAGTTAGACGCCTCCTTTCTAGGACTTGCCTTCAGAATACTAGAAGGTTCTATGCAGGCTACTGAAAATGAAACTTCATAAACACTCTTACCTATCTACGGAATATTCATGCCATGCTATTATCTTCCCAGGTAAGATATGCATACTAATGCGCTAGAAATGTGGTTATTCTGGGGTTAGCCGACAGCTTTGTGCTCAGATCTGAGATGTGCTTCACTGGCAGGAAGACAGACTTGGCACTGTAAGCCAGATCGAGAGCCATTGGTAGGGAAGCTGTAGGCTTTTACAAGGAATTTAATACTGAAGTTTTACTAAAGCAATGTGTAGTAGAATCACCATATAAATTTGTATGTTCATATCATATATTAGTGGTGTGAGGAGCTTCTTTTTTTATTACATGTTTAAAATATTCTTTAAATTTTCATACCGTAGACTTTGGTCACGCTCTTTCTCCTCCCTCAAGTTCTCCAAAATTATCCTTACTTCCTTACCTACTTTTTATGTTCTCTCTCTCTTTCTCTTTCTCTCCTCTCTCCTCTCTCCTCACTCCTCTCTCTCTAAAAAACACAAAACCCTAAAGCAAAAGACAAAAAAAGGACACACACGTCTGTTTTATGTTGGTCAACTACTAAACTTCTCCTGAGCATGTGGTCTGTTTTGGAATGTGTTTAATGTATCCAGTGTCACTCCTTTGAAGAAAATTAATATTTTCTCTCCCAGCTAGTAACAATTGTGAATAGCTTCTTGGTTAAGATTGGAGCTATATATTCATATCTTCTTCTCTACACAGAGATTTTTCACTGCCTTTGTGCAAGTCTTTTCATGCCATCCTAGTCTCCAGGAACACATAAAGACCTGTTACATCTGGAAGACACTCCTTTCGTCTACCACACCTGACTCTACAATCTTCCTGGCTCCTCTTCTCCATAAATTCCTGAGTCTTGAAGTGAGAGGTTTGATAAAAGCATTCCATTTAGGACTGAGTGATCCAAGGTCTTTCATTCTCCGTGCATTGTTAATCCCAATGTGCTGTAAGAAGACATTTTCTAACAAGGGTTGTGAGATAGATTGATTCATGCGTATAGGAATATAGCATTATAAGTAATTGTATTACTGTATTCATATAGCGGAATAATGGCAATAAGTTTTCTCCCTAATCCCAATTCCCTTATATCAGGTTCTTGCCTTCATTAACTAAAATGTATACTTCCTTTCATGCAGTGAGCCTTCTATCCATAAAAATGTGGTCAGTTATTCCCATAGCATTTCTATTTCTATTGCACTAATGTATCTTACAGACATGTTCATAGTTAATGCCTGGGTAAAACTGGCTACTTTCTCTTCTCACGGTATACAGAGTACCTTCCAGCACTATGAACATTAGTCAGTAGGGTGAAACTTCTACTTGACAACAGATTGATTTCTCCAAGTTCATGACAAATGAAAGTGGTGACAAAGAAAAGTGGTGACTTCAACAATAAGGCCTACCATCACATCAGATACCATTAACAATGTCCTATATTCTTTGATCACTTTAGCTAAGGACTCAAAAAAGATGTAACCTATTTCCAGTACTGGAGATTTTGCTTAGTAATATATGATGCCTGTAGAGCACTCTCTCTCCCATTATATAGTAATTCTACTTAAGTTCCTTTTATATGTTTGAGGAAGCTTCTAGAGCAGTAGGCATTTGGTTTTTCAGAAGACTGTTAATGTTAGGTATCTTCCTTTTATTTTCTCCTTTACCCTATGTTCCTCTTCTAGTGTCCCTTTTACCCATTTCCACTTTTTTCCTTTATAGACTCTCTCTCTTGATCTCTTTATTTTTAATATTTTGAAATATTGCCACCCATTTAATACATTTAACTGACAATTAATTAATGCAATAAACAGTTTTTAACATAATGTACATACATTCACATATATGACCAAAAGCACATTTTTGTTTTTAGTGAGAAAAACAACTTTGTTTAATATTCCAGAGATTTTTACTGTGGTTTTCTATAATAATATCTATATATAAAACTGAATCAAGCATTTGGATTTTTTGTTTTTGTTTTTATTTTTGTTTGTGTTTGTCTTTGTTTTGTTTTTTTTTTTTTTTTTTTGTGTTTTTTTTTTTGAGACAGGGCTTCTTTGTGTAGCCTGGTTGTCTTGGAAGTCCCTTTGTAGACCAGGCTGGCTTCCAACTCAGAGATCAAATTGCTTCCCTGGTGTTGGATTAAAGGTGTGTGCTACCACTGCCTGGTTAGGCATTTAGATTTTTAAACACAATATAGTCAGTTATATGCTTTGCTTGCTTTTCCACACTCTGTATCTCAGAGAGTTTTCAGTACCAGCACACACATATTGTTTACAGAAACCTAGATACTATGCTGTATTGAATGCTTTACATACACTTTATACAAATGTACATACACTTTATACAAATGTGTTTCTGTAGAAACTCAGAAACAGTATTACCTAGTTGTAATTTCACATTTTAAATTTGCATAGATACCCAGAAGGAGAGGAGGACCTCCCCTATCATTCGACTGGGGGAGAGGCGTGAAGAAGGGGGAAGGAGAGTGGGATCGGGAGGGGAGGAGGAGGGGCTTATGGGGGGATACAAAGTGAATAAAGTGTAATTAATAAAATAAAATAAAATAAAAGAATTAGACAAAAAAACCCCTACCATTGGCATGGCAACATATAAGACCCAAGTCTGCATTGGACTGTCATACACAGAGAGATGATTTTTAAAACCTTTGAATATTGACTGATCTGACCACCGCATGGTGTTGTGACTACTGCTTGTCCACATAGGAAAGACGCTTTTATAACATCTCATTGACCTGCAGCAGGAGAATGTATTCACAGGGTTAAGATCTGCACGTGTCTCTTCCTACCGAATCTTAGCTTACTCAACATGTTCTAGATAACATCACATACAGAAGCAAAACACACAGTAAGTTCATGCCAAAAGGCTCAACTCACCCCAGAGTCACAGAGACGCAAGCTAAAACAACAGTAAAATAATCACAATTTCCAACTGTGTTAGCAAACATTAAAACAAATGGTACCGATAAGGGTAGGAAGAAATGGGCATTTTCTTATATTGTGTCTGTACTACAAAACACGATGCCTTTCATTAAGGGGTTGTTTATACTTTACATGGTGTGTGTGTGTGTGTCTGTGTCTGTGTCAGGGATGGACATGTGAAGACAGTTACCAGAAGAGGCCAGAGACGACTTCCCTTGATTTCTTATGTACTGTATAACTTGTGTTGATATTCTAAATGAAACACACATATTTAAAATTTAACAATTACAGACACATATTTAAAAAAGTGTAAAGTTTGTGTTTCTGGGTTTCATTTACCACAATCAGGATGCTAGAGTATATCTCTATACATTTTCCTGCAAATTTAATTTTTCTTTAGCTCTGAATAATATTCCGTTGTGTATCCCATTTTCATTATCCCTTAACAGGTTGATAGACATCTAGGCTGTTACCATTTTTAGCAACTGTGAATAAACAGAAATGAACATGAATGAGCAAGTATATCTGTAGTAAGGTGTACCCACAGACCTTTGGGCATATGACCATGTGTGTTATTAGTTGGATGTAATGGTAGAGCTATTTTCATCCCTTTGAAGAGCACTCATTTCTGTATTGACTGCACCAGTTTGCACTGTCAACAACAGGGATTAAAGGTTCTCGTTGCCCTTTCCTCTCACTAGCATCTGCTGTCATTTGTTTTGATAACCTTGGCCATTCAGACTGGGTAAGATGAAGCCTTAATTAGTATTAATTCCATTTTCCTAACAGCTAATGATATTGATTTAAACTTTCTTGGTCATTAATGCTTTATATTTTTTGAACATTGTTTTGTCTTATACCACATTTTAAAATCATTTTAAATGTTTTACTGACAACCAGGTTTTTTTGTTATTGTTCTTTGCATATTATTGATAATAAATATTTGGCATATATATAATAGGTAAATATTTTCCCAATCTTTATGCTGTCAATTTTAAGTGATGGTTTCTTTTGCTGTACAGAAAATGTATAAGCCTTCTTCTGTGATAGAAAAATACACTACAATTTATGCTTCCTGAGGTTCAATTTGTTAATTTTTGGTCTTAAAGCCTCTGTTATCAGGTTCCTGCTAAGAAAGGCTTCACCTTCATCAGTGAGTTCAAGTGATTTTCGTGCTATCAGATCCAATGTTTCTTATCCTGATGTTCTTGAATTGAGCTTTGAGTTGAGCATTGTACAAGGTGAGAGGTAAGAATCTAATTTCTTTCTTCTACATGTAGCTATTTATTATAATGAGAAAGATCCTGTCTTTTCTCTCCAGTGTATTTTTTAGTTCTTTGTCAAAAATTGGTGTCCATAGGTGTGTAAAGTTACATCTAGATCCTCAATTCAATATCATATGCAAATAAGGATTCTGGACTCCTTTTTCTGCTTGTATGTGATTTCAAATGCTGTATTGAAGAGGTGTAACGTGCTTGGACATCCTAGTCTTATCCCAGACTTTAGTGGAAATACATGAGTTCTTTTCATTGTATAGAATGATGTCAGTTGGGGGCTTGCTTTTACTTTTTGATGTATGCCACTTGCACTCCTATTCTCTCCAGGACTTTTAACATGAAAACAAGTTTGATTTTGTTAAAGGACATTTCTGCATCTACAAAGATGATTATATGGTTTTTGTTTTTTATTTTCTTTATGTCGTGGATTATGCTATTGATTTGTGGATGTTGAACCACTCCTTTATCTCAGGAATGAAGCCAACTTGATCATGATGGATAATCTTTTTATGATGCATTATTGAATTCAGTTTGCAAGTATTCTATTGAGAATTTTTGTATCTATGGTCATATGGGCTATTTATTTTCTGTTGAGTCTCTGTATGATTATGGTATTGATGTGATAGTGTCTTTATAAAAAATTTGGAAATGTAATCTCAGTTTCTATTCTGCAGAAGAGCATTGGAAATAGGTATTATTTGAATATGAGATAGAATTCCACCCTGAATTCATCTTCTGTTCTTTTAAAATTGGGACATTTTTAATCACTGTTTCTACTTCATGAAGGGTTGTGGTTCTATTTAGATCATTTATCTAGATGTTACTTTTGTAGATATTATATATCAAGAACGTTATACATCTCTTTTAAGTTTTACAGTTCAGTGAAATGCAGAAATTTAAAGTATTTCCTTATGACTTGCTGAATTTCTTCAGTTTCTATTGTAATATCTCCTCTTTTATCTCTAATTTTATTAATTGAGATTGATCCTCTCTCTATTGGTTAATGTAACCAAACGTATGTCAATATCATTGGAGCTTCTGTGAGCAAAATGCAATAGTTTATGCAGAGATTCATAATTTGTCAAGGTATTGAGAATAAGTGTCTCAGCCATAACTAGGGCATAATTCCCCTACTAAGGCCGGGTAAGATTGGGGAAGATGGAGGGAATGGGTGGGCATGGTATTGTGAATTGCTCGCCTCTGGATTTGACTTAGCTGTTATGATTAACATACATGTTTAGCCAAAAGCACAAGCACACTGTGACTCTAATGTAAAGATGACTTAGAGTTGTATCATTTCAAGCATTTTGACCACTTAGACCACGATGTGTGTAAAAGGAGGAGGCTATCTTCATTATAGATGTCTGCACAGGTGCAGAAACCAATGTCTGTTCAAAATATAAATTCATAAAGTAGAAAGAGAAAGTGAAAAGTTAGAAAATGTTCTTCTGAACCTGAGTACTCAAATACAATGTAGAACATGAGCAAGAAAGACAATTTTCAAATGCCATAATAAATGGAAGAGGAATTTAATAGAAACCCTGAATAAGTAGCCATGCCTTCAGATTGTCTTTATACTTGCAAATGTTTACAAATGATGTCAGCAGAAAATTAAAAAAAAAAAAGATTACGATGGAAGAAGTAAAAAGTTCTCATGGATATTAATAGTATCTGAGATAGAAATAAATACAATGCCTGCAGAATCCATTTGTTCATTCATATTAAGCCAAGGAGGAAGATGACTTCACTCTATATAATATTCATTTCTGGAGAAAAAAGTGCAGATGCATAAGGGAAATGTAACTCTGGGCATGGAAATAGTGCATATTAATATACTTTTTTGGAATAAAAATTGTGAATAATGAGGGAAGTTAAGGGAGCATAGAAAAATAGGGTAGGGAAGAGAGTAGGGGGAGATTTAACTAAAGCTAGGGATATTTGGAAATAACTTGTTATTTTTAAGCATTTAAATATATATTCATATTAAAAATTTAATCCACACAGAAAACATTGGTTGCCATATAAAATGTTCCAAGCGTAAGATACCTCCTTTAAGGTTTTTGTCAGCTGTGCCCTGAAGATCTCCAAAACAATACTGGCTTTTTCCATTGTTTTGATTGCCTACCACAGTTTGAAAATAAGGCTCTATTGCTGAAGATACCACATTAATTTGGTCACATGTCTTAGAGAAACCAAGTTGTATTAGACAAGAAAATTTCTCCCATGCGTGATAGATTTTACAACTCTGTCAAGTGTTAAGTAGACTCTTGTAGGGAGGGTATAATCTACAGGTTTTTTTGCAGTTTGAACTCTGTTCAGTATAATAAGAATGGTAGTACTAAGATTTGTTAATGGATACAATAATGGAGTGAATGTTATGAGGATAACCAATTATTTGTGATTAGGTTTTAGGTCTATTATATAGGAAAAATAATAATAAAGTATAGCGTTGTAAATCTGGCCAAGAGCCTGGAGAGTGCACAGCCTGTAGGAACAATACTGTGCTCAAGTCATAGACAATGATACTGCTAAGTCTCTGTCTCTATGCCTAAAGAACAATGCAGTGCTCAGACATCAAAGAAGCTGTTTTTGTGTGGTGGACAGTGGTTAATACAGAAACTCACAGCTAGTCGAAATGTAGAGAAACGTATCCGTGGTGTGTTCAGCCACAATCCACACCCTACCAAGAATCACTGAAATCAATTTTCCCTTAAATTTTCCTCATTGCTCAAAAGCCCCTAGTGGAAGATAACATGGTAGTCATTTAAAGGACAGTATCTTCTGGAGTTTTATGGCTGCCAGTGCTTGGAGATCCAGAATAATAGTTGAAAATAGAAAAAAAAACTTTAATTTTATTTGTAGATTTGGATATATTTGATGCGTCACAATGCTATAAGTGATGCTTATAGCACCCAGAAGTGAGGATACTAACCATTCTAAAAGTGCTTTCAGAGAAACTGTGACCATATCCTTTATACTCATTTCTTCTTCGGGCATCTGTTTGGAATATTTTTACTTATTCAAATGATTTATTAACATTGTTTTACATTATTTTCCTACATAAAACATTAGGAGATAAATATGAGATAAATATCAAAAGATTTTTTTTTTAAGAACAACTCTCTAAGGGTAATTTTGCATGAATAAACTAACACCCTTCTAAGTATTAGTTTCTAAAACTTTAGCTTAAGAACATTGTAAAAGCAGTTAAAACCAAGTGAAAATGCTGCTATTTTAATAGTATTCATGCTTTAGTTTTCAATTAATCATATTACTACACCTTAAAGGTCCTGACATATGAATACTCCATGATTACAAATTTAAAACAGCTTTAAAAGTAGAACTTAAATGAGTCAGACTTTTTTTTTTCTTTATCTGCTTCAGGCAATGAAGGAATTTGCTGTGTTTCAATAAGACATTTGAAATATCCCTTATTTAAATTGTCCCAACTTCAAAGCACTCAAAATACAAATCCATCTTCTTTGGCAGCCTCAATGTCATAAAGTTATCAGGAGAACAAAGCCCACCTTCAGCTTAATAAAATGATACTTTTTACGAAAGACATTTTCTTTATCTTCAGCATAACTCAACTATAAACAATCACCCAATACTGAATTCTAATTACACTATTTTAAAAAAATTGTCAAAAATACTGCCTATTAAAGAGTCTAAAGATGTGTGAAATCAGAAGACTCAACTCACAATTAACAATGCAGCCCACAGAAACTACAGGGGAAAAAAAGAACATAAAAGCTTTGAGATGATAGCAAAGAGATTGACAATTCTGATTTTTTTTTAAAGAAAATTAAGCATCATTGTGTCCACTTTACTCATTTTGAGTCCTAGATACTGGTTAGAAAAAGAAACTAAAACTTCCTTTAGAAAAAATATGTTTATTTTCAATCAGATTTCAAAATAATGATTGAAAACTATGGCTGTTGGTTTTAGTTAGATTAAATATATTTGGATAGCATTTAGCAAGTGTGATAGTTTGAATAGGAATGGCCTATGGAGACTCATGTGTATGGATACTTGGCCCATAGGATGTGGGAGTAGCACTGTTAGGAGATATGGCCTGGTTGGAGTAGGTGTGGCCTTGTTGGAGGAAGTATGTCACTGTGGAGGTGGGCTTTGGGGTCCTATAAGCTCAAGCCTGACCGGTGTGTCTTAGTCTCCTGCTGCTGCCTGAGGATCAAGATGTAGAACCCTTAGCTCCTTCTATAGAACCATGTCTGCTTGCATGCTGCCATGTTTCTAGCCATTATAATAATGGATTAAAATTAAAACTGTAAACTAGCTCCAATTAATTTTCCTTCAGAAGCATTACTGTGGTCATGGTGTCTTTTCACCATGGAAATTTATTCAACGATCAGAAATAAAAATGTTGTCAATAGTGACAGTATCACGTGAGTGAGGATACCCAGGGCCCCAATTATTGTTTGGGGTTTCATTTTTTCAGCTCAAGAAAAAAAGAAATTTGGAAATGGAAACCATAACTAAGACAGAAATGATGGCATTTATTGAACCAGTTATGCCTTGATGTTATACACAGATCGTTGCTGGACAGGACAGCATAAGGAATGTCTTTAGCACATGAAGACTGTGGCTATGCAGGTACTCACCGCTTAACAACTAGGATCCCCATCATCACCGAGCTCTACATGTACTGGTTAAATACTGAAAGTAATTTACTCCCTCGTCACAATGTCCCATTTTAATTAAAATGTATCTTAGAATACATCCTGAAACAGAGAGATGGTCCACTCTGGACTTACCTGCATGGCAATATGACAAACTTTTCTGTCTATGTGGGATAACAGGAAGAATCTTCTACTTACCATCTTATGTATCGTTGGGTGTGTACATAACTAAACTAGATGAATTATGGGAAAGAGAAATTCACAGAGAAGAAAATGTTATATAACTGAAATCTGTCAATAAAAATTAAAACTATGTACTTAGTAAGAAAAATCTTTCCTTTTTTGAAATGAATAAATGAAACCAAAAACAATCCTTCGGGTCCTGTGTACCCAGACATGTTATTTCTGATTTTTTGAATAAGTTTTCTTACTACTTGACAAATTTTGGTAAGCCCTTATTTTGATTCCTTTAATAAGATGCCATGATCTTGAAAATACCCAGCCTGAATCCTATATGATAATGGAAAAAATACCTAAAATTTGCATCTTCTGTTTTCTATTCTATGAATCATTGTGGTTGTTTGAATGAAAATGGGCCCTATGGGCTCATAGAGAGTGGCACTGTTAGGAGGTCTGGCCTTGTTGGGGTAGGTATTGTCTTGCTGGGTACAGGCTTTGAGGTTTCAGATGCTTAAGCCAGTCTCGGTGGCACTCTCTTCCTGCTGTCTGCTGATCCAGAACTACAAATCTCGGCTACTGCCACTTCAGGTCTGCTTTCCCCCTCAGGTGTCTAGGCACCATTGTGCACTGGGCTAAACTGGAAGGAATGAAGTGTAGGCGGGGGAGATGGGTTAGGCAGGATCTCAGTTGTTGACTGGGAGAAACAGCCTTCTCAGGAGATGGTTTTCAGTGAAACAGCTCCCTTTAGTGGTTGTGCACAACAGCTTTATAAACCTCGGGGGATGGACAGCGGGGTTGGCATGAGTGTACATTGTTGGCTGAGGCTGAGGTGCTGGAAATTCTTCATGTGCATGAAGAGGAATTCCAGGTACTACCTGGACAGACATGTGCTTACACAGAGAGAGGAAGTTTAATCTGAAACCTGGCCATCAAGGGTGGCAGAGCTGGCAGTCGTAAAAGCTATGTGTGCCAGGACACACAGGGCCAGAGAACAGAGGAAGCAGTCCTACTCCTCACAGTCTCAGGAAGAGATTTTATGGTTTGGACATGTCTCCACCTCACTCATGCTCTGGACAGGCTCCTGCAGTCTCACTGCTTTCTGGCAACCACGAGCTTCCTCTGCAGCACCGTGTCTGCCTCTATGCCGTCATGCTTCCCACCATGATGACAATGGACTAAATCTCTGAACTGTAAGCCAGCCCCAGATAAATGTTTTCCTTCATAAGAGTTGTCAGTCATGTCATCTCTTCATAGCATTTGAAATCCTAAGATAATCACACAATAGTATCACTTCATGAGGCTGGCTGCTGTAATGGTTCAACAAATTACTTTCTTTAAGAAAACATTTTATACATTTTCAGGATGATATCAAGTTATCAATAATTATTTGACACTGTTACTATTTCCTTATTTTGCCATCTTTGAATCCTGTTTTATAAGCAAAGGTGGAAGAATTAGTGAGTGCATTATTAACTTTTGTGTTGTAGTGTAGCAATACAAAAGTTACTAAGGCACTAAATTATTCATGTGGTCAGTGGTCTCATGAGTCTACTGTTTACCTAACTATTATCCTAACGCTCCAATGATCAAAGGCATTTCTTCACAAGATCAAGTTTCATTATCTTACAAATTGACCTTTATTATGTTTTTTTTTTTTGGCAAAACAGGAGCTCTAAAGACAAAACAGACTTCCCCATAAAAGAAGTAAAACCTGTAAAGGCGTCTGCTTTACTTGATCTCTATTTCTTGTTAATGAACATTAAAGCATAAAGATAATTACACAAATGTTTTTATACGTAAAAATCCCCCCTTTCCTCCCATAAAGTAAAGAATATATATATAAAATAATAGTATTTGATTTTGTGTTATGTTGACAAAAGGGAGAAACATACTGGTTGCGGTCTATACCAAACATTCAAACATATACCTCCATCTGCTTTTCTGTATTATCTTATTCTCAGTCTTTCTATTGGCTTCTTTATATAACTACATGAGTCCTATAGAATAAAGGCAAAATATTATAGTTTAGGTGCAGTAATCATTTAATGAAAAAGGAAGTTAAAGAAGAGACTATTAAAGACTGAAAAAAAAAAAAGAAAGTACAAGAAATCTGCCAGAAATTGTATCCCATTATATGTCCTATGAGGAGGAAACAGGCTTGACTGGAAAATCACCAGAAATTCTCTAAATGTCTTTAAATTTCAAAATACTTACATGAACAGTTGTACCTAGGTCATACCTGGATAAGCTGTACAATACCGTAAAGTATTAATTACTCATGTCTGGTAGAGAGCGGCACAAGTAGAAGCTTGGGAAAACAGTGAAGAAGGCTGTGAAGGAAGGCTCAGCACAGGGCACACAGCTTTTATAGAGTAACTAAAGTACCGAGTGTTTCTTTTAGACAGGCGATAGTCACCTGAAACTCTAGGTGCAGAAGTTTTAATACCCTCTTTTGGCTTCTGAAGGCACCCATATACATGGGGCACACAAAACAAAGAGAAACATGAATAAAAACTTAATAAAAGATTGAAGAACTCATAGCAATTGTTAGCATTTATGCAGAATTAAGATCTATGTTTGCAGGCAGGACAATTTTCGGTTCATGGTTTTGTGGGTGGGTTGGTGACCCACTTCCTCCACCAGAAGTCCTGCCTAGCTGCAGGATGTGGCTACTTCAGCCTCAGTATTCCCTGCTATCAGGAGACGCAGCTAGGGTCACCCCCATAACTTACCAGGAGAATCTCCCAACCCAGGTCTCCACCTTATCCCAGAGATGTCCCAAAATCAATTTCCCTTCTCTCTCCCAGTCCTGTAATTCCTATCCCTCCTCTTCCCAAACTTGATTTCTACCCTCTTCCCTTATCTCACCCTTTTGCAACCAGCTCTCTCTTTCCGTCCATTTCTGGTGTCTATGATGTCTATTTTATTTCCCCTTATTAGTGGGATTCAAGCATTCTCCCTTGACCCCTAATTGTTACTTAGTTTCTTTGGTTCTGTGGTTTGAAGCACGGTTATCCTGTACTATATGACTAATATCCACTTAGGAGTGAGTATGTATCATATGTGTCCTTCTGGATCTGGGTTGCCTCACTCAAGATGATCTTTTTAGTTCTATCCATTACTGTAAAAACTTCATGATGTCCTGCTATTTAAGAGTCGAGTAGTATTCCATTGTGTACCATAGCACTTTTTTCAATATAATTAATTTTTTTATGTACATGGGTGTTTTGACTGCATGTATGTCAGTGTTAGGATGTCAGATCCTCTGAGACAGAAGTTACAGACAGTTGTGAATTTCCACGTGGGTCCTGGGAATTGAACCCACCTCCTCTGGAAGAGCAGTCAGTGCTCTTAACCGCTGAGCCTCAGTACCACATTTTCTTTATCCATTCTTTAGTTAAGGGACATCTGGGCCATTTCCAGTTACTGGCTATTAAGAATAAATCTGCAACTTCCGAGATGTCGGTGACCAGAGTGCACTGGGTGGCAGATGACCAGTGACTGCAGTTACAGTGAGTTACCTAACAGCTGATGCCGAAACACCAACCTTGGTGTTTCCCCGAAGAGAAGGAACATCCCGGGAGCTGGGGACCACAATTCCAGACCCCCACCACAGCTATCACCTAAGTTCAGGAGTTGCACAACGTCCTGCAGCTCGCGGTGCCTGTCTGCCTGAATGGAGTACAGGTTCCCAGTCTCAGGGTTGCTCTGCTGCTGCAGCAGCCAAACCTCAGATTCTTCCTCCCTCCCTGGGGGCAGCCTGAATCCTGGCTCACCCTAGTCCTGGTATTACACAAAGTCCCGGACTTGCAGTGCCTGGGGTGTTCTGTCTTTACGAGAAAGGGTGTCCGGTTCCAGGGGTGCTCTGCACCAGCCATGAGACCTGGATCCCTGCTGCCTGCCTGAGGGAAGCCCCTAAATACTCAGGGTTAACATTCCAACACCAATCCATGACTCTACCGATTGCCGTGCTGAGACCAGCTGGACAATAAGAACATACAAGGCATGAGTACAAGATGGTGGAGCCCAGCCAAATCTAAGTGCCTGGAGCACAGCACCTGCTTGGCCTCCAAAGGGCTGCTCGACTAAACCTGATTCCATAAAGCTAGGGACTGATTGCTTCCCAGGTGACTTCATAACACCAAAGCACGCTCCTGATGTCCCTGAGATGCAGATCCCAGCGATACAGCCAGCAGAAGGGTGAGCTATAGGTGGGACTCATTCTCCATTGACTGCCATCCCCAGGAGGCTAGTTCCCCCTCCCACCAACATTCAGTTTAGGGCCCTTTCCTTGCTGAATCTAGACCTGCCTCTCTTACCTGGGACAAGTCTAGCAGCTGCAATCATTACTCTAACCCACATCAGCCAACCCAAGGAGGCCTGCAAGCAACAGCTCAGTGCCCTCTCTGCCCCCTCCCAAACTGCCAGAAAAATCAGAGACCAGCATGTGTTTTGTTTTGGCTTATGATTCCGGTGTTCCTCTAACTTCCACACAAGCATCAAGCACATGCTTTTATCCACTCACGCATGAGCATGAATACATACATGCACCCACATACTTCCGCCTACACATTCACAAACATAAACCACAAAGCAAGAAAAACAGGAAGTGAAGGAAGCCAGGAATCATATGCTCAAACACAAGGTGCAAATACATATTTTTAAATCATCCTTTGGTTTATCAGTAATAGTCTTCTTTCAGCAATTGCAACACCTTCCTCTATTTGAAAAATTGAGAGGTCCAGGAAGGGATATTGTGAGTTCAAGACTAATCTGGGGTATATAGCTAGACCTTACTTAAAACAAAAGAAGGTATACCATCTTTAATAAGCATGAAAGGGGGATGATAAAAATGTAATTTGAGGAGGTAAAGGAAAACCCTACATTTTACATATACAGATAGGAAAGTATTAGATCAATTGAAATTGGTTGCTTAACCTTTAAAACAATAAAGATTTTTATTTCAAGAATTAAATATTATTTTCAAGACAGAATTTGAGACATCATCGAGTTTTTATACACTGTTCTCTTCGTTCTGTAAGTTTATTCTGTGCTTCTGGAGAATACACTTAAAAAACACAGCTAGACATGCTTGAAATAAATCAAGTGCAGTTGCTATTTTGAAATAAAGAATGTACAATTCACAATCATAACAAAAGTGGTACTTTAAATGAAAAAAAAAGAAAAACCCACCGTGAGCATAATAACTTATATAGTTAAGTTGTTTTGGCTTATGGTTCCAGAGGGTTAATATCCATAATGACAATGACAACATGGCAGCAGGCGGCAGGGCATGGTGGCAGGAGAAGAAAGCTGAGAGCTCACTTCTTGAATAATAAGCAGGAAGCAGAGAAAGCAAGGTGGAAGTACACAAGGCTTTTTTAATTTCAAAGCTTGCTTCTACTGATGTTCTTCCTCCAGCGGGGCTGTGCCAGTAAACCTCCCACCAAATGTGTCGCTAAATGGGCACCAACATTCCAAAAGCCAAACACAGTGGAAGATTTCCCTCTACCCAAACCCTATGCCAGTCTTACCTTCACTGAGAACAGAAAATACCTATCCCGTTATGATAAGAAATGCATCCATTGAGTGAATAATTTTATATAAAAATTTATGAATATCTGAAAGTTTTTTTGAAACACATTAAATGCTAAAATCTAGTATTGAATCACATTTATAAAAACTGGAAAATACGATTCTTTCAAATTAAAATTGGACAAGAACCATATAAAATTTCAGTGAAATTCTTGCAAACATCCTATATTAGGCACAGAGCGTCAATGTTATACTTTACTGAGACATGTTATAAGGATCCCTTATAACATTTACCTTAATTAATATGTTAAAGCATTGCTGTTAGATTCTACTATGCAGCATATAGTTTAAAATGTAATTATTCAATGACTGTAATAAGAAAGTTTATCTGGACAATCAGTTGAACAAAATATTTTAAGAACATATTTCTATAACAAAAAAGTGTTTTCTATACTTAGCATTAACAAAATGATATTGAGCTTGTTTGAATTTGAGACAATAAGACTTAAATATGAAAGGAGGTACAAAGTTCACAGTTGAATAAATGAATATATGACACATACTTTACACAGGTAAAAATAGCAAGCTTTATGTGAATTTAAAAAAAATTATACCAGCACCATTTGTTAAAGATGTTATCTTTTTTTCCATTGTATTGTTTTTGGTTTCTTTGTCAAAATCAAGTATCTGTAAGTGTGTGGGTTTATCTAGGTCTTCTATTCAATTCCATTGATCCTCCAGTCTGTTTCTCTGCCAGTAACATGCAATTTTATTACTGTTGCTTTATAGTACAGCTTTAGATCAGGTATGGTGATACCTCCAGAAGATCTGGTATTGTACAGGATTGTTTTAGTAATTCTGGGTTTTTTTGCTTTTCCATTTGAAATTGAGAATTGATCTTTCAAGTTCTGTAAAGAATCGTATTTGTATTTTTGCTGGCTGGAGAGGATGTGGAAAAAGGGGAACCCTCCTCCATTGCTGGTGGTAATGTAACCTGTACAACCTCTTTGGAAATCAATCTGATGCCCTCTCAGATGATTAGGAATAGTGCTTCCTCAAGATCCAACTACACTACTCCTACCCATATATCCAAAATATGCTCAAGTACACAGCAAGGATATTTGTTCAGCTGTGTCAGTAGCAGCTTTACTCTTAATAGCCAGAACATAGAAACAACTCAGATGTCCCTCAACTGAAGAATGGATACAGAAATTGTGGTACATTTACACAATGGAATACTATTTAGCTATTAAAAACAGGGAAATCATGAAATTTGCAGGCAAATTGTGGGAATTAGAAAAGACCATCTTGAGTGAAATAATCCAGAAGCAGAAATACACACATGGTATATACTCACTCATAAGTGTCTATTAGATGTATAATCTAGGATAAACAAACTAAAATCTATACGCATAAAGAAGCTAAACAACAAGGAAGACCCTAGGGAAGATGCTTAATCCTCATTCAGAAGAGCAAAGGTGATAGACATTGGAAGCAGGAGAAGATAGGGAACAGAAAAGGAGCCTACCACAGACAGCATCTGAAAGGTATTGAAGTAGAGGCTGAGACTCTTAGCCAAACTTTGAGCAGATGTGGAGAATTTCATGAAAGAAGGGGGAGATAGAAAGTCATGTAAGAAACAGGAGCTCTAAAAGGAAACCAACAGAGTAAAAAAAAAAAAAAAAAACAACAACAACAACAAAAAGCTGGCTCTGTGTTTCCTGAAGAAACCAATAACCCAATCAAGGACCATGTATGGAGAGGATGTAAAACCCCTGCTCAGATACAGCCTATAGACTCAGTGTTCAAGTGGCTTCATTAGTAAGGCAAGTTAGGGATGTCTCTGACATGAACTCAGTGGCAGGATCTCTGGTCCTCTCTCCCTGGGGAGAGCAGCCATACCAGGCCATAGAGGAATACAATGCAGCAAGTCTTGATGAGACCTGATAGGCTAGGTTCAGACAGATGGGGAGGATGTCCTTGCCTATCAGAGAATTAGGGAAGGGGCATAAGGGGAGAAGAGAGATGGAGGAAGAGGTGGGATTGGGATTAGACGAGGGAGGGGGCCACAGTCTGAATACAAATTGAATAAACTGTAATAAATAATAATAATATTTTTAAAAATAGAAACCTTAACAGGTAGGAAGGATGAAGGGAGGGGAAAAAAAACATTCTATTATAAGGTGAAAGTGAGTCACAGGATAAAACATTCTTTTCTGTGTTAATATACACTTTAAATACAAAAGAGCCAGTGATTTGCAATCAAGATCCTGTGTTAGTCCATGCTGAGTCAATGAGCTTTATGAGGAAGTGGTAGATTATGGAAATATAATAGATAATGATGTGGCACAAGTGAAAAGACTGAAAACTAGTCGGTATGGGAAAACAGCTCTTGAATAGTCTAACATAAACAATATCTATCTGTACTAAAATATCTTGAGAAATTATTGAGTTTTATAATATTCAGTGTCTAAGCAAACATTTTAAGTATATATTATAAAAAGAACAGATATTTATGAATATAGATTAATTAAACATGTGCTATATACTGTATACATCCAGTATTCATAATTCCCATGTTTATCAACAAGCATAGCTTATCACTTGTAATTCCCAAACAGCATAGTTAAAGCCTCAAGTCCTATTTTTAAAGGACAGTTTTATTTTTCTTTATAGGATTGTCTTTTTATTTTAAGGTTCCAACAAATAGATCCACATCACAGTTCCTGCATCTGTGGGTCACAATACAACACGTCAAGACAGCAAGATCCAGCATACCAAGAGCCTGCTGTGAATCAGTCTTTCCTAGAAAAGGCTGCAATAAAAAAGCCCAGAACAACAGTGATGTCAATGGACATATTAGTGGGGAAGGAAGGAAGTTTCATAGGGTCTTACCCCTAGACAAAGAATTACAGGCAGCTGTTAACTGATGGTAGAAGAAGGAGCCTTTCCCTAAAATGACATTTCATATTTATAGTCCAGTACAGAGTGGTCAGCCTTGCAATCACACACACACACACACACACACACACACACACACACACACACACACACACA
>NW_026591086.1:30078930-30127508 GCF_907164565.1 Psammomys obesus
ACACACACACACACACACACACACACACACACACACACACACACACATACATGCACACACACACAAACGCACACACACACACGCACATACACACACACACACATAATCGTGGACACACAAACAATTGCTCACAGGTAGTTGTATGGGTTAAGTAGGTTTTGGTGCATATGAGCACACCCAAAGCATGTATAGTCAAAGAAAAAGAGGTTATCAACTTGTGAGCAGGGGGCATGGGAGGGAATTGAAGGAGAGTAGCTGAGAGGGGATGGAGGGAAGAAAAGAAGGGGAAAGTGATGAAATTCTACATCAATAAAAACATTTAAGCATTTAAAAAAGATTTTTGTAGTTTAAGTCATTCCTCATTTTTTCTCATCAAAACTTGACATGGAGATCTTCCAGAATGTTCTTTGTCACTTCCTTTTGGGCAGACACTATTCCAATTGACCCCAGGAAAAGAATTATTCTTTTTTTTTTAATTTTCTTTTTTTCTTATCAGTTACATTTTATTAACTCTGTATTCCAGCCGTGTCTTGATCCCTCATTCCTTCCCAGTCCCTCGCTCCCTCCCTCATCTCCACCATGCCCCTTTCCAAGTCCACTGATAGGGGAGACCTCCTCCCCTTTCCTCTAGCCCTGTTTTATCAGGTATCTTCAGGACTGGCTGCAAAGCCCTCCTCTGTGGCCTAACAGGACTGCTCCTCCCTTGGGGGGTGGGGAGGTCAAACAGCCAGTCATTGAGTTCCTGTTAGAAATAGTCCTTGTTCCCCTCAATATGGGAAACCAATTGGTTACTGAGCTACCACAGGCTACATCTGAGCAGAGGTTTTAGGTTATATCGATACATGGTCCTTGGTTGAATGTCAGTCTTAGAAAAGACCCTGTGCCCATATATATTTGGTCCTTGTGGAGCTCCTATCCTTACCCATCATTCTAACTCCCCTTCTTTCATATGATTCCCTGTACTCTGCTGAGGGTTTGGTCATGAGTCTTTGTATCTGCTTTGAAAACACTGCTACTTAAAGTGTTTCAGATGCACTCAGTAGACTCCTGTCATACATTCAATGCACATGCCATCTATCTTTCTAAACGAGGATTGATTATCTTACCCCATGTCCACTCTCTTGATAATCTTTTTTAGGTATATAGATTTAATTATATTTATCATATCTTATAGGTCTATATAAGTGAGTATATACCGTGTTTGTCTTTCTCCTTCTGGGATATCTCACTCAGAATGATCTTTTCTAGATCCCACCATTTGCCTGCAAATTTCATGATTTCCTCCTTTTTGATTGCTGAGTAGTATTCCATTGTGTAAAAATACCACAATTTCTGTACCCATTCCTCCGTTGATGGACATCTGGGTTGTTTCCAGGTTCTGGCTATTACAAATAAAGATGCTATAAACATGGTTGAGCAAGTATTCCTTTTGTGTACTTGAGCAAAGTTTGGGTATATACCTAGCAGTGGTATAGGTGGGTCTTGAGGAAGCACCATTCCTAATTGTCTGTAAAAGTGCCAGATAGATTTCCAGAGTGGTCATACCAGTTTACATTCCCACCAGCAGTGGAGGAGGGTTCCCCTTTCTCCACAACCTCTCCAGCATGTGTTGTCACTTGAGTTTTTCATCTTGGCCAATCTGATGGGTATAAGGTAAAATCTCAGGGTCATTTTCATTTGCATTTCCCTCATGGCTAATGAGGTTGAGCATTTCTTTAAGTGTTTCTCTGCCATTCGATATTCCTCTGTCAAGAATTCTCTGTTTAGCTCTGTTCCCCATTTTTTTAATGTTTAATTTATTTTTTTAATTTTTTATTAATTACACTTTATTCATTTTGTATCCCCCCATCGGCCCCTCCCTTCTACCCTCCGATCCCACCCACCCTCCCCTTTCTGCATGCATGCCACTCCCCAAATCCACTGATAGGGGAGGTTTTCCTCTCCTTTCTGGTCTTAGTCTATTCAGTTCTCATCAAAAGTGGCTGCATTATCCTCTTCTGTGGCCTGGTAAGGCTGCTCCCCCCTCAGGGGAAGGTGATCAAAGAGCAGGCCAATCAGATTATGTCAGAGGCAGTCCCTCTTCCCATTACTAGGTAACCCACTTGGACACTGAACTGCCATGGGCTACATCTGTGCAGGGGTTCTGGGTTATCTCCATGAATAGTCCTTGGTTGGAGTGTGAGTCTCTGGGAAGTTCCCTGTGTTCAAATTTTCTTGTTCTGTTACTCTCATTGTGAAGACCCTGTCCTCTCCAGCTCTTACTATTTCCCACTTCTTACATAAAATTCCATTCACTCTGCCCAACAGTTGGCCATCAGGCTCAGCATCTGTTTTGATAGTCTGCAGGGCAGAGGCTTTCAGAGGCCCTCTGCGGCAGGTGCCTAGGTTGTTTCCTGTTTTCTTCTTCTGGCTTTCAGAGGCCCTCTGTAGCAGGTTCCTAGGTTGTTTCCTGTTTTCTTCTTCTTCTGATGTCCATCCTCTTTGCCTATCAGGATGGGGATTGAGCATTTTAGTTAGGGTCCTCTCTTTTGCTTAGTTTGTTTAGATGTACAGATTTTAGTGGGTTTCTCCTATGTTGTATGTTTATATGAGTGAGTATATACCGTGTTTGTCTTTTTGCTTCTGGGACAACTCACTCAGGATGATCCTTTCCAGGTCCCACCATTTACCTGCAAATTTCATGATTTCCTTATTTTTCATTGCTGAGTAATATTCCACTGTATAGATGTACCACAATTTCTGCATCCATTCTTCAGTTGAGGGGCATCTGGGTTGTTTCCAGCTTCTGGCTATTACGAATAAAGCTGCTACAAACATGGGTGAGCAAATGTCCTTTTTGTGTACTTGCGCCTCTTTTGGGTATATGCCTAGGAGTGGTATGGCTGGATCTTGAGGAAGCGCTATTCCTAGTTGTCTGAGAAAGCGTCAGATTGATTTCCAGAGTGGTTGTACCAGTTTACATTCCCACCAGCAGTGGAGAAGGGTTCCCCTTTCTCCACAACCTCTCCAGCATGTGTTGTCCCTTGAGTTTTTCATCTTGGCCACTCTGATGGGTGTAAGGTGAAATCTCAGGGTTGTTTAATTTGCATTTCCCTAATGGCTAATGAGGTTGAGCATTTCTTTAAGTGCTTCTCTGCCATTCGATATTCCTCTACAGAGAATTCTCTGTTTAGCTCTGTTCCCCATTTTTCAATTGGATTACTTGGTTTGCTGCTTTTCAGCTTCTTTAGTTCTTTATATATACTGGATGTGAGTCCTCTGTCAGATAAAGGGTTGGTGAAGATTCTTTCCCAATCTGTAGACAGTCGCTTTGTTTTGATGACGGTGTCCTTTGCTTTACAGAAGCTTTTCAATTTCATGAGGTCCCATTTATTGACCGTTGCTCTTAGAGCCTGTGCTGTTGGAGTTCTGTTCAGGAAGTTTTCTCCTGTACCAATGAGTTTTAGGGTATTCCCCACTTTTTTTTTCTAGCAGATTTAATGTGTCTGGTTTTATGTTGAGGTCTTTGATCCACTTGGACTTCAGTTTTGTGCAGGGTGATAAGTATGGATCTATTTTCATTTTTCTACATGTGGACATCCAGTTGGACCAGCACCATTTGTTGAAGATGCTATCTTTTTTCCATTGTATGGTTTTGGCGTCTTTGTTAAAATCAGGTGTCCATAAATGTGTGGGTTTATTTCTGGGTCTTCTGTTCGATTCCATTGATCCACCATTCTGTTTCTATGCCATACCATGCAGTTTTTAAAACTGTTGCTCTATAGTACAACTTGAGATCAGGGATGGAGATACCTCCAGAAGATCTTTTATTGTAGAGGATTGTTTTAGCAATTCTGAGTTTCTTGTTATTCCATATGAAGTTGAGAATTTTTCTTTCCAGGTCTGTAAAGAATTGTGTTGGTAATTTGATTGGGACTGCATTGAATCTGTAGATTGTTTTTGGCAAGATGGCCATTTTTACCATTTTTACATTTTTACTATGTTAATCCTGCCAAGCCATGAGCATGGGAGATCTTTCCATCTTCTCATATCTTCTTCTAATTCTTTCTTCAGAGACTTGAAATTTTTTCATACAAGTCTTTGACTTCCTTGTTAGGGTTACTCCGAGGTACCTTATGACATTTGTGGCTATTGTGAAGGGTGTTGTATCCCTAATTTATTTCTCAGCCCTTTTGTCTTTTTTATACAGGAGGGCTACTGATTTTTTTTTGAGTTAATTTTGTATCCAGCCACTTTGCTGAAGGTGTTTATCAGCTGTAGGAGTTCCCTGGTAGAGTTTTTGGGGTCACTCACATTCACTATCATATCATCTGCAAATAGTGATAATTTGACTTCTTCCTTTCCAATTTGTATCCCCTTGATCTCCTTCAACTGTCTTATTTCTCTAGCAAGGACTTCCAGAACTATGTTGAAGAGATATGGAGAGAGTGGGCAGCCTTGTCTTGTCCCTGATTTCAGTGAGATTGCTTTAAGTTTCTCTCCGTTCAGTATGATGTTGGCTATAGGCTTGCTGTATATCGCCTTTACTATGTTTAGATATGTGCCTTGTATCCCTGATCTCTCCAATACTTTAAACATGAATGGATGTTGGATTTTGTCAAATGCTTTTTCGGCATCTAGGGAGATTATCATGTGGTTTTTTCTTTAAGTTTGTTAATATGGTGGATCACATTGATGGATTTCTGTATATTGAACCACCCCTGCATACCTGGGATTAAGCCTACTTGGTCATGGTGGATGATATCTTTGATGTGTTCTTGAATTCGGTTTGCAAGTATTTTGTTGAGTATTTTTGCATCAATGTTCATAAGGGAGATTGGCCTGAAATTCTCTTTCGTTGTTGAGTCTTTGTGAGGTTTAGGTACCAAGGTGATTGTGGCTTCATAGAATGAGTTTGGTAATATTCCTTCTGTTTCTATTTTGTGGAATATTTTGAAGAGAATTGGTGGTAGCTCTTCTTTGAAGGTCTGGTAGAATTCTGCGTTAAAGCCATCTGGTCCTGGGCTCTTTTTGGTTGGGAGACTTTTGATGACCGCTTCTATTTCTTTGGGGGATATAGGATTATTTAATTGATTTACCTGGTCCTGATTCAGCTTTGGTAAGTCAAATCGATCAAGAAAATTGTCCATTTCGTTTAGATTTTCAAATTTAGTGGCATATAGACGTTTGAAGTAAGTCCTAATGATTGTTTGGATTTCCTCAGTGTCTGTAGTTATGTCCCCCTTTTCATTTCTGATTTTGTTCATTTGGGTGGTGTCTCTCTGCCTTTTAGTTAGCTTGGCCTAGGGTTTGTCGATCTTGTTGATTTTCTCAAAGAACCAGCTCTTGGTTTCATTGATTCTTTGAATTGTTTTATTTGTTTCTAATTGATTGATTTCAACCCTGAGTGTGATTATTTCCAGCCGTCTACTCCTTTTTGGTGTGTCTGTTTCTTCTTTTTCTAGGGTTTTTAAGTGAGCCATTAAATTGCTTGCATGCGCTGTCTTGAATTTCTTCTTGAAGGCACTTAGTGCTATGAACTTTCCTCTTAGCACTGCCTTCATTGTGTCCCACAGGTTTAGGTATGTTGTGTCTTCATTTTCATTGATTTCTAGGAAGATTTTAATTTCTTTCTTTATTTCTTCCCTGACCCAGCTGTCTTTTAGTAGCAAGTTGTTCAGTTTCCATGTATGTGTAGGCTTTTTGCTATTTCTGTTGTTATTGAGGTTCAGCTTTATTCCATGGTGATCAGACAGGATACAAGGGATTATTTCAATCTTCTTGTATCTGTTGAGACTTGCTTTGTGACCAACTATGTGTTCTATTTTGGAGAAGGTTCCATAAGGTGCTGAGAAGAAGGTAAATTCTTTTGTGCTTGGGTGTAAAGTTTCGTAAATGTCTGTGAGGTCCATTTGATTCATGACCTCTGTCAGAGATATTGTTTCTTTGTTTAATTTCTGTTTAGTTGACCTGTCCTTTGTTGAGAGTGGGGTGTTGAAGTCTCCCACTATTAGTGTGTGGGGATCTATGTGTGGTTTAAGTTTTATCAATGTTTCTTTCACAAATGTGAGTGCTCTTGTATTTGGGGCATAGATGTTCACGATTGTGATGTCTTCTTGATGGAATTTTTCCCTTGATGAGTATGAAGTGTCCTTCCCCATCTCTTTTGATTAATTTTGGTTGAAAGTCTATTTTAAGACATATTAGAATGGCTACTCCTGCTTGCTTCTTGGATCCATTTGCTTGGAAAGCTGTCTTCCATCCCTTTACACTCAGGTAATGTCTATCTTTGTGACTTAGGTGTGTTTCTTGTATACAACAGATTGCTGGATTTTGTTTATGCATCCATTCTGTTAGTCTGTGTCTTTTTATTGGAGAGTTGAGTCCATTAATATTGAGAGAGATTAGTGAGCAGTGGCTGTTAGATCCTTTTAATTTGATGTTAGTTGTGGTCATATGGTTGTGTGCTTGGTTGCTTTTTGTTTTACTGTAGTGGGGTTATTTATTTCCTGTGTTTTCTTGAATGTAGCTAGTTTTCTTGGGTTGTATTTTCCCTTGTAGTATCTTCTGTAATGCTGGATTTGTTTGTAGGTATTGTTGAAAATTGTTTTTGTCATTGAATATCTTGTTTTCTCTGTCTATGAGGACACAGAGATTTTCTGGGTATAGTAGCCTGGGCTGACATCTGTGTTCTCTTAGGGTCTGCATGATATCCATCCAGGCCCTTCTGGCTTTCATAGTCTCTGTTGAAAAGTCAGGTGTGATTCTAATGGGTTTGCCATTATATGTTACTTGGCCTTTTTCTCTTACAGCTTTTAGTATTTTTTCTTTGTTCTGTATACTTACTGTTTTGATTATTATGTGGCGGGAGGATTTTCTTTTCTGGTCAAATTTGTTGGGTGTTCTATTGGCCTCTTGTATTCTTATTGGCCTCTCCTTTAAGTTGGGGAAATTTTCTTCAATGATTTTGTTGAAAATATTTTCTGGGCCTTGGTTCAGGGAATCTTCTTTTTCCTCTAATCCTATTATTCTTAGATTTTGTCTTTTTATGTTGTCTTGAATTTCTTGGATGGTCTGTGTCAGGCATTTTTTAGATTTAACATTTTCTTTGACAGATACATCTATTTCTTCTATTGTATCTTCCACACCTGAGATTCTTTCTTCCATTTCTTGTAGCCTATTGGTTATGCTAACCTCTGTAGTTCCTGTTTTCTTTCCTAAGTTCTTTCTCTCCACAATTTCTTCCATTTGTGTTTTTTTTTTTTTAATTTTTCCAATTCTGTCGTCAAGTCTTGAGCTATTTTGTTGGTTTCCTTCACCTGTCTGACTGTATTTTCATGCTTTTCCCTCAATTCCTTCAGCTGTTTGTTTGAACAATCCACTGATTCTTTTATTTTATTCGGTGATTTAAGCATTTCCTCTCTAAAGGCTACAAACTGTTTGGCTGCAGCTTCCTCTATTTCTTTTCGTATTTTATTTGTTTCCTCTGCTATCTTCTTCGTGAGCATAGATGTTAGGTCATCCTCTTGAATTTCAGTTATGCTGGGTTGTCTAGGGCTAATTGTCCCTGGATAACTAGGTTCTGGAGATGCCATATTGCTCTGGCTTTTATTGGTTGAACTTTTACACTGTCCTCTACCCATTGGGCTATCTTAGTTGTTTGAAGTGAGTTTCTGGTTGTTCCTGGACTCTTGTAGTGAAGAGAATCCCTTTGGCAGGAAGATGGTTTTTCCTAAAGGAAGCCTTCTCAGCTTTTTGGGTATAGTCACTGCATGACCGGTGTTTTTCAGGAGTTGCTACAGCTCACCTCAGGCATAGAGACCTGGGTGGTAACTGTGGTCCTGATTAGTCAAGAGGGCTCTCCTCTCACCAGGAGAAGTCCTGGAGACAGCTGCCCTCCTTCTGGGTTTCTTGCTGTAAATTTAGTGATCAGCTGCTGTAACCTGTGTGTCCCGTGGTTGGGTCGGTTTTGTTAGGGATAACTGGTTGCCCCTTGAAGCAGTATCTGGGGGTTGATCTCAGGGTTCCCGGACTTTTGTAGGTCTGAGGTTGGGGCTCTGTGCCCCAGAACCCAAGAGGTAATCTGTGGCGGGTGAGTACTGCTCTCCTGGTAACAGCAGGCTATCTGGGGCACAGCAGTTCCCTGGGTTGGGTCAGTCTGTGGGACCTTTTCTGGGGATATACTGGGTTGCCTAAGTCTGTCCCATTTGCTTCGTTTCTTGTTCCTTGTGAGGGTTTCTCCAGACAGTGACTCTAAGACTCTGGTGTCTTGGGGCACACAGTTCTGTCTGTAAGGAGTAGTTGGTACAAAGCAGGCCTCTGGGCTGGCGGAGTGTGCGCTCACCTGCTAGTCTGCGGGAGCTGGGTTCCCAATACCTCTGTGCTCCCTGCTTGGGCCCAGATACGTGATGGCTGGGCGTACTCGCCTGGTTGCGATCTGTGGTCTGCTAGACTTTCCCCAGGCAAAGCCTAGGTGACCCCAGCAGCACGGTTTCTTCCTTCCCTGTGGGGCCCTCTCTGGAAAGGGGTTTTCTGTCTCTGTTGCACTGGAGTGCATAGCTCGTCTGTACTGGTGAGGTGGGCACGCATCTCTCCGCTTGGCAAGAGCTCAGTTGTGATGGCAGTGGGGACCCGTGGTCCACGAGACCTTCCAGGGAAAGACTGGGTGACCTGTGATCAGACTCGCAACTTTCCTTCCCCATGGGGTTTTCTTGTGACTGGGACTCTCAGTCTCAGGCACCCTTGTGCCCACTGATCAGCCTGGGAACGTGATTGGGACACGCAGGCTTGCAGCTCCAGCAAGGATACCCAAAGCCTGCGTTACCCGGGATTTCTTCCAGGTTCTGGCTGGGAAGCCAAGAGTGGACCCGACTGATTCCCACGCTGTGGAAACCTCCCCTCACCTGGGAAACATGATTGATTGCTGTAGTTTTAGGGTCCAGAGTTCAGTCTCCTGGTCTCTGCACAGAGAGTGCTGTCCCGCTTCTCAGACACAGTGCTCTGCCTGTGCCGCCATCTTGGCTCCCCCACTCTGTTCCCCATTTTTTAATTGGATTACTTGGTTTGTTACTTTTCAGCTTCTTTAGTTCTTTGTATATACTGGATATTAGTCCTCTGTCAGATAAAGGGTTAGTGAATATTCTTTCCCAATCTGTAGGCAGGTGTTTTGTTTTGATGACAGTGTCCTTTACTTTACAGAAGCTTTTCAGTTTCATGAGGTCCCATTTATTGATCGTTGCTCTTAGAGCCTGTGCTGTTGGTGTTCTGTTCAGGAAGTTGTCTCTGGTGCCAATGAGTTCTAGGCTGTTCCCCACTTTTTCTTCTAACAGATTTAGAGTATCTGGTTTTATATTGAGGTCTTTGATCCACTTGGACTTTAGTTTTGTGCAGAGTGATAAATATAGATATATTTTTATTTTAATGCATGTAGACATCCATGCATTGGACCAGCACCATTTGTTGAAGATGTTGTCTTTTTTCCGTTGAATGGTTTTGGCTTTTTTGTCAAAAATCAAGTATTCATAGGTGTGTGGGTTTATTCCTGGGTCTTCTATGCAGTTCCATTGACCCTCCTTTCTGTTTCTATGCCAATACCATGCAGTTTTTATTACTATTGCTCTGTAGGACAACATGATATCAGGGATGGAGAAACCTCCAGATGATCTGTTGTTGTACAGGATTGTTTTGGAGATTCTGGGTTTTTTGTTTCTCCATATGAAGCTGAGAATCTTTTTTTCAAGGTCTGTAAGAATTGAGTTGGTATTTTGATGGGAATTGCATTGAATCTGTAGATTGCTTTCGGCAGGATGGCCATTTTCACAATGTTAATCCTACCAATCCATGAGCACGAGAGATATTTCCATCTTCTGAGATATTCTTCAATTTCTTTCTTCAGAGACTTGAAGTTTTTCTCAAACAGGTCTTTCACTTGCTTGGTTAGTGTCACCTCAAGGTACTTTTTGTTATTAGTGGCTATTGTGAAGGGTGTTGTTTCCCTAATTTCTTTCTCTGCCCTTTTGTCTTTGGTGTAGAGGAGGGATTCTTTTTTTTTTTTTTTTGAGTTGATTTTGTATCCTGCCACTTTGCTGAAGGTGTTTATCAGCTAGAGGAGTTCTCTGGTTGAACTTTTGGGGTCGCTCATGTATACTATCATATCATCTACAAATAGTGACATTGTGACCTTTTCCTTTTCAATTTGTATCCCCTTGATCTCCTTTAGTTGTCTTATTGCTCTGGCTAGGACTTCAAGTACTATGTTGAAGAGGTATGGAGAGAGTGGGCAGCCTTGTCTTGTCCCTGATTTCAGTGGGATTGAGTTTGATGTAGGCTATAGCCTTGCTGTATATTGCCTTTACTATGTTTAGATATATGCCTTGTATCCCTGATCTCTCCAAGACTTTAAACATGAATGGGTATTGGACTTTGTCAAATTCTTTTTCAGCATCTAAGGAGATGATCATGTGGTTTTTCTCCTTCAGTTTGTTTATGTGTCAGATTACATTGATGGATTTCCGTATGTTGAACCACCCTTGCATGCCTGGGATGAAGCCTACTTGGTCATGGTGGATGATATCTTTGATGTGTTCTTGGATTCGGTTTGCAAGTATTTTTTTGAGTATTTTTGCGTCAATGTTCATAAGATAGATAGGTCTGAAGTTTTCTTTTTTTGTTGGGTCTTTGTGTGATTTATATATCAGGGTGATTGTCGCTTCATAGAATGAGTTTGGTAATGTACCTTCTGTTTCTATTTGCAGAATAGTTTGAGGAGAATTGGTGTTAGCACTTCTTTGAAGGTCTGGTAGAATTCTGTGCTGAAACCATCTGGCCCAGGGCTTTTTTTTGGAGGGGAGACTGTGAATGACTGCTTCAATTTCCTTGGGGGCTACAGGGCTATTCAGTCTTTCTACCTGATCTTGACTTAATGTTGGAAGATGGAATCTATCAAGAAAATTGTCCATTTCATTTAGGTTTTCAAATTTTGGGGCATATAGGCTTTTGTAGTATGACCTAATGATTGATTGAATTTCCACAGTGTCCGTAGTTATGTCACCCTTTTTAATTCTGATCTTGCTGATTTGGATAGATTCTCTCTGCTTTTTTCTCAAAGAACCAGCTTTTTGTTTCATTGATTCTTTGAATAGTTTTATTTGTTTCTAATTGATTGATTTCAGCCCTGAGTTTGATTATTTCCAGCCTTCTGCTCCTCTTGGGTGTATCTGCTTCTTTTTTTTTCTAGGGTTTTCAGTTGGGCCATTAAGTTGTTTGTATGTGATGTTACGAATTTCTTCTTGCAGGCTCTTTGTGCTATAAATTTTCCTCTGAGCACTGCTTTCAATGTGTCTCATAAATTTGGGTATGTTGTGCCTTCATTTTCATTGAATTCTATGAAGTCTTTAATTTCTTTCTTTATTTCGTTCTTAACCCAGCTGTCATTGAGTAACAAGTTTTTCAGTTTCCATGGGCATCTCGGCTTTTTGTTATTTCTGTTGTTGTTGAGGTCCAGCTTTAGTCCATGGTGGTCAGATAGAATACAAGGGATTATTTCAATCTTTTTGTATCTGTTGAGGCTTGCTTTATGACCAACTATATGGTTTATTTTGGAGAAGGTTCCATGTGGTGCTGAAAAGAAGGTATATTCTTTTGAGTTTGGATGAAAAGATCTGTAGACGTCTATTAGGTCCATTTGATCTAGGGACTATGTAAGTGTTTTAATTTCCCTATTTGTTTTCTGTCTAGTTGATCTGTGCCTTGGTGAGAGTGGAGTGTTGAAGTCTCCCACTATTAAGGTATTAGGATCAATGTGTGATTTAAGCTTTAATATTGTTTCATTTAGAAATGTAGGTGCTCTTGTATTTGGGGCATAGATATTCAAAATTGTGATGTCTTCTTGGTGGATTTTTCCTTTGATGAGAATATAGCGGACCTCCTTATCTTTTTTGATTAACTTGGGTTGAAAGTCTATTTTATTAGATATTAGGATGGCTACTCCAGCTTGTTTTCTGGATCCATTTGCTTGAAAAATATTTTTTCAGCCCTTTACTCTGAGGTAGTGTTTATCTTTGTTGCATAGGTGTGTTTCTTGGATGCAACAGAATGTTGGATCCTGTTTCTCCAACCATTCTGTTAGTCTGTGTCTTTTTATTGGGGAGTTGAGTCCGTTGATGTTGATAGATACTAGTGACCAACAATTGTTACTTCTTTTAGATGTGGGGTTGGTGGTGTCACTGAATTTCATTGCTTATATTCTTTTGATTTTTTGGTTGTGTAGTTACCTATTTCATCTGTTTCCTTATGAGTTGTTTTCTTTGGTTTGGAGTTTCCCTTCTAGTAACTTCTGTAGAGCTAGGTTACTGTGTAGATATTGTTTAAATTTGGTTTTGTCATGGAATATTTTGAATTCTCCATCTATGTTGATTGAAAGTTTTGCTCGGTATAGTAGTCTGTGTTGGAATCTGTAGTCCATTAAGGACTGTATGATTTCTGTCCAGGCCCTTCTGGCTTTCATAGTTTCTGTTGAGAAATCTGGTGTGATTCTGATAGGTCTACCTTCATATGTTACTTGGCCTCTTTCCCTTGCTGCTTTTAGAATTTTTTCTTTGTTCTGTAGGTTCAGTGTTTTGACTATGATGTGACGTGAAGAATTTCTTTTCTGGTCTAGTCTACTTGGTGTTCTGTAGGCCTCTTGTATGTTTATGGACATCTTCTTCTTTAAGTTGGGAAAGTTTTCTTCTATAATTTTCTTGAAAATATTTTCCGGACCTTTGAGCCTGATGTCTTCTTTTTCTCCTACTCCTATTATTTTTAGATTTTGTCTTTTCATGGTGTCTTTGATTTTTTGGATGTTTTGTGTTTGGAACTTTTCTGATTTTATTTTTTCTTTGAGAGACGTGTCCATTTCCGCAAGTGTATCTTCAGCTCCTGAGATTCTTTCTTCCATCTCTTGTATTCTGTTGGTGATGCTTACCTTTGTAGTGCCTGATCTTTTCTCTATGTTCTCCAGCTCCTGGTTTTTCTCTATTTGTGTTTTCTTTATTGATTCTAATTCTGTTTTCATGTGTTGCACCATTTCCTTCTTCTGTTTGAATGTGGAGTCCTGCTTTTTAATGACAGCTTCTATTTTTTTGTCCGTTTCCTCTCTATGTATCACTAATTGTGCCTCTACTTCTTTGGGTATGATTACCTGTATTTGTATGAGAGCTTTGTTTATTTCTTCTTTATTTGCCTTCACTTGTGTGGACATTTCTTTGAGAGCTTTGTGCATTTCTTCTTTGTTTGCCTCAATTTTTGTGGTCATTTCTCTGAGAGCTCAATTTGTTTCCTCTTGGTTCGTCTAGATTTCTTTGGCTATTTCTCTGAGGGCTTTGTTCATTTCATCTTTATGGGCCTCTAATAAGTGGAGAAACATAGTTTTGAGGTCGTTTTCTTCTATATCTAGTTAATGGAAGTGTCCATTGTTTAGTGGGGTTGCTGGTGAGGTCATTATGTCCTGACTTTTGTTGGGTGTGTTCTTACATCTGCCTCTAGCCATCTGATTATTTATAACCCTCACTGTTTGTTCCTCGAGTTTGTAGTTCGGGCTATGATCGTCTCTTTCTGTTTTCTGGACTGTTTTTTCAGGAAAATGAGAGAGGTTCACTGGTTTGGGAGTGTGCATTGTGGTTTCAGTTTTGCCTAAGTAAGGAATGTGACACTGGCACTAATTGCATGCGCTTTTAGAGTGCGCCGTGTGCATGCGAGGATTCTTTGACTATTGCAGTGGTCTGCAGGCCACTATTATGCAGTTCTGTCTGAGATCCAGGGATTGTTTGCCTGGATTACCCTGGTGAACCCACAAGGCAGAGGCTTCAGAGTTGGGGTCGCTATCCCAAGAATCGATATGATGCCCACGCTAGGGGTGTGGGTGGCAGGGATCTCAACTGGTTGCTTCTGGAGAGGCCCTGGGTCTGGGGCAAACTCTCCCTAGAAGTCTCACTCACTCTCTTGCAGGACCAGTTGGAATGCATAGGGGTTCCCCTTGCTCTCTACTCTCTGATTTGGTCCTGCTTTGGAAAATGTGTGGGTAGGCTAACATTCAGCTCTGTGACACTGTGGCCACAGGACTCAGTGTCCACCTTTCCTGTGTGCTGCCTCTCTGTCCTTTCCCTCTGCCAGGAGGGGTTATGTTTTCTGGTCCCGGGGTAGCTCAGGAAAGAGTTAGGTTGAGTGTTGAGTGTTCTCAATTCCAGATCCCGGGCCCAGATCTCTCTGCCAGAAGCAGCCTGGTGGTAGAACCTATGTTTGCTGATCCCAAGAGAGTACCAGGTAGGGTTGAGTTTCCTCAGATCCAGAGCTTGGGTTTCTCTGCCAGGGGCCGCTGGGTGAGCTGGAGAGAGGGTGCTGTGTTCTTGGCAGGCTGCCTCTCTGTCCTTCCCCTCTGACCTTCCCCTCTGCTAGGGCAAGCTTATGGCGGTGCTCTCAGGGGAGTGCCAGAAAGGGTTGGGACTTCTCAGTAGCAATCTTGAGCAGGGGTTTCTCTGCCAGGGGTTGGGGGGCTGCTGGTGATAGGACTTGTTGCTAGATCTTACTGTGCTGGACCCAGGATAATCTCAGGACGTGTGGAATGACCACAGTCCCAGATCCTGAGCTGAAGTTTGTTTGCTAGGAGCAGCCGGCAGCACTGGAGTTCTGGCACTGTGAAGTCTCTGTGCACCTCTTTATCCTTCTGCTTCGTAGTGGCAGGGTTATGGCGGCGTTTGGGGGAGTGCCCGAAAGGATTGGGTTTTCTCAGCCCCGATCTTGGGATGAGGTACAGACAATGTGGTCTGTGGCAGATTCTGCTGGACGCCTCCTGCCTCCTCCGAAGAGGGAGTAGGGATTTTGAGCTGGGCGTACAGCTGCTCTCCGCGTGCAGTGGGAGTTCAGTTGTGATGGCGGAGGGTACCTGCAGTCAGAGAGACCTTCCAGGGAAAGACTGTGTGACCCGTGATCAGTCTAGCCACTTTCCTTCCCCGTGGGGTTTTCTTGCGACTGGGACTCTCTGTCTCTGGCACACTTGTGCCCACCAATCAGCCTGGGAAAGTGATTGGGGCACGCATGTGTGCGGCTCCAGCCTGGAGACCCAAAGCCTGCGTTACCCGGGATCTCTTCGGGGTTCTGGCTGGGCGGCCTGAGAGTGGACCTGACCGATTCCCATGCCGTGGGAGCCTCCCCTCACCTGGGAAACACGATTGCTGTAGTTTTAGGGCCCAGAGTTCAGTCTCCTGGTCGCTGCAGGGAGAGTGTTGTCCTGCTTCTCAGACAGTGTTCTCCTGGCACCGCTATCTTGCCCCCCCCCCCGAAAAGAATTATTATAAGGAATGATTCTATATTGATTTCTTAAGGGCACAAAAGGTACTACATTAAAATATTAATAAACCTTGCTAATGCTTCAGTCTAGTGTCAGTAAGTACAATGATAGAAAGGAAACTGTAAACATTGCTATTGCATGATCTGAAAAGTGTAACAGTCTCTTCACTTGGTTTGTGATCACATTCTGTTTTCATTCCCAAAAAATTCCTGCTGTCTTCTTTGGAGATAGAAGGAAGAAAATAATTCTGAAAAAGCTGCTGACCTCTGAGTCTACTGGCTTCTAGGAAGGTTTACTGGATTGTTTCATATCTACATAAGTCAATTTGCCTGTGACTCCCAAGAATAAGCCAAAGTATGTCTCAACCACAAATCTACTTTTAACCACAAAATACAGAATATGTTCATAAATTCTGCATTTGCCACCTTTCCAACTTGAAAAAAAAAATAAATTATATTGTAAGCATGAGAAACCCTTACTAAGTAAGTGTAAAATAACAGGTTGCTCTCTTTGCACAATCAGTATGGTTTCCTTGTATTGAAGCATGAAGTTAGTTCAAGTTACTGTCCCTTATAAAACATCTTTTAGCATTTCAAATAAAATGCATCTTTTAAAAATGACTAGTAAGTCATAATTCTGTATTTAATGTATAAAACTTTAAATAACTCCATTTGAGTACAATTCTTTTTCATATTTCCAGATCTTTGTTTTATGGTGGCATTTAGCAATTGCTGCATAATTCTTATGTAGTTCGTTTTCAAATGGAAGTTTAAAATGTTTTTGGATGATTTATGCTATATTATAAAGTTAGAAGAAGAAAAATAAAGAAATATAAAGAACTTAGAGTGGAAAGTTTTTAAAAATTAGTTTGAAATAAACTAGCACAACTTCTGCTTTATTAACACATTTTGTTTACTTTGTTTAAAAATCATTTTAGTGAAATAGCCACACTTACAGAAAACAACAAATACATGCATCCTACTTTGTTTTCTAGATATTTATTTCAAGTTTAACTCTATCTTGCATACCTATTTCTATACATTTTTCCTACTGTTACATTTTTTTTACAGTATCAGGTTGGAAGACCATACACAAAGATTACTTAAACAATCCAGTATCTGAAACCTATAATTTTATATAGAGTATTTAATTGAATAACTGAAGTATATAATGAAAGTAGCACTTGATATTTCTAGAAGTTCTTGTGCTTGTGTTTCACAGAATATATATATATATATATTAATTCCTTCTGAATTATGTCTTTACTTCATCAATTTTGTTTATAAATACCAGTTATTTGTTACTCATGTACTGAAAAGAGAAGAGAAAAAATAACATAGAGAGAGGAGAGGATAGAAATAGAGGATGGAAAAGGAGAAAGGAAGACAGAGAGGGCTGATTCATTATAATCATTTTTTTCCTTTGTGGGGATCCCTATGTATTACACAGTACCTTGATAGCACTAAGCAAATACCTCTACATGGACTTAGACTCCCTGCCTAACATAGGTCATTCCTACCTTAAAAAAGTTTCCTGGAGAGTGAGTTCCTTACAAATAATCTGAAAACATCAAATAAAAAGTTAAAAAAGGAAGCCATGATATACAAGCAAAAGATCAATAAGATTTTAAAAAAAAAAAGCTTAAACAAAAAATTGTCATTAAGTTCATTTTGTGTCTCTCATTTACTGTTGGGGAAAAGACATACATTTAAGTGTAATTAATATTCCAGTAAAACTCCATTGTTGAAAACTGAGTTTTCCTTTGCAAGTCAAAGTCAATTGGAGATAGCTTCTTGTTTAAGAATGGGAGTTCATATTCACTTTCCCCTCTCTGTGCTAGAACATCATTTGACTTGGACATTTTCAGACCCTGTGATTGTTGTCATAGTCTCTGTGAGTTTATATGTGCACCGGTCCTATTGTGACTGGAAGACAAGGTTTCCTTGGTGTTACATACTCCCTTTCGCTCTGTCTTTCTGCTTCCTCTTTTACATAGTTCCTTGAGCCCTGAGAAGGGTGGTTTCATGAAGACATCCCATTTAGAACCGAGCCTAGAAGCCATATTTTAAGCTTTGACCTGAACAGTGAGAATCAAAAGCATGTGTTAGTCTAACAGACAACACATAAAAAGCCTAGACAACAATAGAACAACAACAACAAAATGTAGCAGACCACAGAGACATTATTCTCCTAGTCATGAGTAATCTATGTTTTGTAGCTCAATAGGAGCTGAAAAAAATCATTAGAAGTGTGCTTTATAAAGTTTGTAAGCTGTTCAAGTATCATCCTGAGTAAGGTAAGCCAGAAGCAGAGGGACATACATTGTATATACTCACCTGTGGATGCATGTTCGCTGCATAGTATAGGATAAACATACTGGAGTCTAGAGTCCTAGGGAGGCTTGACAATGGGAAAGACCCTAGGGAAGAGGCTTGATCCTCACTCAGAAGGGCAGACAGCGTAGACATCGGAATTAGTAGAGGACACGGAACAGGAAGGTAGCCTTCAACTGGGGGTTTCTAAGGGACCTGGAAGGGATGGGGCTCCACAGGGAGAGCAACAGATCCAGGTTATCTGGGCTCAGAGGGTCCTGCAGAAACTGATGGATTGGCCAGGGACTTGGACCAGTACTCAGGTATGCCCCATGGGCAGCTCAGTCTCCCTGTGGGTTCCCTTGTGTGTGGGGGGAGGGGAACGGGGCTGTCTTTGGTCGCTTTCCCCTGGCGAGTTGGCCTCGCTGGGATCCAGACAGTCCTGATGCGAACTGGTGGGTTGAGGTCAGGTGGTAGGGGAGGAGGACCTCTCCTGTCAGTGGACTAGGCAAGGAACATGAAGTGGGAGGGGAGATGGTGGAACAGGTGTGACTGCAGCCAGAATGTAAAATGAATAAATTGTAATAAACAATAATAGTAAAGAAAAAAATGTATTTCTTTTTCATTTGGAAGTAAGCTAAAGTGTAGATGTAAGAACATTTGTTCAGAATTGGCAATGTAGGAAAAGAGGTCATTTATGGTTGAAACTTCACATATCACTTTCTCCACGATGCCTGGGGAATACATTCTCTGCATCTGAGCTCATATCTTGCCTTCATGTCAATTGGAGCTGCATTTCTGTGATGACAAGAAAATGGGCTTTTAAAGTTAATTATCAGACTGATTTTCATTTCAATCTAATGAACTGTTTATTGGCAATGGAAGTTGTATATGTAGCTCACTTTGTTTCTAGCTTTTGTTAGAACTGAAAGATAAGTGTATAATGGGGAGGGAGATCCTTGGACACACCAACATCATGTAAAAGAAATTTAACATTTATATGTAGCAGTAGAGAATTCAGCAACACTACAAAAACACAATTTAGGCTAAATTCAGTGTAAACTTGTGTCATTTTATACTGTTTTATTTTGCCTAAGGCAGAACAGCACATTTGCTTTATATACTTAATACACATATACATACAAGCATGCACACACACTCACACATACATTTATATTACACATATACTTATATATGTAATGAATAAAATGAATCAGCCTTTACGTGTATCATTTATTGTGCACAAAAAATTCAGGTGGAAAGGGAATATTCATTTCAGAACTAGTTATTAAATAATTTTCTGTTGTTTTAAACGTGTTGATTCGTCATTCAGTCCCAGAACAAAGTGTGTTTGAATTTTTCATAAGGACGGTGTCTTAAGAAGGCTTTTATTACTAAACTGTGTTTTGATGAAATTCTCCCTCTGTAACTCTTCCCAGATCTACCATTTCTTCCATGTCCACCCCACTTTGAGACTTTGAGTCTTGTTGTTGTTGTATTTTTCCCCTCTAAGAGCAGTTTGTGTTGCCTAAATATTCTTAGACACCCAGTCTTTCACTGGAGAGTGGTTGATACTTTGACTTACTGTGGACTATATACTTTTAGAGATCCCAGTCTGTTCTTTTCCCAGCTGCTAATAGTTGTCAATAGAGTCTCATGTAATAGTGAGATTGTGTGCCCAACTCTCCTCTCCTAGTTGGAATTTGGGTTATCTCGGGCTTGCACATGTTTTGTGAATGTATATGTGAATTTACATATACAAAAGCACATATCTTTAAAAAGTACGTGAGAAAATTATATACATTAATATATTAAAACATTTAAAATGGCATTGAGTATGAACTACAGGTTTATATATTACATTCATTAAATTTGTTAAAAGTATTTTTGTCATTCTCCATTCAGCCAGGACCATATTTGGGTGGTGGCCAAGAACATGGCTTCTGGATGGAGAACAGGGCAACCTTATAATCTGGGTTTTGTTTCTCTCAGGAGAAGCTAGAATGTTTTAGTGAAAGGCCTATGCACTAGACTTGGATGTGGAAAAGTTTTCCAAGGAGTGTTACAGTTAGTTAGCTCTTTTAGAATGAGATCTCTGGTGGCAATGGAAGCTCAGGCGTTCCAAAGCCTATGGTGATACTAAAGTGTTATCACTCTTTCTTAAGCTGCTGTGCTGTTTAGTTTTTGTTGGGTAGGCAGAATATTGGTGCAAATGGGAAATTAAAGTCTTTCACCATCACTGCGTGAGGGGCAATATGTAATTTAAGCTCTAGTAGTATTTATTTGATGAACTTGTAGGCAAGTGATGGGATTTGGAAAAGATCATCCTGAGTGAGATATCCCAGAAGCAGAAAGACACACAGGGTATATACCTGCTTATAAGTCGATACTAGACCTATAAGATAGGACAAACACACTAAAATCTGTACACCTAAAGAACCTAAACAAGGTCCCAGGATAAGATGATCAACCCTCACTTAGAAAAAAAAAATGGGTTGGGCATTGGAAGTAGGAGAAAACAAGAAACAGGACAGGAGCCTACCAAGGAGGGCCTCTGAAAGACTCTACCCAGCAGTATATCAAAGCAGATGTTCAGACTCATAACTAAACATTGGGCAGAGTGCAGGGAATCAAATGAAAGAAGGGGAAGCATGCTCATGGATTGGTAGGATTAACATTGTGAAAATGGCCATCCTGCCAAAAGCAATCTACAGATTCAACACAATTCCCATCAAAATACCAACTCAGTTCTTTACAGACCTTGAAAGAAAGATTCTTAGCTTCATATGGAGGAACAAAAAACCTAGAATCTCCAAAACAATCCTGTACAACAACAGGTCATCTGGAGGTATCTCCATCCCCGATCTCAAGCTGTACTACAGAGCAATAGTAATAAAAACTGCATGGTACTGGCATAGAAACAGAAAGGAGGATCAATGGAACTGAATAGAAGACCTAGAAATAAACTCACACACCTTTGAATACGTGATTTTTGACAAAAAAGCCAAAACCATTCAACGGAAAAAAGACAGCATCTTCAACAAATGGTGTTGGTTCAACTGGATGTCTACATGCAGAAAAATTAAAGTCCAAGTGGATCAAAGACCTCAATATAAAACCAGATACTCTAAATCTGTTAGAAGAAAAAGTGGGGAACAGCCTAGAACTCATTGGCATAAGAGACAACTTCCTGAACAGAACACCAACAGCACAGACTCTAAGAGCAACAATCAATAAATGGGACCTCATGAAACTGAAAAGCTTCTGTAAAGGAAAAGACACTGTCGTCTGAATAAAAAGACAGCCTACAGACTGAGAAAGACTATTCACTAACCCTATATCTGACAGAGGGCTGATATCCAGCATATACAAATAACTAAAAAAGTTAAAAAGCAATAAATCAAGTAATCCAGTTAAAAAATGGGGTACAGAGCTAAACAGAGAATTCTCTGTAGAGGAATATAGAATGGCAGAGAAACACTTAAAGAAATGTTCAACATCCTTAGCCATCAGGGAGATGCAAATCGAAATGACCCTGAGATTTCACCTTACACCCATCAGAATGGCTAAGATGAATAACTCTAGTGACAACACATGCTGGAGAGGTTGTGGAGAAAGGGGAACCCTACTCCATTGCTAGTGGGGATGTAAACTGGTACAACCACTTTGGAAGTTAATCTGGTGCTTTCTCACACAATTAGGAATAGTGCTTCCGGAAGACCCAGCTATACCACTCTTAGTCATATACCCAAAATTTGCTCAAGTACACAACAAGGACATTTACTCAACCATGATTGTAGCAGCTATATTTGTAATAGCCAGAAGCTGGAAACAACCCAGATGTCCCTCAATGGAGGAATGGATACAGAAATTGTGGTATTTTTACACAATGGAATACTACTCAGCAATCAAAAACGAGGAAATCATGAAATTTGCAGGCAAAGTTGGAACTAGAAATAATCATCCTGAATGAAATATCCCAGAAGGAGAAAGACACACATGGTATATACTCACTCATATAGTCCTATATGATATGATAAACATAACGTAATCTATACACCTAAAGAAGATGAACAAGAAAGAGGACCCAGGTAAGATGATCAATCCTCACTTAGAAAGACAAATGGGAGGTGCATTGGACATAGGAGAAAACAAGTAACAGGACAGAAGCCTACCGCAGAGGGCCCCTGAGAGACTCTACCTAGCAGTGTATCAAAGCAGATACTAAGACTCATAACCAAACCTTTGGCAGCATGCAGGGAAATATATGAAAGAAGGGGGAGTTTGTATGATGTGGAAAGGATAGGAGCTCCACAAGTACCAAATATATCTGGGCACAGAGGTCTTTTCTGAGACTGACACTCAACCAAGGACCATGTATGGATGTAACCTACAACCTCTGCTCCAATGAAGCCCGTGGTAGCTCAGTAACCAACTGGTTTCCCATAGTAAGAGGAACAGGGACTATTTCTGGCCTTCTTCCCCCCAAGGGAGGAACAGTCCTGCTAGGCCTCAGAGAAGGACTTTGTAGCCAGTTCTGAAGATACCTGATAAAACAGGATCAGATGAAAGGGGAGGAGGTCCTCCCCAATCAGTGGACTTAGAAAGGGACAGGGAGGAGATGAAGGAGAGATGGAGGGAGGGTTTGGGAGAAATGAGGGAGCAGATATGGCTGGGATACAGAGTTAATAAAATGTAGCTAATATTAATTTTTTTTTTAAAAAAGGGGGAGTTAGTAAGACTTGGAGAGAACAGGAGCACCACAAGGACCAAATATATCTGGGCACAGGGGTCTTTTCTGAGACTGATTCTCCAATCAAGAGCAATGAGTTTATATAACCTAGAACCCCTGCTCAGACGTAGCCCATGCCAGCTCAACATCTAAGTGGGTTTCCCTAGTAAGGGAAACAGAGACTGTCTTTGACATGAACTCAGTGGCAGGCTCTTTGACCTCCCCCTATCCCCAAGGGAGGAGTAGCCTTGCTAGGCCACAGAGGAGGATATTGCAGCCAGACCTTAAGAAAACTGATAAACTAGGGTCAGATGGAAGGAGAAGAGGACCTCCCCTATCAGTGGTCTTAGAGAGGGTCAGCGAGGAGATGAGGGAGGGAGGGTGGGATTGGAAGGGAATAAAGGAGGGGGCTACAGCTGGGATACAAAGTCAATAAACTGTAATTAATATAAAAGATAAAAATTTAAAAAAAATGTCACCAGCCATCAGGAAAATGCAAATCAAAAGACCCTGAGATTCCACCTTACACCATCAGAATGGTTAAGATCAAAAACTGAAGTGACCAGTCTTTTCTGAGACTGATACTCCAACCAAGGACCATGCATGTAGATAACCTAGAACCTCTGCACAGATGTATCCCATGGCAGCTCAGTCTCCAAGTAGGTTTTCTAGTAATAGGGACTGTCTCTGACATGAACTCACTGGCTGGCTCCTTGATCACCTCCCCCTGACAGGGAAGCAGCCTTACCAGACCATAGAGGAAGACAATGCAGCCAAGCCTGATGAGACCTGATAGGCTAGGATCAGAAAGAAGGGGAGGAAGACCTCTCCTATCAGTGGACTTGGGGAAGGGCATGGAAGGGGAAGAGGAAGGGTGGGCAGGATTGGGAGGGAACAAGAAAGGGGGCTACATCTGAGATACAAAGTGAACAAACTGTGATAGATAGATAGATAGATAGATAGATAGATAGATAGATAGATAGATAGATAGATAGATGATAGATAGATAAATTTTAAAAAAAGATTTGCAAAGAAAAAAAAGAAAACTCAAGTGACAACATGTGCTGGAGATGTTGTGGAGAAAGGGGAACCCTTCTCCCTTGCTGGTAAGAATGTAAACTTGTACAACCACTTTGGAAATCAATCTGGCACTTTCTCAGAAAACTAACAATAGTGCTACCTCAAGATCCAACTGTACCACTCCTGGCCATATATCTGATAGATGCTGAACCGTACAAGGACATTTGTTCAACTATGTTTATAGTGGCTTTCCTCATAATAGTCAGAATGTGGAAACATCTGGATATCCCTCACCCAAGAAATGGACACAGAAATTTTTGTACATTTGCACAATGGAATACGACTCAGC
This sequence comes from Psammomys obesus, assembly GCF_907164565.1. Taxonomy (NCBI): domain Eukaryota; kingdom Metazoa; phylum Chordata; class Mammalia; order Rodentia; family Muridae; genus Psammomys; species Psammomys obesus. Next base: position 30,102,648 of record NW_026591086.1, read on the forward strand.
AACTGAAAACAAAGAAATCATGAAATTTGCAGCCAAATGAATGGACCTGGAAAGGATCATCCTGAGTGAGACAACCCAGAGGCAGAAGAATGCACATTGCATATACTCACTTTTAAGTGGATATTCGCCATATAATATAGGATAATCATACTAAAATCTATAGTCCCAAAGAAGCTAGAAAACATGAAAGACTCTAGGGAAGATGCTTAATCCTCATTGAGAAAAATAAACCTGATAGACATCAGAAGTGTGAGAAGACAGGGAACAGGACAGGGGCCTACCACATAGGGCCTCTAAAAGACTCTACAGAGCAGGTTATTGAAGCAAATGCTGAGAGTCATAGACAAACTTTGGACAGAGTGCAGGGAATCTTATGGAAGAATTGAGAGAAAGACCTGGAGGGGAAGAGAGCTCCACAAGGAGACAAATGGAGCCCAAAAATCTAGGCCCAGGGGGACCTGCAGAGACTGATGAATCAACCAAAGACCATCTATGAGGATAGCCTAAATTCCTGCTCAGATGTAGCTCATGAGCAGTTCAGTCACCATGGAGGTTCCCTAGTAAGGGGAGCTGGGGCAATCTCTGGCAAGAAATCAGTTGTCTGCTCTTTGATCACCTCTGCCTGGAGAGGTGGTCTTACTAGGCCACAGAGAAATGGATCTAGACAGTTCATGTTAGACCTGATAGGCTAGGGTCAGATAGTAGGAGAGGAGGACCTCTCCTACCAGTTGAATAGGGCAGAGGCATAGGTAAGGAAATTGGAGGGATAGTGGGATGGAGAGGAAATGAGGGAGGGACCTATATCTGGGATACAAAGTTAATAAATTGTTATAATAAAAAGAACAAAGAATATTATCTTTACTGTTATTAAAATATTTTCTACAGAGGAAACTAGGCTTAAGTAGGATCACACTGTTCCTATTGCATTTATACAGGCTACTTATATAGAATGACTTAGGAAGAAGTAATATTTATTCATTCACATAATTATTGAGAATGTAGTGTAACTCAGCCTGATGCCTGTCATGATTAAAGTGTAAATACAAGAGCAATGAAAATAACTAATACTTGGTCATCAACAAAAACCTACAATGACAAAAATATAGAAGCCTGAAAATATACTGTTTAATGTTTAAAACTAGATGAGAGCAGTATCAAGATAACGAAAAGTTACTATTTTTCAAATATTTATTAATATATACTTTTAGTGAACTGAATATGAATGAGAAAGTATTATGAGAAGCATATTTTAGTAGTAAAAATCATAATTTAATACTGAAGGACTAGCTATTTGTGTTTGAACAGTGACTTTTTGGTATTACTGAAATATAAAGTCAAAAGTTTTATAAAGAGAAAAAATACATAGAACATTGAATATGTAATCACTGTTACTGTTCCTTTAAGGGTTTTGGACAAACTTTAAAGAGGTCTCTCTGAAAAGAGCCAATGAAGATTTCTTTAGGGAGGGAAGATGAAACTCTACTGGAAACAAAACAGAATAATGAAGCAATTTTTTTGTTGTTGTTGTTCATAACTACATTCTTCCTTTTCATAGTTCAGGTTGCCTTCATACAAAGAAGCACACTGCAGCCACATTAAAATTGAGATCACAGAACATCCTTTTCATCCCTCACTGCCAAAGCTTCTCACTAATAATAATTAGCCATTCTTGGCTTTGTGCCAGCAATTTAATAAATACTGAAGCAGCTTAGGGTCTGAGCTGCATTCTTAGCTATAGCTAGGGGAAGATGGGATCCTGAATGAGATTTGCTGAATAGCCTGAGTGCAGCAAAGCTACTCAGTTGGCTATTAATGAATGGCCATTCTGTATGCATATTTTATGTTATGTGTGTAGAAATGATTATTCATTGGCTCATATTTATTCTTATGAACTTTAATTCTATATCTGACTCAGAAAACTGGTAAAATAGCACTGTAACACTTGTTAAGGACACAAATGATTATTTTTTCCATGTTATATAAGTGTGCTCTCCAAGGCAATTTAAATGATTTATTTCTAAAGGAATGTTGATTCTTCACTTTCAGTGTCCACACAATCAAGTAACATGGAGGCTTTTGAAAAAAAAGTCATTATTAATGTAACATTTTACCAAGCAAGTAAATTCTTCAGCTTGGTTTGTAATGTTCTTTACTCAGCTGGAATTAGGGGTTATTGTGGGTTGATATAGAAACTTCATGGAATGTATGAGGTTGATCCTAGTGTGAACTCCTAATAATAGAGGATACAGAGTCCGCAATGTCTGTCTTCTGTGCCCAGGCAAGGCTTCTACTTGTAGGACTAAATTGCATTGGTTTGAGTTGTTGACTATGGGGATCCCGTGGAGATCTACAAATAACCTAGGTTGAATCTAGGAGAGAGGAAAACTGAAAGTGGGACCTTTCTGTCAAGGACAATATCATTGCAGGATGTTGAGCTTAGGGATTTTAAGTTAGTGCTTGTGTGGAGTCTTCAACCCTATGTTCTAGACTATTTAGCACTGGAAGATACTCTGCAGGCTATCAAAAGAGAAACCTATACACAAACACCACAAAAGCCTTCAAGGACAATCTGTCCTGCCTGCAGGTTTTACTTGGGTAACGGTAGCTCAGATCTTGTAGAAGAGTAGCCAATCAGTGTCTGCCTTAACAGGAGATGCATGGCATAGAAGCCCATGTCCTATGTGGTGGTTTGAATAGGAATGGCTCTCGTACACTCATGTGTTTGAATGCTTGGTCCATATGGATTGATGCCAATAGGAAGTGTAGCCTTGTTGGAGTAGGTGTGGCTTTCTTGGAAGAAGTGTGTCACTGAGCGTAGTTTCAGTTCTCAGAATCCCAAGCCAAGCCTAGTGTGTCTAAGTCTCTTTCTGTTGCCTGTGGATCCAGATATAGAATTCTCCTCTCCTTCTCCAACACAGTGTCCACCTGTGTGTCACCAAGCATGTCACCATGATGATAATGGACGAAAGCTCTAAAATCATAAGCCAGCTCCAATTAAAATGTTTTGTTTATCAAAATTGCCTTTGTCATGCTCTCTTCAGAACAATAGAAACCGTCACTAAGACAGAAGTTGCTACCAGGGACTGGGGTATTGTTGTGATAGGCCTGATGATGGTTTTGTTTTTTTTTTTTTTTAATTTTTTTAAACAGAAGGTTTTTTTAATTATTTTTTTGTTACAGTTTATTCATTTTTTATCCCAGTTGTAGCCCCCACCCTCATCTCCTCCCAGTCTCAGCTTCCCTTCCTATTCCTGCCCTATCCCTTTCCCCTAGTCCACTGGTAGAGGAAGTCCTCCTCCCCTACTGTCTGACCCTACATATCTGGTCCCCTCAGTGCTTCCTGGATCCTCTTCCTCTGTGGGCTGGGAGAAGTGAACAAGGAACAAGCAACTGCTTTCATCTCAGAGACTCTCTTCTCACCATACTAGGGAAACCACAGGGAGCCTGACTATGTGTTGTTTGGAGGAACGTAGACCTGGGTACTTTGGTTTAGGAAAACACTGGAATGTTTTGAACATGGTTTTATAAACCAAGGAATACAGTGTTGCCGAGAGTGATCTGAGAGCCTGGATTAAGACATTTCAGAGAACAGTTTCGGTATGTGGAATAAAGACTGTTCCTGTGAAATGTGGCTGCTTTTGCTCTTGTCAGAAAAGTCGGCCAGAGGCTAAAGGGTTTTGATTAATTCCATTGTCAGAGAAATCTCAAATCAGTCTACTATAGACTCTGTCTTGTGGTTATTAATGTTCACTCTTATGCAAATCTTTATCTAACCAATGACCATGTATGGATTTAACCTAGAACCCCCGCTCAGATGTAGCCCATAGTAGCTCAGTATACAAGTGGGTACCTTAGTAAGGGGAACAGGGACTATTTCTGACAGGAACTCAATGGCAGGCTCTTTGACACCCATCCCAAGGGAGGAGCAGCCTTGCTAGGCCTCAGAGGAGGACTTTGCAGCCAGTCCTGAAGATACCTCATAAGCTAGGGTCAGGTGGAAGGGGAGGAGGTCCTCCCCTATCAGTGGATGTGGAAAGGGGCAGGGAGGAGATGATGGAGGGTGGAATTGGGATGGAATGAGGGAGCAGACTACAGCTGGGATACAAAGTAAATAAATTGTAACTAATATTTAAAAAATAAAATAAAATAAAATTTTGAAACTGGGGGGAAAAAAAGTGAAAACAAGCAAGCTTAGCAAGGCCAAACACAAAGTGTACAAATTGAAGAGAAAAGGGCCACTGGGAAATGGAGCAAAGCTAAGTGTTCAAAGAGAGAAAAGTTTAAAGAAAAGCTGGCTTTTAAAATGAATAAAGGGCCAAGTGGTGGTGCTGTACATCTTTAATCCCAGTTCTTGGGAGGCAGAGGCAGGCACAGCCCTATGGGTTTGAAGCTGCCTGGTCTACAGAGGAGTTCCAGAACAGCCAGGGGTACACAGAGCAAACCTGCCTTGATAAACAAAAGACAAACAAAATGGAGTAAAGGTAGTGGTGACCTCAGGGCAAACTTCCACCCAGCTAAGTTTCCAACTTGTGAAAAGGAATTAAAGAAAAGAAAAAGAAACTAAGAAGAATAAAAAGGAATTAATGGATAGCTTGCTGCCAGGAGTTAGGGTGCACACCTTTAACCAAGCACTTGGAAGACAGAGTCTTGCCTTAAACTGGCACAAGCCTGATTGACAGAGTGAGTTCCAGCTGTGTGGCAGTGGTGTTCCTGTGTGAAGGCCCAGAGAGGATGTTGTGTGAAGATATGAAGGTGAAGCATGGATTGTTTTGGATACCCCCAAATGTAGGAGATGCCGATGTCTGTGGAGGAGAGCAGCTAACAGGGAGTGGAGCAAGCCCAAGACAAAGATGCATGCTGCAGTCATCAAAGCTGAAATGAGTCAGAGCGAAAGAACTTTTTGACATCAGAGACAGAGATGCAGAGTTTGGAGTTTGCTAATTTTTGGTTTTGCTTTTGTCCAGTATTTCTTCTCTATGCTCCCTTTTAGAACATTAAGGTATATCCTATGTCATTATATGTTGGAAGTATGGGATCTCCTTATTCATTTTGTTTTACAAGAGATAAACGTTAATAGATTGCATGGATCTCAGAAGAGACTTTGAACTTTGGACTTCTAAGCAAGTTTGAGACTGTTACAGATTAAGGGGGCTTTTGAAGTTGGATTGAATGCATTTCTGCATTGTGGAGTGGCTACAAGTCTGAGGAGGCCTGGGAGTGGAATGTGGGGGTTTTAATATGAATGGCCCCCATAGACTCATGTGTTTGCAAGCTTGGCCTTTGGAGAGTGGCACTACTTGGAGGTATGGCATTGCTGGAGCAGGTTTCACCATGTTGGAGGAAGTATATCAATATGGAGACAGGCTTTGAGGTCTTATTGCTTAAGCTGTGCCCTGTGGATAATAGTCTTCTGCTGCCTATGGATCAACATGTAGAACCCTCAGTTCCATTTTCAGCCCGGTGTCTACCTGCATGCTGCCATGTTTCCTACCATAATGATAATGGAATAAACCTCTGAAACTGTAAATAAGCCACATATTAAATGTTTTCCTTTATAAGAGTTGCCATGGTCACGGTGTGTCTTCATAGCAATAAAGTTCTAACTAAGACACCCTACACTTCCTGGAAGGCTAGGAAAAGGAGACTGGATAACCCAGAGACCTAGCATTGAACCAAATACAACTGGAAAAACACTAAAACATCAACAAAAAGAAAATACGAAAACAAAACAATCAAAAAAAAATCAAAATCAAAGTCAATGAAATGATTCCTAAAGATAGTCTGCTATACTCATAGATCAGAACCTTGTCCTGCTGTCATCAGAGAAGCTTCCTCTGGCAGAAGATGATAGTATGTGCATAGAGTCTACATTTGAAGTCTCCATCAAGAAATCCCAGAAAAGAAGGGAATGAAATTTTGTAGGAGTCAGAGGGGATATAAGAGATCATGGCCCACTGAATTAGTAAGCCAGGGTTCACATGGGCTCCCAGAGACTGAATTGGCAATAAGGAATCTATATGGGTCCTCTGCATATGTGTTATTTCTGTTAGCTTAGTGGTTTTGTGAGACTCCTAACAGAGCAGGTATATTCTGACTCTCTTGCCTGCCCTTGGTAGTCTTTTTCCTCTATTGGGGTGCTCATATGAGGGTTCTTTTTTTTCTTCTTCTTGTTTTTTTGTTTGTTTGTTTCATTGTGTCTTGTTTTGTCCTGTTTGCCTATTGTCTCTTGGAATCTTGCTCTTTTCTAAAGGGAAATGGAGGGATAGTAGACCAGGGGGAGAAGAAAGGTAGGAAGAAGCTGAGAAAAGTGGATGAAGATGAAACTATGAGAAAAATATATTTTCAATAAAATAAAAATAAAAATATTCACACCACATATAATTCAATTCATTGACAGCTGTTGGTCATATTATGCATATTTGAAGAAATAGTGCAGGGAATGAAAGGACAGAATTTCTTTTCAAAGCTTTCAGTTGGTTTAGGGAGAGGACATTCCTTTGCTTTGTATGGAAAAGGAAACTCTTAGTTCTTTCCTGTTTGTGTCCATCAAAGAAGAGTGGGATGAATGTTTTACCAGATTACCAAAACCAAAAATTAAATAAATTAATAAACAAATAGATTTGGCAAACTTTTTTTTATTTTTTTTTTAAACCAAAGTGTCCTTTTATATATGTGTGCATTCGCTGTTTTTCTGGTATAGTGAACTTCAAATCAGTGGAGAGATCTGGCTTAATCAGAGTCTGGTTTAGTAGGGAACATCCAACTGGTGGTACACACTGACTCCGGTTTCTGATTTGCTGCTCCAAAAGGAGTTCTAAGGAAAGAACCAAAACCCTTCACCCCCCTCCACTCCAAGTAGAGTCTAACATCAACTGTTGTATGTTAATGTAAACACATGACATATGTTTGAATATGCCCTCTTTAATCTGCTGTATATTTTGCCAGGGTATTTGATCCCATTGTGAACTCTGAGACTATGATCTGTAAAAACCTATTACTAATTGTGATGTGGCTCAATCTTTGCTCACAGAAGTTTTTATTGTTGTTGTTGTTGTTTACTATAAACAGGTACTTGTGGTGTGGCTCAGCCCAAGCACACACTTTTAATCCAAAATCTTCCTGTAAACAGAATTAAATAAGGTTAACCCTAGGTCAATAGGCTGATCAAGAAACCAATTGACAGAGATTAAACAGAAAGGGGGGACACTGAGCTGAGAGTATTTAAGACAGCAGGGTGAACTCTCAGGGTCATTTTGATTTGCATTTCCCTGATGACTAAGGACATTGAGCATTTAGGAAATAGTAGAGGAGCCTACCACAGAGGGTCTCTGAAAGACTCTTTCTAGCAGTGTATCAAAGCAGATGCTGAGACTCATAGACAAACTTTGGGTACAGTGCAGGGAATCTTATGAAAGAAGGGGGAGATGGAAAGACCTGGTGGGGACAGGAGCTCCACAAGGAGAGTAACAGAACCAAGAAATCTGGTCATAGGGGTCTTTTCTGAGACTGATACTCCAACCAAGGACCATGCATGGAGATAACCTAGAACTCCTGCTCAGATGTAACCCATGGCAGCTCGGTATCCAAGTAGAATCCCTAGTAAGGGGACCAAGGACTGTCTTTGACATGAACTCAGTGGCTGGCTCTTTAATTACCTCCTCCTGAGGGGGGAACAGCCTTACCAGACCACAGAGGAGGTCAATACAGCCAGTCCTGATGAGACCTGAAAGGCTAGGTTCAGAGGGAAGGGGAGGAGGACCACCCCTATCAGTTGACTTGGAGAGGGTCATGGGAGGAGATGAGGGAGGGGGGGAGGGTGGAGTTGGGAGGGGAATAAGGGAGGGGGCTACAGTTGGGATAAAAAGGGAATAAACTGTAATTAATATAAAAAATAATATATAAAAGAAAAAAAGACAGCATGGAGAAGAAGAAAGAGCTATTTTCCTTCTGAGAGGTGAACTGAGCAGGAAGGGCTTTTTTCCTCTAGGATGTCAGCTGAGTAGGAAAGTCAGCTGGGCGCCTTCTCTGCCTCTCTGAGCTAGGAAGTTTTCACCCCAAAATCTGGCACCTGAGTCTTCATTGTTAAAATCAAATGTTTGAGATTTTGTTTTTTAAAATATCATACAGGGTTCTGTGCTCATTTTCATAATTGGAAATAAAATTAGATGAAGCTTTGTTTATTTTTCTTAGTTTAAGGTAGTAATGTCAGAATGGCCTCTCTTGGTGAACTATGAAAAAGCCAGTTGTTTTTCATGCAATTACTCCAAAGACAGACAGACAGACAGATAGATACACACACACACACACATATAACGAGGGTCTGTCTATCAAATTAGAGTTGCTGGCCCAGTTTCTGACTTACTTTATGATTACACATCATGAGTTAGATAAACTTATTTCCTCTATGAATTTCCTTGAAAACTCTTTTCATAGGCTCTCTGAAAAACTAAATTTTTCATTGGAAATCATATTTTCACTGCATAGGTATTGCAACCCCGTAAGTCCTCCTTGCTTTATAAGTGAAACTTGAATGTTACTAACATGTGCTTGTCAAAATATTAGAATGTAGACAAATAATTAATTCGGATGTTGAGCAATAATAAACACAACACAATCGGTAATTCAGAACATTTATTGCAAGAGCTGAATAATTGTAAATAACGTAGAACTGGCAAAGCAGTAACAAGGATAATTGTTTAGATATTTATTTTGTCAAAGTCATCAAACACCCCTCACAAACCGACAAAAATGTACTTCAGTAAGCAATGCACCCTACCCATTATCTCCCGTTATACCGTGGAAAAATGTGAACTGCTATTTACAAAGGAACTTTATTTTTGGTAAGAACAAATTAACTATCAGATTAGCAATTTTTTAAAACTTTTTTTTCTTTTTTTTTTTCTTTTAAGTTAATGGTGAACCGTGGCATTATTATAACTTTCACTCCTTTCAATAAAGACATTTTGTTGCATGCTATTTATTTGTTTAAATCATCTGTCATGCCTTAACAAAAAACCTCCTAAGAATGTTCAAATTTGGATTTTTTTTGCACGTGCAACTGAGATCTTATTAACATTAATTGTCACTCCCTTGGTTTGACCTAAGTGACAAAATGCTGGTACCTGCCAGGCATTGACCAACTATGATAACAAACAGTTAAACAGCAGTAATTAGAGATTTATCCCTTTGTTTTCCCCAACTACCCTACCTGGAGAATGCTCTGTTACATCATGAAGGCACAACACATTAAATATTTTGTGGCTATGGTCTAATAACACTTGTGTTACAACAGCTGTATTGTATATGAGGACCAACACAAATTCTGTCATTTCAACAAACTTGGAGACACACATTTGCCTGATTGAAACTATTTCTGAGTAATGATTTTTTGTCCAGTATATGCGGATTTTAATACATTAGTTTTGCAAGAGTAACAAGTACAGAATATTATATCACATTTGATGGATAACACTTTCCCATCACTTTCTCTCTTAATGGTACTAATTAAGTCATTTTATAATTCCCCTACTCTGAAAATAAGAATTCCAAAAAGAGGTTCTGTATTTCTAAGAGTTTGCAGAAGTACTTCTCTGCTATTATTGGTGTTTGAAGTTTTCATGTTTTTCTTTTATCTTTATAATTTTATAGAGTTCTAACATTATAAGTTATCATAGAAGAAGCAAAAATTCAGAATCTCTTTACAATACAAATATTTAAGATCCTTTGAATAATGTGTGCCAAGACAGACTACCAATGTGGAAACACCTCACTGAAAGAATCAACAAAAATAACAAGAAAGTGGGAAACTGAAAAAAGGAAAGAAGCAACCATCAACACAGAATTATGCTACAACATTTTTAGGTGAATGCTATAAGTACACAAAAGTTGTTAATAGTAGCTTGCTTCTATTTACAAATACTTTAACACTGATTGACTTACAAGTGTCCACTAACGGTGTTAACAGCACAGTAGGTTTAATGCTTATCTTTTAAAGTTTTGTTTGAAGTATAATGTCAAGTATAGAGGTCCCAGCATAAATCAAAGACAAAAAGAGCACAGATTTCTAACTGGATATGTTTTGTCAGTCACTCTAATCCATGGAACTTTCTTACTCTCCAAATGCATATTCTATTGTTCATAGCAGCAGTCCAGGGTCAAAATAAAATGCAATAATAAAAATAAATTACACAATGGAGATATCTCTGGAGAGTTTAATTAATTCTAGCAAAGAACATCATCACATGGCTAGTAGAACTATTTTCTCTCTTATGTTGCAAAGCATTGTATTCTCCATGGTGCTAACACAAAGTTATGAGTATCCCTAGTATAAGGGGCATAGTTGTAGAGATATATTGAATGTCTATTTAGATTAAAGGTATTAGGTCCCATACAACTTCATCTTAAAGTTGGTGCTCCTTCGGACTCTCCATCGTGGCTCCTGCTTGCTTATAGGACTTCAGGTTTGCCAGAGGAATGTCTGCCATGTGGCTGCCATTGTTGAAATGGCCATCATTGGAGACATACTGCTTACGGTCATTGAACTGGTTCCTGTTGGTGTCTTCTTTCCATGCTCTTGTCAGGGTGTGCCCATTCACAAGCTTGTCTTTCTTGACCCATTCTTTCTGGGGTGCAAAGGTTGACAGAGGAGATTTTGGGTGTTGGTATGGACCCAAGCCAGGAGGCATCCAGCAATTATCAGAGTGACCCAAAACCAGACACTCTTGAGTGCACATCTCTGTAGCTTCAGCTAATCCACGGGGACCCAGAGGTCCATCTGAATGGGACAAGAGACAGAGAAAGCAAAGAAAAAGTTGGTTAAGTTCTCCTTCAAAATATTTTTAGAATAAAAATAGAGTGGTGATTTTGTGTTTTCATGAAATAAACCATTCAGAGATATTAGTCTCCATATTTTAAAGATGGGCACACAGTAAATTAATTCACTTTTATCCATAAAAAAATCTGTCTTTTACTCTTTTACCCTTCATCTGTATATTCAAAAGCACAAAATGACAAAAAGACACAGATGGGTAAACAGATATAACTGATCTTGATTAATCCTATGGCATATGAATCATTACAGATTTATATATTAAAATTCATGGGATATGCTTAAATTTATAAGAAAGTATGAAAAACAGATATTATAAATTAAAATATGTAAATTATACAGAAACAAAAATCCAGTGTAGTATTGGATTTCCAAACAGTGCTATTAAAGAAGAATGTTATTAGTAAGTAGCTACATACTGTTTCTTCTACATTGTGATTGTTTTTTTTTTTTTTTGCTTAAATGAAGTCATATAAATGTAATTTTAAAGACTTTTAAAGACTTTTTATTTGTTTCCATAACCTTCTTGACTAAATATAAGAAAGTCACATCTAGTCATTTAATTATTCTTAAACAGTAAGTAAACATAAATATAAAACCACTTTAACTGATGACCATATTTAGCTTTTATTTCCTGATCTAGTTTCTAGATTTACAATGCATTTAATTAAAAATAAAGTGGGTAATCCTAGCTACACTATAGTTCAAATGTTTGTGTCTAGCATTGGCAATATCAGCAGATCACACATGCAAATAAGTAGGAGAGAGAAAATTAGCAAACATAGAACAAAGGCAAGCATTCAAACAAAATCTTTGAGCCTAAATTTCTAATTAAATTAGATGAATCACCATATTGAAGGAGAAATTTTCATCACTGAGTATTGGTTTTTACTTCTTACCAGAAATCAAATTAAAGCGTATACCTTAACCTGTATTTTAAGAGCAAATTCTTAATTGTTTAAACAAGGAATCTCATCCAAGAATGAAAAACAATGGACAAACTGTGTGTGCGTGTGTGTTTACTAAATGGTTATGAAATAAATGATCCTTTGAAAAGTAGCAATCAATTTTTGGAAAGAAGTTAAATGGACAGGCAAGAATACTTATGTATGAAACACTTAAAAGTAGAGAGTCATCTTAACCTGATGACAACTCCTATAGCCACATCACTGAGAGAGAGAAACAAGAAATTCAGGAGCTAAAGTTTAGCCTTGGATACAGGAGGCAGTGCTTCAAAAATAAAAACAAAAACTAAACAAGAGGAAGAAAATAGGAAGTCACCAAAAAAGAATAAAGACTAAATTATTTGCACTATGTATGCCTAACAATTAAAATAATAAGACAATGATTGGAATTAAAGGTTTGCTAACTTTATTTCAGCACTGTTAGTTTTAACTGCCCAGCAGTGTTGACTACCTTGACCCTCTCTGATTATCCTTTTGCATGTGATAAACCACTTGCTGAAATGGGAACAGTTGATGGTAAAGACTCAGCCAACAGAACAAGTTGGATGTGGGAGGTAGAAACCATGGCTGAGAACACTATTTTAAAGAAATTCACTTTTAGTCTTATTTCTAGATTTGAAAAAATCTCCTCTTGAGAATACCCTTCAAATGTGTTCCCATATGACATGTATTCTCATCTCTCCAAAAGCAAATAATTTTATTGTGTTTAAACATACATTCATTACTTTAAACCATTTCTCTCTGAAATCTCCAATGATTCCTTACTTAGTGGATATATTTAATTTAAATTTCTCTAGGAGTCCCCCCCCCGCCTCTTTTTTCCCCTCTATAACCCAGCTGTACTTTCAAAGTTCAAACTAATTTCTCACTTTTAGGTTTGCTGTGGTGTACCTAGTGACTCGACATCCATAGAGCTAACACATTTTCCTTAAACCAAAGCCTGCCTCTTGCAATAGGATTATGAGCTTGCAGCTGCCTTTTGCCTGGCCTGTTTTCATTTAATTACTGGCTCCTTCAAGGTTCATTTCTGTCCCACATTCCCCAAGCAAATTTTACATGACCTCACTGATCCATCTACAATGGACACCTTGGAAGCTTCATGCCTCTTCGTATTTGGAGAATTGCAAAATTTCAGACCATGTGCCTCCTTTCTTTTTCATTAATGTCATTTTTGTCTTGTGGAGGAGGGCTAGCCATTTATGTGTTTTATTATTTTTATTTTTACTTATTTTTTTGTCCTAACCCATTGAAAAATCCACTGGTGAAAAGAAACATGGCAAATCAGTTTTCAGCTTCCCTAGCAGTGCTAAGCAATTAGCAGCAGTTCATAGTGATGATCTATGAACAATGCTAATTGTTAATTAAAATTTTATGAGGTTGAAAATGTTCTGAGAATTATTAAAGATATCCTCCGCTTAAAGGCAGACCTTAAGTAATTAGGATAAAAGATGCTGATTCCACAAACCTCATACCAAAAGCTCCCCAACAGCAAAGACTTTTGCTTAGCAAGAAGCTGTGACAGCTAATAAATGAATTATTTAACTTCTGTTAAATGTATTCACTCCTTTTAGAGATCAAGGGAGATAAACTAGTGAATCACAAGTTTGATGTGTAACATATCTCAGAGCCAGCAGACAACCTTTAACCTTTACTTTTACAGTTTCATTAATTGGATACATTTTTCTTTTCTTGAAGTTACCTCAGAAATGTCAATAGAATTAAGTTTTCATTGAACCCCTAAGAGGAAAACATACAAGTTTATTTTTAGATTTGCCTCATTCAATATACTCTGTCTATAATTATATGTGAAACTTAAGTTTGACACATTGATTCACTTTTACAGAGTGAAGTGTTTTTTCTCTGAGAATCAATGGTTATTATTCTGTAAAAATCTGCTGAACACTAACTACACATGGTATTGTGAGAGGTAGATGCCTTAGAGCTGTTAACAAAGTGAACATCATCACTTCCTTCACAGAGCTTCCATCCACCTCAGGTATAATTGACTTTAGAGCCCTGGGCTGAGAGGCTAGGAAAGAAGGACATTGCAAAGAGAAGAGTTAATGGACTTGGAGCTGCTTGGCTCTTTACAGAGCACTAGGCTGGCTTTTAATCCCATTATGTAATTTTCCTAAGACCTTGAAAGTTCTCAAAGTTAATTGATTGATTAAGGTTTTTAGAGTTAAATTTTTATATATTATGCAATTGTTAGCTTTCAAAACAGCTTCTTTGCATTAAATAATATAAATTGTTCTTCAATCATTTTATCAGGCATGATGTATTCTTATAATTGAAACTGAAGGACAAAATAAATATTGTAAATACACTTGTAGAAATTTTGTATTTTTTAAAGCAACTTTTAAGTTAAAGTTCTATTATTGGACCATACACATAGTGACATTTAGGTAGACGTTACACAGATTTTTAGTTTTTGTTACAGTTTCTATACAGAGAAAACTAAACAGAGACCCTCAAAGAGTTAACCTGGAAAGAAGGTACCGAGGACCTATGCTTTAGGAGTGATATTTGTCATAGTTAGGTGATGTGGCTAAGAGTTAATGGTTCTTTCTGAGGAAACTAATTTGAGGAGTTTCTCAGATGTAAGTACATATAAACTATAAAATAAAGTGACCCAACACATCTTTAAATGGCAATGCTATACTACTACATTAGAAGGCTGTAAATCACATATCTTGGTAAGGATTCAAAACTGTCAAAATTACTTTTGATAATTAAATTATTAAATCATGGCAATAGTTTTTTTTTTCTTTCTCTTAAAATAACTGAAATCATAAATATGCCGATAAATAGGTTTATTGACTTTTTTAAAAAATGCTGGAATTACTTATTCATTTTATAGTCTTCAATCTGAATTTACTTTTTCTTGGTTTTGATTTATAAAAAGGTAAGTGCTAACAAAATTGTACAAGCCTTCATTCAGATATTGTATTATAACAAAACCAAATAACCACACACATACACACAATCTTCTTGAAAGAGATCTTAGTTAAAATTTATATCAGATCTCAAAACATGTATCTCTTAAACTCTGCACAAGCCATGTTCTCATTAAAAATCAAACAACATGTTTTCCAAAAATTAAGAAGCTTTCTCCTCTTCTAACTTCTGAAGACAAAGGTTCACTGTTTCTCTTTCAATGGAACTCTACTATCATTAGAGGAATGATGCTCCAGCAGTGCCTGGTGTCCTGTTATTACACCTGGAATTAGGACCATCCTTTCACTGACATGATCAAGAAAAGCTTCTGCTTGGAGAAATTAGTCTTACCTTCTGTTTATCTGAAACCCTTTGTCTTGGAAACAGATATGATAATAAATCAAAACCTATCATGCTATTTACATCCATGACTAATTTCCTATTGTCTACATTTGATCTTTTTATCTTTGAATGAATTCATTTAGCTGTTATTGTTTGATCAAATACGTGTAAACAGATTGTTGATTCTTTTCCTCCTATTGGGTTATCTTGTCCAGCCATGATTTGAGGGCTTTTGCATTGTCTTTTTGAATCTTGCTTTGCCCTGTTTGGCTGTCATCTCTTGGAGACTTACTCTGTTCTGAATAAGAAATGGAGGAGGAGTGGATATTGGGGAGAGGTTAACATGGGGGTCAGGCTAGAGGAGTGAAGGGAGGAGAAACTATGGTTTGGATGTATTGTATAAGAGAAGAACCTATTTTCAATTAAATTTATAAGTCGTTTTTTTATCACCTTGGCTTGTTTTTGCCACATGTCACTGGATTCTTTTTATTTTGTTCAATTTTAGGGCGGACAGGGAAATTTCTGTCATCTAATACATAGCTAATTGTCATTATAACTTTGAGTTGATGGCAAGAACATATATATCTATACAAAAATTTGTGAAAAAGTGAAAGGAGACTATACAAATTGCAGGTAAATGGATGGAACTGGAAAAAACAAAACAACAGCAACCAAGCTAAACAAACAAATAAAAAATAAAACTGTACTATGTGAGGCAACCCAGATCCAGGAAGCTAACTGGTACATTTTCACAATCCTAATGTCAGATCTTTGAATTTACATGTTTGCTTGCAATATTTGCAGAAGCCAGAGAAATACAATGAAGCATTGGCACAGGGGTTGGGGACATCTTAAGGAAGAGGAGAGAGTAGAGTACAGGTGACATGAAGAGTGGAGCGTGGGTAATAAGAGGGAGGAAGCTTTAAGTAGATCGTAGGATAGGGCAGTGGAATAGAGAAAGAGTGAGATTATTGACAGTAAGGCTGTTTAAAACATATATAGAAACTTGGTCTTTATTAACTTTATTCTCATATACATACACACATACACTCACTTTCACCAAAATCAATATGCTCCATTGCTATTACATTTTTAATTAATTAATTAATTAATTAACATCTTATCATAGCCCCTTCCCTCTTCTCACAGTCCCACTGTCCCTTCTCTCTTCCCCTATCCCTCCTCCCCTATTCTTCAGACAAGGAGAGCCTGTTTCTCGCCAATTTTCAATGATAAAGAACCTATTGCTGGAGACACTGTCTACTTGAGTCATAGAATATGTAGAATATTAAGTTGTCACTGAGCAGGAAGTTTCATCTGTTCTGGCTAGCTTTCATAGTTCTGAAGGTGTTATTCAGGTTGTTGGAGAAAAGTCATCAACGGTCTTACCCAATAGTGAAAGCTTCAGATGACAGTGATGACCGATCTAGCAGTTTCTGTTCATGGATACACTAACGGCGTTTTTTAATTGGTTCTAATGTTCACTCTGCAGAGAGAAACTCATGCCTGGTACTGTGGGAACCTACCAGTCTTATTCTGTAAAAGAGATACAGTATCTAACTGCCTTCCAAATACACCTCTTTTTACCCAGAAATTATTGTCATTCTCGCTCCTCATCAGAGCTTAATAGTGAAAGGCGGTTGATGCAAAAAATCAGAGCTGGTAAAAATGCAGAAGATAAGTTATAATGGAATGTTCAGTCCTAAATTCAACATCTGTATTATAGGCCCTGTCTAAATGATTCAGAGAATGTTGCAGGAGAGGGTGTGGGATGATTGTCCAAGCCAGATGTAGAGGAGGACTGTGTGTGAAAGAGTCCCTTCTGAACAAGTGACCACACAGCAGCTATGGACTGACTCTGTATGATCAGGTGTATTATATTCTAGATGATGAAGAGGTTCAGGGACTCACTCCAATTGCTACACAAAGTGTTAATGGTAGTTTCTGCCTACGGTGTGTTGGGACATGGTCAAAGGAATGATCCATGGTGAGCAGTGCCTTGGGGACCTGTAAGAGAGGCTCCAGGAAAAAAAGGCAGAGGGTGTTTTACCTCAAGTGCCTTTTTTTTTTTTTTCTCTAAATTGTTCACGGACATGATTTTGCACCTTCTGTGACAAACATTTGCATTCAATTTATAAGACACATTTATTCTTGTTAAGAGTAAGAACATAGCTACAGAACCCAATCTGGTCATTGTACCCTAAATCTAGATATTACCTTCTGCCTTGTTTTCTTACTTTTTCAGATACTATACATAGTATTGTGCCAAACTGTGGGGTTTAAATTGATCTGTCCTGAGAAAGTTTTGGAAAAAAAAACCCCTGCTCTGTTAATATTTAGTATATGATTACTGGCATTTATTACATTTGTTATATTTACTACATTTTTCTGATCATGTTTTTCTGAATTCCAAAGACCTCCCTTGGGTCACTGAGTTCTTTGTTCTATATGTGTGTGAATAAAAGTACACGGAAGCTGCAGTAAGTTTATAAAGCATTAGATTGTAGTTCACTCCAGTCTTCAGGTATAACAGACAAGCACTGAATAGATTGACTGAAAGGTTGACAATGAAGGAGAAAAAGCCAGTTTTGTGTAATAGGTAGTTAGCTCATCCTCCATTAAATGGTACAACATCCAATGAAAATGCCACAGAGGAGGACTTTGCAGCCAGTCAGGAATACACCTGATAAACCAGTATCAGATGTAAGGGGAGGAGGTTCTCCCTTATCAGTGGACTTGGAAAGGGAAAGGGAGGAGATGATGGTGGGAGGGTGGGATTGGGAGGGAAAGAGGGAGTGGGATACAGCAAGGATACAAATTTAACAAACTGTCACTAATATTAAAAAACAAACAAACAAACAAACAAACAAACTAGAAGTTGAACCCGTTGGAGCATGTAAAGAAGTTTGAAAGTAACAGTGGGATCTGGACTGAGACAACAGGGATAAACACGGTTTAAACACGCTGCATGTAGGCATGAAATGTCCAAAGTATTCATAAAAATAGTATGTAAAACAACACAGTGTATTTTAACTTGTGGTTTTCTCAAGCTTCCCCAGTTGCTGTGGTTTGCATGAGTGGGTAACTTGAGAGTCATTAAACATCTTAAAGTGAAAGCGACATCCACTGATTTCAATTCGCTATTGTCACTTAGCTAAGATTTAGGTAAAATAATATTTTAAAATGCTATATTTTACGTACGCTTTTTATTTTATTTTGGAGATAGTTTTCTTATGAAGCCTTTGTTGGCCTGGAACTTACTACATAGATTGGGCTGGCTCAAAATTTGAGGTGTTCTTCTCTCTCAGACTCCTAAGTACAAAAATTAAAGGTGCATACAGCCACACCAACTAAGAAAAACCCCAGGCTAATCTTAAATAACTGACCTGATCCCCTAGCCTCTTTAGCATTTGTCTTCCAGTGTGGGGCCCCTGGCCATCCATAAGCCTGTATTTAATAACTTTGCTTTGGGTTTACTGCTATTAACTCACTGAAGAAAATGTAATTTTTTTTGTACTGGTTTCTTCCCTTAATCATTTTTCTATAATAACATTTCAGGAAAATAAATATTCTGAGCCACTTATTTTAAGTTTATTTTAGTGTCTGTGGAAGACCAATACAACAAAATATACTAGTTTTACTACCTTATTTCTACCCTCAGGTTCTTTCTTTTTATTTCCTTAAAAAAAATTTGTTTGTAATTTATGAAGAGGAACAAAATGATTTATCTTTTTATGTATTGACTTGAATATAATTTTTATAGTTTTTGTAAGTCTAGGGCAAGCTGAAAGAAATGCCAGAAGTATATTTCCTTGATAGATTGGCTATGTCTGCTATTATAGATTCCTTATTCTCTGTATCTTTTTGAGTTTCTATGAAAATCATTGTGGCTAATTTACTTACAATTCAACATGGTCAAACAAAGAATTTTTACAAGAAGAGCTGGCGTCAGAAACAGAAAGGAATGTTGACCCTTGGGCAAACTCCCATTACACTCCTTTCTCCTTCACACTGTTTTCCTCTGTGCCAAAGCAGTACTTGTAAAGAATGTCACATAGGGCTAAATGTTACTGAGTTAGTACTCTGCTATGATGCAAAATTAAAAATTAAAAACAAAACAAAACAAAAAAAAAACCACCAAAAAGTCTGTGCTTTGCTGTCACTGCAGCTAAGACTTTACATGAAATCAAATAACATAGCAGTCCGTTGAACAGATTAAAGCAGGAGATTAACATAGAGAATTTGAGTAATAGTTTTCTACCATACCCAATGACCCAGTCAATGGCAGAGGAAGACATTCTTTGAAATTGTTTACCTTTGGTAGCTGGGGCGATAGCTCAGTTAGATGCTATATGCGTAAATACTAGAGCCTGAGTTCAATGTCCAGCACCCCTGTAAAATAATCCCAATGTTGGGCAGGCAGGGATGCTTGGGGAACTCGAAGGCCAACCAGCTTAACCTAAAGGACAAGACGTAAGACACATAGAGACTCTGTCTCAGAGATGGTAGACAGTGCCTGTGCAAATTCAATCAAGATTGAACTCTGGCTTCCACATGTGCATGTATGTATACGTTTCATGTGTACACACAAAATGCAAAAATGTGTCTATTCTAAATATCTTCAATCATATTTCATGTTGTCATTCCAGCAGATATGTCCAACCTGCGGTTCATGGGCCACACGTAAAAGACAACCTAGACAGTCTTAATGAGACCTGATGATAGGCTAGGGTCAGTTGTAGGGGAGGAGGTCCCCACCATCAGTAGACTTGGAGAGCGATATAGGGGGAGAAGAGTAAAGGAGGGAAGGTTTGGGTGGGAGGAGATGAGGGAGGGGGCCACAGCCGGGATACAAATTGAATAAATTTTAATTAATAATAATGAAAAATAAAAAGGATAGCTATGAATGCAGCCCAACAGAAATATTTTTCAGTTTTCTTTATTTCCCCTTCTCTCTCTTTCTAGTAACTTCATTTTGCGGTTCTCAAGTGTGATTTTTGTACAGGACATTACTGTCTAAAGGTTAGTAGATATCGATATCACTGATATAATAGTTGGGTTCTGGATTGCTTTTTAAAGGCTCATGTTTTAAAGGCCTAGTTATCAGTCTATGGCTATTGGAATGTGGCAATGTTCTTATAATAGCTCTGACAGCAGAGAATGAGACTCTTAAGCTCAGGGTCCTGGGTTTAAGCCCTATGTTGGGTGCCATGTATTGTTATAAACAAAAATAAAACTTCCAAAAATTCTATTTTACCAATAAACACTCAGGGATTAGATGCTGGGTTGAAAACTTGCTAGCTCAGAAAGGCAGAGAAAGCATCCAACTGACCTTCCTTCTCTGCTCAGGTCTGGATGAAAAAACCCCAAAGGTTCACTAGCTCACCTGACTGCCCAGGAGGAAAAGGCCCAAAATCCCATGGCTTGTTAACTCAAAGCCCAAAAAGCCAGGGAGCTGAGGAGCTGAAGTCAGAGCTAACATCAGAGTTTAAGCTAAAAGTCCTTTTTTACTTCTCCCCACTGTCTTAAATACCCCTCAACTCATAGTCCTTTCTATTCTTTAATCCCTGTCAGCTGGTTTCTTGCTCCACCTCTTGACATAGGGCTAACTTTATTAAATCCTGTGTACAGAAAGCTCTTGGATTAAAGGTGTGTGCTAGATCTGGGTGAACCACACCATAATCACCTGTTTACAATAAACAGAAAGTGCTTGGATTAAAGGTGTGTGATAAGGCTCAACAATACCAAACAGGAGACAGGGTTTTGCAGTTCACAGTTTTGGACTTCACAGTGGAATCAAATATCCCGAAACATGGCATAACCTTTAGAGTAGTGGATTAGTAAAGGAATGTTAGATTGTGCAGAGGAGCGTAACTGCGCAGAGGACATAACCTCAGCCATTTTTCTCTACCTCAGTTCTACTTGGATGCAGTGCTGAGACGCTGAGACTAGCCTTCTCCACCATACACACTTGCCTTGAGATAACATGCTGTAATCAGCTCAGAGCAACACGGTCAGGCAAAAAATTAAACTAACAGCTGG
Organism: Psammomys obesus; assembly: GCF_907164565.1. NCBI lineage: Eukaryota > Metazoa > Chordata > Mammalia > Rodentia > Muridae > Psammomys > Psammomys obesus. Next base: position 30,123,762 of record NW_026591086.1, read on the forward strand.
TGAGATTAACTCTTAAGTTTTTTCTCAGATAACTGTCAGACTGTCAGGAGGCTAACATATTGGTCTAAATATCCTTTAAAATATGTGGAAAGATGCACACGGTATAACTGCAAAGCCACTCAATTGATTCAGGGACTTGAGTCTGACCAAGTTTGGTAAGGGGTGTAGATTCCAGCTACTGACAAAAATTTTATTTTGAGAAAAAAAAAAAATCCCACTCACTCAGTCTCTCACTAAAGTTTTGATTTAACTCATGTTATATTAAAATGGTTGTTGTAGAAAATATCTAAACTCAGAATAAAGCATTGAATTTAAAGCCCTGTGGTGATCAGAACGATGGATCAGAGTGGATTTGGAGAAAGTCAGTTTAGACTTCATAGCCCACAGTCTCTTATCTACGAATTAAGATGAAAAGTCTAGATTTTGATGCATGAGCTCTTTATATTCATTACTCTCTAATGTCACTGTGTTGTTAGCCATAGAACCTGATAGGCAAGCATTTCAGTATTGTTCTCATTTTACATAAGACGGGCACTACACATAAAAAATATTATGATTATATTATTCTGGTAGACTGTTTTATCCTTTGGGTTGCATTTATGTTTTTGAATGTGAAATTACATTTCCAGTTAAGTCACCTATTTCTCTATGTAAGTGGACACCTAACAGTTTCTTCAGACAGAAAGGTTTCTCTTAGTCACAGCGGAAAAGCTAACATTTTCAAGAGACAATCTAAATACAGTAACCTAGGGCAGGCCCCCAAATCAGGTACTTTTTTAAAATTAATTGATTTAGTTATTCTCTTAGTCCCCTCCATCCGCTGACATGTGGCAGACAGCAGAGCTTGTACAGAACTGAGGTTTCTTCCTCACACCTCTTCTGCCCTTTTCTGCTCTGTGTGAATAGTAGTAGATCTTTTCTCATCCACTGAATGTAAATTTTAATAAGAAAATTGTCTCAGGTAATATTATGCATTTTCATTTATTTCTCATTATGATTTTATATCATAATCAATTGAATGACATCAGTTTAATAAAACATTCCCTTATTGATTATGAGAACTAACATTTACATTTTGACCAGATTTGATTTGGAACACCTAGTTTATGTTATTGCAGATCGCATTTACTTTATTTACTATTTCTATAAAGGTATTTGATGACTTTCATTTAAAAAAAATCATTCATATACTGATCACTGAATTTCTCTCCATTTCCAATGAACTGAATTGGATCACAAAAAAGTATATATTTAGGCTGAAACAACTTTTAAAGAGAAAGTCTTAATTATGAGGCAATGAAATGACTTGTAAGAGACTGACTGCCCAAAGAAAACAACTTTCCTGTTGAGGCAATAGAAGGTAGTGTGTTTTAGAGCCAAATAGATTCACATTACCACAACATGGTGACAGATTCACAAACTTTCATAGTTATAGAACAAAAATATCTGAATCTGTAATATCCCATCTCTCCAAAATCACTAAATTTAAAGGGTCCATCAGCCTTGTGGAATCCTTAGAATGGGTGTTATTTGTTATTGTTGTTTTCATCTGGGTGTTTGTTTTGTTTTCTCCTGGAAACCAGTTCACAGGATTGATTTGAGGTAAAATCAAACTTAAAATTAGAATAATTTATATAATTTTATTTTCTGAAAAATGTTGCAGTTGCTTGTCTGAGTGCAAGCAGTTAGTACACAGTCTTGGGTAATAACTTCACTTTGTCCATTCTTTCTTGCATTCCACGCTTATCAGTAAGGACAGAGACTGGTGAGGTTCATATTCATGTTTAAAGTCAGGCTCTATGAGGATTTTTAATGAAGGTATGTCTCTGCAGTTTTCATATGGTACTGACGTCTGAGTTAAAGCATTCTACTTCTCACAGTCTTAGATAATAAGTAGTCCCATATGACTGTAACCCTCAGACAAATTAAGGAACATACCTCATTAAATAACCAAAGATCCCTGAAGCTGAGAAGATGGCTCAGCTAGGAAAACACTTGCTGTGCAGCTCAAGGATTTGAATTTTAATCAAACAACCCATGTAAGGGCTGAATACATAGTGTGACTACATGCAATTCTAACAACCCTTTGGGGATGTGAAAGAGACAGAGGAATGCGCACGGGCATGTATGCCATCTAATATGGACAGGGTGTACAGCAGGACCAGTCGTACATCTTGTCGAAAACAAGGAAAAGACACAGACCTACATTTGAATTTGTCCTCCGATCTCCATACATTTTTTTTATAGCATGCACATGCATGCATCCACATAGGAATACAGGCGCACACACACATATATACACACACACACACACAGAGAGAGAGAGAGAGTCAAATATCTCAAAATATGCTATAATTTGCCAACTTTAAATTATGTCTGAAGATCATTATTTTGAAGGTCAAATCAAATAAAGTAAAACAAAACAAACAAAATAATGTAAACAAGCCACCTCCAGTGAACATGCGTATATGTTTACACTTGGATTATTTTACCACCACTTTTCATTGAAATGTCATTTTCTCACTGCTTCTCAAATGTTAATACACTCATGAATCACTTGAGGAAACCTTTAAAATGCAGATTATGAGAAAAGAAGTGTGGAGTGTGCCCCAAATCCTCCCATTTATGCAAATTTCTCGGGAAAATTTTCTATGCTGATATTCAGGAAACTTGTGTTGAGATGCAGCGACGTGTGTTTATTTGGCTCGATTCTATCGTTTCTCAATTAAAGTCAAATTTCTCAGACTTCATCATGTTTCCGAACTCGCTTGAGGTATTTTTAAAACATGCTTTGCTTCTTTCCACGGAGAAATGATGACTCGGTAGGTTTGGTGTGAAACATAGGATCTTTCAAATTCCAGAGATGTCCCACTCTATGTCCCAGTCTGCCACTAGCCCCAAGGCTTCAGTTTCCTTTGCCAGCACAGGCTTCCTAGAACACGAGCTTTATGGGAATGTTTAGCAGTAGTTGCATAAAATTGTCTTTGGTAAAATCTCACTACAGCATGACTTCACATGCTGATGATTCCCCAATATACATGCAGTCATTTGGTTTTTTCTTTGACCTTATAGAAAACCTATCTTTCACTTGCCTGTATCATTACCTTTCAAATTATCAGTTTAAAAAAATTAAATAAAAGTCAGTGTTTCCATTTTCATGCTTGCTTGTTAGTCATGTACTTCATTTATTTATCCATTCCTTCTTCCTTTTCTCATTTGTTTATTTGTTCACTTAAACATTCTATAGTCAAGGATATCCTAGAAATCACTATGCAACCAAATTTGGCCATTTTCTTGCAGCACTCATCCTGCCAAGTACTGGAATCACAGACATAATCCTCCACACTCAGCTTCCATTCATCATTCCTAAATAAATATTACTCACACAACGGATGTTTCAGAAAAAGTACATAATTAGGAATTCAGTTATCTTTTATACCTGTTAGGCAGAAATCTAATCTTTGTTTCTTTACACTAGTTCCCTTTCTGCTCTTTCTGTGCTACAGGAAACAATCAGTGATTATGTCGAATCACATAGCAAAGAATTTTAATAAATTTACTAATTCATTGGATTTTATTTTATAAAAGAGGTTAATGGAGGCCTCAAGATGGAGCCGAATACAAGATACTAAATGGAAAGCCTTTGAGTTTGGTTTCATTTCTTTCTCTTCCTCTCTTTCTTCCCCTTTCTTTCTTTCTTTCTTTCTTTCTTTCTTTCTTTCTTTCTTTCTTTCTTTCTTTCTTTCT
>NW_026591086.1:30127518-30161414 GCF_907164565.1 Psammomys obesus
TCTTTCTTTCTTTCTTTCTTTCTTTCTTTCTTTCTTTCTTTCTTTCTCAAGATAAGGTTTCTCTGTGGTGTAGCCTTGGCTATCCTGAACTCAATTTGTAGATGAGGCTGGCCTTGAACTCACAAAAATTTGCTTGTCTAAGCCTCCCTGAGGCATGAGTCACCACACCAGGGCTCCCAAGGTCAGTTTCTAAGACCTGACAGCATTCTTTATTTTTCAGGCTGTATCTTACTCATCTCGACTTCACACATTTAAGGAATGTATACAAACAACAAACTGAATGGGCTGGAAGCTCATTACCGCCCAGTGCCTCCAGTCAAGGAGCCAGCCACGTAGGATCTTCGTTATGTGAGACTTTTAACTGTGTCAACCCATCTGAACACCTGCGACAATAATGAATTGAGAGTAGGATACAATCTTATGGTTCCATACCTGTGAAACTGGGGAAAGTTGCTCCTGGGCAATACAGACCACATATGCAGCACACGTCTTCAAATTCCCACAGCTGATTGCCTGACAACTCTTTTATTCTACGCAGTCCTTCACAAATTCAATAGCTCCAAATCACTACAATTTCGTAAGAGGTCTTATGTATGTCTTCTAGTTTCTATATATTTTGTTCTGTAAAGTCTAACCAGAGGCTATAGATGTATTTTAGTTTTACTTTGGGTGATAACAAATTACCACAAATTTACTGTCTTAGAACAACAAACATTTACTCTCCTACAATCAATAATCTGGAATCAATTTCTCCAGGGTAAAACCACAAAATCCACAGGCAGGTTTCTTCCTAACATCTCTTTCTGCAGTATTTCTTTCCAAATACTTTCTGTTTTTGTAATGTGCTTCTTTCCACCTTTTTTTGAAGCTCACCATTTCATCTCTACCTTTCTCAATATTTCCTGTGTCATGCAAGGACTTGCAAGCATACAAAGACTATTATTATTATATTGAGCTATCCAGAACAGCTTCCTTCAGGAGACATTTAATTGCATCCCAAAATTACCTTTTGCAAATGACAACTTACCAATACATTCTTAGGAATCGTGAGAGGACTGTTGAGAAGATGGACAATTTAGAATCCTATAATTCACCTTATCACAGTATTTGGGCAGAATGTCTCTCCTCTTGCTTCCCATGACAACCTGGTAAAAGCCACAAACCTTTCTTTGGCTAAGGTGTTCTGGATCAGTTTGTCTCTACCAAATCTTTCATTCCCTAACCCACTTCCCTAAATGTCTGTGTTGCTCCATCACATTGGCTTAGTTGCATTGTCTTAAATACACAGATCATAGCATACTCTTAGGTCTTTGGATTTACTGTTGTTTACGCATAGACTATTCTCAATGATTTTAGAGTAACTCACTTTTTCCTCCTATTAAGGTGTCTCTAAAAAGATAATTTCTCATTGATGCATTTCTAGTACACAACTAAAAATATTCTCCACTGAGACATTCTCTAGCTCTATACCCATCTTCAGGGTATCTTCACTTTTGTTTGTTTTGGGGTAGCACTCATCACTATCCCACAGAATATATTTGTTTGTTAAGGGTCTATCCCTCAAGCTAGAGAATAGATAGTTTGCCTTAAATAAGACCATCTTTAATATTTCTCATGATAAGTTTTATATTATTATCAGTAATTACTAGTATATTTAAAGAGGGGAATAGAAGATTTACTAGGCTTCCATATCATCAATGTAACAAGAAGACCTCTTTACAAGGCATTATGTGGCAATCTCCATGAAGAAGGTAGTTCACAGTACTAATTCTAATCCACATATGAGAAACATGGATAACAAAGAAGTCCATACTATAATGTTTTATAAAGATAATACAGCATGCTTAAGTAATGTCACTAGGACAAAATAGGTACATGCAAAGAACTATTGTATTGCACCTAACTTCGGAACTGAAGCAACTTTTACTGCCCCCAAATAAAGTGTAATTACACTGCTTCCTCCATCCCAGGTTTCTACTTAATCTGCCCGACAGTTCATTATTCGTTTAACAACAGAGCTCTTTAAGTGGTTTCAGAAATACAGACTCACACAATATGCAAGAAAACCATCTTTTAAAGCCTGAAGATACCAAAGTAATTATTAACAATTACTCAGAGACGAAGCCAAGCCACAAAGAGATGCATGTCACTGCAGGACTTAGGCTTTTTTTTTTTTTCTTTTTTTAACAGGTATATGCAAAATTGTTCAAGTTAAAGAATTGTTTAGAAAAAATAAATAAATAAAAGTTGATTAGCAAAACAACTTTATATCCCATAAATACAGTATCTTAAAGGAATAAAAGATACAATTACTTTTTGTACGCGTCCAAGAAGATTGAGGTTTTAAAATAAGTTAATGCTTCATGTAAGAGCACCTATAGAATATCACTGTGACCTTTATTGCTTAAACTCAGCCACACATAAAATTGTGAAAATAAAATATTATATTTTGAAAGAGTGTCCTAAGGGAACTGCTGAAAATGCCATTACTCTATTATTGAAAATGACCTACATAAAAGAGTATTATATAGAGAATATCCCTCAGGGAGATACAGCAGATTACGCTTATATCCTAAACTGAATGTTTATTTCTTAGAAGAGCTTGCAAATAGAGAGAAATCAGTTCATTAATACACACATCTCTGAAAGATAAATTCATCCATAAAGTGATAAATATATTAGAATTTTGTAAAATCTGTAAAACTTGGCAGAGAAGTCTACATTATTTTCTTCTCTGCTTATTGTCAATCATTGGTTACCTTTTTGATGGAAGAACAGTTATGCCTTTTAATAGGTTGATCATTAGTCTCAAATATTCAGTAGATACACTGTTTCAAGATTTATCAGAGAAATGTTACTACTCTTTTATACTATAGTGCATATAAAACACCATTTTTGTCTGACATACAAAAGTTGTTGTGTATTTTTTTAATTCTTTATTAATTACACTTTATTCACTTTGTATTCCCCTGTGGTTCCCTCCCTCATCCCGTCCCAATCCCTCCCTTCTTCCACCGTCTGCATGCATGCCCCTCCCCAAGTCCACTGATAGGGGAGGTCTTCTTTTCCTTCCTTCTGATCCTAGTCAATTAGGTCTCATCAGGAATGGCTGCATTGTCTTCTTCTGTGGCCTGGTAATACTGCTTCCCTCTGAGGGGGAGATAGTTAAAGAGTAGGCCAATCAGTGCATTTCAGAGACAGTCCCTGTTCCTATTACAATGAAACCCACTTGGATACTGAACTGCCACGGGCTATATCTGTGCAGGGGTCTTAGGTTATCTTATTTGTAATAGTCAGAAGCTGGAAACAGCCCAGATGCCCCTCAATGGAGGAATGGATGCACAAATTGTGATATATCTACACAATGGAATATTACTCAGCAATAAAAAACATGGAAATCATGAAATTTGCAGGTAAATGCTGGGATCTGGAAAAGATCATCCTGAATGAGCTATCCCAGAAGCAGAAAGATGCACACGGTATATACTCACTCATATAGACATATAATATAGGATAAACCTACTAAAATCTGTACACCTAAAGAAACTAATCAAGAGGGAAGACTCTTGCTAATAAGTTCAATTCCTATCCAGAAAGGCAAAGAGGATGGACATCAGAAGAAGGAGAAAATAGGGAACAAGTCAGGAGCCTGACACAGAGGACCTCTGAAAGGCTCTGCCCTGCAGACTATTAATGCAGATGCTGAGACTAATGGGCAACCTTTGGGCAGAGTGCAGGGAATCTTAGGAAAGAAGTGGGAAACAGTAAGATCTGGAGAGGACAGGAGAGCAACAGAACCAAAAAATCTGAGCACCGGTGTCTTTCCTGAGAGTGATACTCCAACGAAGGACTATGCATGGAGTTGTTGTGTACTTAATGTGCTTTAACATTTAATCAATGGACACAATGTTGATGGACACAAAGCAGCCATCAACACATTGTGTGGAGTCACACCCCAGGGGACACATCATCACAGTTTCTGCATCTATGGATCAGGAAACATCTCTGAAGAGAGAACTGAAAGACTTTTAGAGTTAGAATTCTGGGAAGTCTGTTGTAAAACTGTCATTCCTAGAAATGATTGCTTAAAGAAGACTGAATTAGTAGCAATACCAATTGCCATATGAATAGGTGCACGGCTACTCTTGATTGTCAAATTGACTACATCTGGAATTAATCAAAATCTAAATAGATGGGTACACCTGTGATAGATTTAGCTTAACTAGATCATTTGAACGGGGAAGACCCACCTTTAATTTGGCTCACCCCTTCTGGTTCAGCTTGTGTAAAGAACAGAAGAAAGCTCTCTCTTTGCCTACTTGCCTTCACTCTGGCTGGCAAGTCCATTTCTTTACTGGAACTAGAGCCTACTTCTTTGAGCATATACCAAAGCCCAACTGATTTTTGCACTTTCTCTTAATAGACAGCCATTGTGTTTGACCAGCTGAACCATATCTATCTATGTATCTATATATCTATGTATCTATATATCTATGTATCTATCTGTCTATCTATCTATCAATGTATCTCTCTATCTCTCTATCTTTCTCTCTCTCCCTCTACCTATCTATGTATCTATCTATCTACCTATCTATGTATCTATCTATCTACCTATGTGTGTGTGTGTATATATATATATATATATATATATATATATATATATATATATATATACATGTAGAGTACTAAGCATTGGAACAATATACATTCACACACGCGCACACACACAAAAAATGAATTGAGGATAGGATATTATATATAAATACACACACACACACACACACACACACACACACATATATATATTCGAGTACAAAAGAAAACTCCATTCCCAAAATTTTAAAATGGAGTCCAAATATCCAGAAATAGGCCCAATCTTTACTATAAGAGGATTTTAGGCAATTAGATAAAAGTCAGCATTTCTTATAAACTTGTGATGATAGTTCCCCTCTACGAAAAGAACTCATTTCTGTTATCACTGACGGGACAAATGGCTATCTGTGAAGCCTCTTAGCAAACCAATACACATGCTAGACTCCAGGATTACTCAATATCACACGGGATTGTGACATATCTCAAAGCTATTATCATAGCTTTTCTCACCACCACTCCTCCAGAAAATTCAGGGCAGCTCATGGAGTCCCACCCCATAGCTACTCATTCTCCTTCTAACCCTGCTATTATGACCTGCTCTCATTTGCTTCTTCTCCCCTCTCCTTTGCAATCTTTCTATCTCCCTGCTATGCTCCTGCTTCTTTCATGTCGAGTCTTCTGGCCATATTATACTTTCTCTTTCTGCCTTTGGAGGTTCTCTCTCATATCAACAATAAAAACCACCCCATCAACAAACAGTGGAGTGGTCCTGTCCAGTTTGTGTGTGTGTGTTCACATAAACACACAAATACATGCATGTAACAAAAATAAAAAAAAAGAGGCTTTCTACTTGACAATAGAGGAATCCTGGGGGAGGACATAGGGAGGGTACATGGGTAGGAGTAAAGGAAGGAAGAAAGAAGGGAAAAGTGATGTAATTATATTTCTTTTAAAAACATATTAAAACTTTAATAATTCCTCCAGATGATAAAATCTGTATGGAAATATGTAGGGATAGCATGTCTTAGGAAATGTAAGAAAATTGGAAGGAGGCCGATAATTTCTATATCTAGGAAGAAATCACTTACTAAGCATTTTTAAAATAATTCTGAGGCATTGCCTAGTTTTTTGTTTGGTTATCTCAATACCTTGTGAGGAGTTATAAATAATCACATTTGCTTCCTATCAAAATCTGTTCACTCTTTACACTAAATCCATTTGTAGTTTACAGTATGTATTAGTAAAATGACTCATCTCTTTGGCATAATTGCTGATTGATTACTAATTTCACTAATGGCACAATTTTATTGACCAATATGTGTGTGTAACTCTTTGGGAGAATATCTATCTTACAGTTGGAGCCTTGGAGAGATGCTTGAATAAAAACACAAGGACTTTTGAGGCAGATGGCACATGACCATGACTTTGAGCTACAGAAAATCTGAGGCAATTGTCAATTCACCATGTAAAAGTATGACTCTCCAGTAGCCAGACTTTGTGCGTCTTCCAGAGACTTTGGAAAGAAAACTAGGAAGAGCAAAAGCACTAGCTGATAAGAATGTAATAAAAGGAGGCCAGAAACTGATAAAGGAAAAAAAAAAGGACCACAAACCCTAGGTCTGACAGATTAAGGTAGAGTGAGAAGCACTTAGAACCTGCAAAGAACTAAGCATCCATTCAGAAAATGAGAAAATAAAGAAGCAAGATAACATAACTTAAAGGGTAAAGCAAACCCATTATCTCACCCTTTCTTATCTCCCTAGTCCCTCATAGTGACTATATTGAACTCCAGGGCTCAAAAGACAAATTAACAATGAAAGGATGGAAATGTTAATAAAAATGATTTGATCCCTAAAATTGTCAACATGTATTATCTTATATTAATCTCAGTAATAGTGGCCCCACAAAGGCTAATAATGAATTAAAATCAAGAATAAAATGTAGAAAAATTTCTGTTACTTTACAAATTACATGACATGCTATTTTAACTTACCCTCCCCTTATATTTAGTGCAGTGGCCTGAATCAAGACATTAGCCACAGGGAGCCTGGTGGGAAAATGCTCTACCATTGAACAGCACCAGCAAACCTCTTTAACACGTATTCCCACTGACATTCAGACTTTGAAACTCTACATGGTATACATGTAGCTTTAAATTATGTTTGTAGTTAGACACAAATGAGTCAAACAAACATGTGTAACTAGGGAATATATAGGTAATATAGAGATAAAAGTGATAGGCAAGTTATTAGTATAACAAACTAGAATAAAATTGATTTAAAATTCCAGAGAGGCCTTGTAAGTTTTTATGAAGTATGATAACAGAAGATGAATGAGCTGAACGTGATGGCACAGTCCGTTCATACCAGCGCTACAGAGAAGCATGCAGATCTGAGTTTGAAGCCAATCTGTCTACATACTGAGTTCCAAGAGAACCCGGCTTACATAAAAAGACCCTGTCTCAAAAAAAAATAAAAAATAAAAAAAAATAGAATGTCCCAGTATCTTTTAAAAAATATTTTTAAGTTATAGATATTACATATTCATATAGTCAGGAGTTGCTCCTCTTTGGTTTTTAGAGAGACAGAGATTGTTCTGTAAATGTTTGATATAGCATTTTGATACAATTTTTGTACAGAACAGAATGGTACAAAAGTCTTTGGTTATATATTGACTTCTTTAATTAGTCTCTGTGACTCAGTCTACCACATGAGTAAAATCACAAAACAGCATATGTTATCAATATTACTTAGGGTATCATTTGGTCTCTCTCTAACTGTATCATGAACCTTTATTTTTGATCTAGATGACTGACTGTCAAGGGTTGCACGATCTTTAAACTTTTAATGGGATTTATAAAGTTTATCTCTTTGGAACAAATGGTTTCAGTATGGTTCAAAAATAATGACTCACGTTATTTTTTTAACCTTGTTGAAACATTCTAAAATGTTCTCTCTTCATCACAGATTTCTTTAAGACAGTAGGCAGCATCTATCACTATGATGTGATTGATACGTCAGTTAAACAGAGAATATATTGTATTGATCAATATCACATCTACAAAATACCAATACAACACATTATATTTACAAAATATCAATATATACATATGTATGTATAGCATATATGCATATACACATACGTAAACACACAGGTATCATTGAAATACTATTTAAATAGTACTATATAAATAAGATTATTTTAGTTAATGTAACTTCATGTGTGTAGGTCTTAGTTGTATTCTCCAAGCCTGATGTAACTAAAATATGACAGAGATGGTAAATAATGAAGTGGTTTGATTGGACCACTGCATGTAACTGAGTATTCTCCCTTGAAGCATCACCACTAAAACAAGTCCCTTTCCCTTTCCAAGTGTTTGCTAATTCAAATGCTTGGTTTCTTGGTGATTACTGGCATTATCCACTAAAACATATTTTCTTATGTTGAATGTATTACGCACACTTTAGCATATTCTGACACTGCTAGACAATTTCACTTAATTGAAAATGTGAATTAGACTCTGAATACATACTAGTGATTAGAACCTGCCATAGGCATGAATCAAGCCACATTCTAAAGTTCTCCTCAGACACTTTGCCAATGGACTGCTTTATGTATTATTAAAAAATCACACATTTTTAAAAATATCAGATAATAGTCCTCTGTCCCATGTAGGGTTCAGAAGCAGTGGAAGGGAGGGAACAGGACTGGAGCCTATCATAGGTGTCCTCTGAAAGGCTCCACTCAAAAGGGGATCAATCAAAGCAGATGCAGAGATCCGCAGTCAAACTTTGGGCAGAGGGCATGAAATCTTATGGAAGAATGGGGTGGGGGAGGGGTGGATAGAAGGACCCAGAGAGAACAGGCGCTCCACAAGAACACCAACAAAGCCACAAATTCTGGGCCCACGAGGTCCTGCAGAGAGTGATGCACCAATCAAGGATCATGCATGGAGAGGACCTACACCCCCTGCTCAGATGAAGCCCATAAGCAGCCCAGTCTCCACGTTGGTACCCTAGTAAGGGAGCAGGGGCTGTTTCTGATATAAACTCATTTGCCCATTTTTTGGTCACTGGATTGGGCTTGCCAGTCCACTAAGGAAGATGATTCTAGCAGTCAGTCCTGATTACACTTGATAGGCTAGGGTCAGAAGACAAGGGAGGAGGACTCCCCTTTCAGTGGACTAGGAGAGCAGGATAGGGACAGAAGAGGGAGGAAGGGTGGAGCTGGGAGGAGAAGAGGGAAGAGGCAACAATATGGGTATAAAATGAATAAATTGTAAAAAAATTAAAAAAATAAAAATCAACTTATTATCAAATTAAGACTATTCTGTTCAATCATTATATAAATTTAAAATTAAATGACAACAGCAAATCATATTTTCATTATATTAAGGTCTCTTTTTTTTTTTTTTCTGGGTGGAATCCAGATAAAGATCAGTGTGATGCCAAACAATTCAGTGCTTATGTAAAACACATTTTTGTCTCATGTTTCCCAGTGCTCTTTCAGAAACTACTATATGAAGCTGCCCTATCAGTCAGAGTCGTGTTGAAGACATATTTTACTTGGTCAGTTCAAGAACAATAATTTGTTCTCATGTATTAAATTCAACTGTAGATGAACAGGTTATGATTTTTATAAACAGAACACTTGTCTGAAAATAAACAAACAAGCAGAAATTATACTCTGCAGTGGTTAAGCCCCCCAAAAGATTTAGCCATATTGGTGCTTTGTTTGTTGTTTTTTAATTCCACAATTTGAAATTGTTGTTTGGGGTTGCCTTTCCAGACAACTTGAAGTTTTTCTCACCGTGGCTCGTGTGGAATAGTTGTGTTTTGCTTCGCACAGGTTCTCTATTTTTTCACTGGCACTGCTGCCCTGTTGAACTTAGCTTCAGAACCAATGGCCGAAAAATACTGTAGGCCAGTGCTGCAAAGACCTCACTAACTCCATGAAACTTGAACTGTGAGTGAAGCTGAGAAAATCTATGAGCAAAGAAGGCATGGCTGTTATTGTTTGAAAATGAAGGCAACCTAATATCATATTGGTTTGATGTCTCCCTAAAAGACACACGAGATTTATGCTTGTGGGTTTCTTTTATTCTTTTAATTCTGCTTTAAGAAAACATTCTGAAATCACACTATCTAAGCCCTTACCAAGTTACAGAACATGAATGGAGATGAGTCAAGCCACCTCCATTTCCCTGGTTATCTCAGTGACAGATATAAAATCACTTATGATTGTTTAGGCTGAGGTGATTAGTAGCAGTTGTGGAAATGACCAACTCGGTTTGCCACCTATTTACTCCCTAAGTGTGTCAACACGTTCATCCAAGATTGGACATGGTAGAGTTGAACTTGAGTGGCAGCACTTAAGAAAACATTAGGGACAGGATAGCAGTCTGGATTTGAGGTAAGCCAGCACTCTATCCTTGTTAAAGATTTCCCACCTTGTGCTGACACTTCTGTTCTCAAGCCATCTGTTCCCTTCATATCATTAGAGAACAAGGCACAGACCACATTTGTTTCCTGTGTTTATTTAGCTGTATACTTATTAGTGACTGCATTAATTAAAAACCTGTGTCTTCAGATACAAAAATTAACTACGTGGACATGGAAATTATAGTCTAGAAAAAAAAAATGTGTCTTTTTCTGAAGTAGATTCAATGATTTAAAAGTGTAGATGTGTATTTAGATTGATTGCAAAACCTCTTTGTTAATATGTTTTCTGGCATTTGCATGTGGTGCTTCCAACCGAAGTTAGCAGACAAAAAAAAAAAATACTTTTGTTAATTAATTATTTTTATTTTTATTAATTATAATTTATTCACTTTGTATCCCCCCTGTACCTCCATCCTTCTTCCCCTCCCAATCCCACTCTCCCTCTTCCCCACTTCTGTCCCTCTCCCAGTCCACTGATAAGGGAGGTCCTCTTCCCCTTTCCCTCTGATCCTAGTCTATCAGGTCTCATCAGTACTGGCTGCATTGTCTTCTTTTGTGACCTGGTGGGGCTGCTCCTCCTCAGGGGGAGGTGATCAATATATTTTTTAAATTGTACTGCATTCTGACTTTCTGCTTTTAAAAGTAAAGATACAGTTCTAACAGAACTGCAAAGTAAGATGAGGGAGAAAACAATGACTCCATCTCCTAGCATTAAGATATTCAGCGTTTTCCTTTCTTGACAAGAATAGCGGCACAGATGTTAATTGTGCTACACAGAAGTACCCTTCAATACATGGAAAGTCCGTGGCCTCTGCACCCTCTGTCCTTGCTTGGGTTTCATGACTAAACTCATATGGGAAAACAAAGAAATAGATCTTGAACAATTATTTCAAATAAAAATATTCCAATCTTCCACACATTCTCAGCCACAAATGGATGTAGTTCAAAAGTAAAATTTAGGGAAAGAACTAATCTAGCATTTTTGTTAAATAAGAATTTCAGATACGCTTAAGCCAGACACTTTCACTCAGTGAACTAAGTTGTTAAGAAATAGTTCCAGAATGGTGGCTCATTTAAAGACAGCCGGGACCTGAAGTATATGTTCGTGCTACCTCTCCACCTAAAGTACCACAGCAGTGAGATCAGAAACAAAACATTATCACCGAGAAAAAGCCAAGGATTGCTTGGTTTTCATCTAAGGAGGTGAAGAAATGAACTTTTTTTTTTTTTTTTTGGCTTCACTTTTATATTTGGAAGTATAGTTTTAAAAACCAGGTTTTACTTGATAACATAGAGGATTTTCTTATGATAAAGTCTTTAAACACTTTTGTTCTTTGTGCCTGGAATCTTCTTTTTTGTCTAGACCCCTACTCAGATGTAGCCCATGGGCAGCTCTGTCTCCATGTGGGGCCCTAGTAAGGGGAGTAGGGGCAGTCTCTGGCATGAACTCAGTTACCTGCTCTTTGATCACCTCCCCCTTGTAAGGTGGTCTTACTAGGCCACAGAGAAAGAGGATCCAGACAGTCCTGATGATATCTGATAGGCTAGGGTCAGATAGTAGGGGAGCAGGGTCTCCCCTATCAGTAGACTAGGAGAGGGACATAGAGGGGAAGAGGGAAGCAGGGTAGAACCAGGAGGAGATGAAGGAGGGGGCTACAGCTGGGATACAAAGTGAATAAATTGTAGTGGTAATAATAATAATAATAATAATAATAATAATAATAATAATAAACAACTAATGAAGCTTTTGTTCTTTTATTGGTTTTGTTCTGCTTTGGAACTTACTATCTTAACCCCATGGTGACATCAAATCTTGAGGTTTTGAAGTGAGTGTCTGAGGTAAGTCTCTGTTACAGCCAGCCCTTCTAACTCACCAGCATGTTAAGATGCTTGCATTTTAAAAAGTGAGAGACAAGAAGCTTTAATGTTTACTGTAGAGATATCCTCCAGGAAGCACACCCTATTATTCCCATAAGAAAGGATCAGCACAATCATATTACTCCATGTGGTGTGTGTGTGTATGTTTGTGTGCATGTGTATATGCATGTATGTATATAGGTATGTATGTATATATGGGAGTGCTGGTCAGAGGCCCACCCCAAGTGCCATTTTTTAAGTTTTATATGACAGGCTATCTTACTGAGACACAGATTGAATAATTAGCCAATGCTGGCTGGGCAGAGAGAGTCCTAAGGTTTTTCCTCTCTCTTCTTCTTCTGAGCTGGTAAAATAAGCATGTGCTGCTATGACCATATTTTTCCATTGATGATGGGATTGAACTCAGTTCCTCATGCTGTTCAACAAGCACTTTATCCAGTGAACTATCTTCTCAGCTCCCCACAATGCCTGCTTTAAATATCCCTCTTTCCCCCACAATTTTGATACAACACCACTCTTTGAAAGACTGAGTGCTCTCTGCACACCATTCTGAATTATCATTGTGCTCCTGCCATTTTAGATTCTCTATGAAAGACTCTGAAGAATGAAGAACAGAGAAGTGAGCAAAGAACACTAAAAAAGGAAGATGAACTCCTAAGACCCTGCAAGAGCTATTGGACTTGATTGTGATTTGTGACCCGAAATGACAGAGCACTGAGGCTCTGGCTGCACAGTCTACTCCACTGGTCTGTCATGGTCCTCTCACAAGAGAGAAATGTGTCAGCATATTAGTGATTGTTGCAGATAAAACTAAATGTGTTTGACATATCCAAGATAATAGAGAACATCTTCCTTAACCTTATTCATTTCACTAGGGATAGGGGGTTCAGAGAGATAAAGGGATTTGGCAAAGGTCACATACCTACTTACTTAAGGCCAGGATGTAGAGATCCTATTCCAAAATAGATATTGGCTACATCTCTGTATTAGGCACATGAAATGAATTTTAGCTTAACAATGGAAGCCTTAATAAGCATTTCCAGAATAAAACACACCACTAAGTAATATGTGTAATGGTCTCATAGATGAGGGTTGACACAGGTCATTCAATGTTGCAAAAACAATTGTGAAGATAAATTAACAGGAATGTAGGGCAGCAAAAGAAAGAATTAAGAAAAAAGCAAATTATTAGAGAAATAAAAATTTCTTGACAAGCATAATAAACAACTTTACAACAAAAAAATATAGAATCTGTAAGCTGGAATTACCCAAAACAGTTAGTATAGCTCAGCAGGTGGCTAAAGAAAATAAAAATACCTGTGACTTCAGCAAAAATAAATAAATTAATGAATAAACTAGCAAACAGATAAATAAAGTGAATGCATAGTAGGCCCAGAAAACCCATGATCATTCATTCCCAGACGAGGATATAAACAGCAATGCCAGCAATTTGATTAATTTAAGGTGTATTGTATTTTATAACTCATAAGATTGTGATTTTTAATATGGTATAAACAGAGCCTTTGATAGAAGCACGACACACCACTCAAACACTGAATAGAACATGTAGGTATATGTAATAAATATATAAAGTATTTCACATGTTTCCTAGAAACTTTCAGTTCTGTATTAAAAAATCATGCTGATGGTTCAGCTGTGAATGGACTTTGCAGGTCAAGCCTGAGGACCTGTATTTCTGCCCGAGAACCCATGTAAAACACTCCAGTTTGAATTGCACTACTAGGATGGAGCCAGAGATTGGTGAATTCCTCTGGCTCTAGGCCAGGTGCCAAGACTACGTACATGGCAAGCTCCAGACCAAAGCGAGACTCTCTGAAGCATAACAGCAAAAACAAAACAATGACAGCAAAACCCCCAAGTGCATATAAGACATTGATCAATAAACCACGATACAGAACTATTGAGGAATTGTACCAGTTTTATCTTCTGGTCTTCCATGTATGCACACACTTATGCCTTCACACATATACATGCAAACATTTAAGAAGGATATATTTGTCAATTCAATTCTACATCAGATGTCGCTGTTTTTTTGTTTTTTTTTTTTTTTTTTTGTTTTGTTTTGTTTTTCCAAGAGAAAGTAGTTATTCTGCTTATAGATAAAGAAGATTACCCAAGGACTTCAGATTTGTAGCAGACTGCTTCCTTTTCCATGGGCTAAGGTTCAAATACTGGTCTGATATCTCTGGCACATATAATGAATTTTAACCATGCACACACACACACACACACACACACACATACACACACACACACACACACTTATATGTACTATAAAAACTATAAAATTATAATGAACTTTAACTATGAGGTGGAGACGTGGCCTGGAGACAAAAGCTATCTCCAGGACAAAACTAATATTTGTGTTGATTTAAATTCTGTCAGGCCATCACACTGTTAGAACAAACAAGATTAAATTTCTGATTTCTGTGTGTGTGTGTGTGAGAGAGAGAGAGAGAGAGAGAGAGAGAGAGAGAGTAATGTAGCTTAAAAATTTCCATTATTCAATAATCAACAAAAAAATGTAACTAAGAGCCATCACTGTGCATCTGCATTTATACATAGTATGAGTTTTCATTTTTTTTAATTTTATTTTTTTCTTATCAGTTACATTTTATTAACTCTGTATCCCAGCCGTGTCCGATCCCTCATTCCTTCCCAGTCCCTCCCTCCTTCCCTCATCTCCACCGTGCCCCTTTC
The DNA here is from genome assembly GCF_907164565.1 of Psammomys obesus. Lineage (NCBI taxonomy): Eukaryota > Metazoa > Chordata > Mammalia > Rodentia > Muridae > Psammomys > Psammomys obesus. The sequence continues at coordinate 30,142,152 of NW_026591086.1, forward strand.
CAAGTCCACTAATTGAGGGGACTTCCTCCCCATTCATCAGATCCTGTTTTATCAGGTATCTTCAGGACTGGCTGCAAAGCTCTCCTCTGTGGCCTACCTAACAGGACTGCTCCTCCTTTGGGGGGTGGGGAGGCCAAAGAGCCAGTCATTGAGTTCCTGTTAGAAATAGTCCTTGTTCCCCTCATTATGGGAAACCAATTGGTTACTGAGCTACCACAGGCTACATCTGAGCAGAGGTTCTAGGTTATATTCATACATGGTCCTTGGTTGCATGTCAGTCTCAGAAAAGACCCTGTGCCCAGATATATTTAGTCCTTGTGGAGCTCCTATCATTTCCTCATCAAACTAACTCCCCTTCTTTCTTATCATTCCCTGTACTCTGTCAAAGGTTTTCTATATAACTGCCCCTGTTACTTATGATAATATCAGGCAGCAGTCACCCTATTCACAGTCATTAAACGTAATGCTTCCAGGCACTATTGACAAATACCGGTAGTTGTAAAAGATGTGAAGAAGTCACAGAATTAGCTTCACTTCATGATCCTGTGTCCATGAAATCTGACTGAATTAGAATGTGTTGACATTGAGCTCATGTTCATTACAATCACATGAGATTGTTTGGTAGATCTTCCCCACCTCCTACTCAGAAAACTGGCAGATTCCATAACTTGCTTTTTTTTTTTTTCTTGTAACAAACATGAAAACATCTTTCATCTTAACTTTCTGTCAAAGCTATGTCCAGTTTTTGATAGTTTCACTTCCTGAAAATTCCTGAAAGCTCCTGGCTGCCACCACTGATAGTCTCAGCCACTCTACTAGAAATACCATGATGGTACAATTAGGTTCTTTATCACCTTGACTACGTCTCCACGGAGTTTCAAAAGCAAAGGCAAATAAATCTTCTGCAAGTATTGAGTCTTTATGCATACGTAACCTCACAAGTATGCTTTTCTTGTGTAGTCCCTCATCTTCAGACTTTCTCAATTACTAATCCTTTGAGGTTAACTGTCTTACTTTCTTCATTATAACAACATACATTTATATTTCACAGATGTAAAATTCACTTAACTCCTAATTACACTCCTACAAGTGAAATTAACGGCAAACATCTTGAAAATGTATTCAATTCTAAAACATTACAAATTAAAAATAAATGTACTAAATTTGTGTAAAAGTAAGCTTAAAATAATATGACATAATGTCTCCCCCTTCGCCCAGGCTAAGCACAGGGACTCACATTCGGACCTGCCATTTCTCTCTCAGACATGTGAGGAAACTTCAGATGTATTCATTTTCTTCAAAATTCTTCCTTAATCTACTACCTTTTAAGTCTTACGACTTCTTTCTGTATATGAGTCATAAATCACCAACACCTATAAGAATCTCCTTTAAAAAAAAAAAAAAAACTTGAACAATGCAGCCACTTTTGATGAGAACTGATAGACTAAGATCAGAAAGAAGAGGAGAACCTCCCCTATCAGTGGACCTGGGGAGTGGCATGCATGAAGAAAGGGGAGGGAGGGTGGGATCGGGAGGGGAGGAGGGAGGGGCTTATGGGGGGATACAAAATGAATAAAGTATAATTAATAAAAAATTAAAAAAAACTTGAAATGATAACACCGACTCAACAGTTCTGAGATGAAATGTGAGTGTTTGCTTCAGATGGTAAGGAGAACACTCGGAGCCTGTGACGAGAGTTGTATGGGTAAATTGTATAGGTTTATGACGCTCTTGATATTTTTGCTAATGTAAATATCTTACAGTGCAACGTAAAGGTACAGTACCAAAATTTATAATTATAATTTTTATTTTTATATCAATCACAGGTTATTTACTTTGTATCCCAGCCACAGCCCCCTCCTTCATTCTCTCCCAATCCCACCCTGCCTCATTTCCTCCCTGCCCCTTTCCAAGTCCACAGATAAGGGAGTTCCTCCTCCCCTTCCATCTGACCCTAGCTTATCAGGTATCTTCAGGACTGGCTGCAATGTCCTCCTCTTTAGCCTAGCAGGCTGTTCCTCCCTTGGGGGAGAGGGGATCAAAGAGCCAGCCATTGAGTTCATGTCCCTGTTCCCCTTACTAGGATACCCACTAGGAGACTGAGCTACCATGGGCTACATCTGAGCAGGAGTTCTAGATTATATCCATATATGGTACTTGGTTGAAGAAACAGTCTCATAGAAGACCCCTGTGCCCTGATATATTTGGTCCTTGTGGAGCTTCTGTCCTCTCCAGGTCATACTAACTCCTCCTTCTTTCATTTGATTCCCTACACTCTGCCCAAGGTTTGGTTATAAGTCTCAGCATCTGCTTTGACAAGGAAATCATGAAATTTGCAGGCGAATGGTGGGATCTAGAAAAGATGATTCTGAGTGAGGTATCCCAGGAGCAGAAAGACACACAGGGTATATACGCACTTATAAGTGGGTACTAGACCTATAAGATAGGATGAACATACTAAAATCTGTAAACCTAAAGGAGATAAACAAGAAAGAAGACCCGGGGTAAGATGATCAATCCTCACTTAGAAAGACAAATGGGAGGTGCATTGGACATAGGAGAAAACAAGTAACAGGACAGGAGCCTACCATAGAGGACCTCTGAAAGAATCTACCTAGCAGTGTATCAAAGTATCACATTTTGTATTTGGTAGAAATGCAGCCAACAGTTAACAATTTCTAAAGTTGTTTAATTTTATTTGGCTTTGAAGAAGCTCACTTCCCTGAATAGACTCATCACAGAAATTTGAACAGGGAAGGCATCTCTCCCTCTTTTCTCCATATGTACCAAACTCCATATGTACCATACTTCTCAAAGAGTGTCACAAAGTTGTATAATGTAGCAATATAAAACATGGCCTCATAAAAGTATGATTTTGATCACCCAGTTCAAACACCTGAATGGTAGTAAGAGGTAGACTTTGAAGGCTCTTGATAATCTCTCCTTAAATCCTTTTCCATAATTGTGAAATATGATACCTAAATAATTACAACATTATTGGAAGCATGAAAACAAACTAGATAAAACTGTGTGAGCATTATCAAAATCAAAAGACATTAGCCACTGCAACCAGATTTTAATAGTCCATCTTTTCCAACCATGAAAAACAAAACAGTTTAATTTTATTTATTCCTGTCATTAATTTCACCAAAACTGTTTGTTTTCTGAAATTCTAGAAACTGGTTTGGCTCATCTGACATCTAATTAATAAGCCTTTAGTTACTTATTAAAGATCAATGCTATGAACATAAATAAAATATCTTTGACCCTTCAAAGATCCCATTAGGCATTAAAAATAGATGTAGGGTACTTTATAATTAGTTGTTGAATAAAATCCATCAGTCATTTTTTAATCTGCTTAGTTTTGCTCTCATCAAAGGCAAATATTTCATCCCTGTAAAATAATTTTTCAGTCATTGAATAAAATGTTTGACCAAATTATTATCATTTATTACTTTATTCTCTGCTTTGTAAAATTACAGAAATTGATCAAGGCTATTTTTCACGCCTAAGAAAAGTATTTCGTGCATACCTTGTTAATCAGAAGACAAATATAATGAATGTAGCAAGCCACTTAGAGCTATGGCAATGCCACATCTGCCACATATGCTAAATGAGCCAAAAGTTACAGTAGCAAAATAGGATGTCATATTCTGACTATTTTGTTTACTTTTCTTTTTTTTATTTTATTTTATTTTTCTTTTTAGTTACATTTTGTTAACTCTGTGTCCCAGCTGTATCCCGCTCCCTCATTCCCTCCCCAACCCCACACTCCCTCCCTGGTCTCCTCCCTGCCCCTTTCCAAGTCCCCTGATAGGGGAGGACCTCCTCCCCTTTCATCTGACCCTGTTTTATGAAATCTACACACCTAAAGAAGATAATCAAGAAAGTGGACACAGGCGAAGGTGATTAATCCTCATTTAGAAAGACAAATGGGATGTGCATTGAACTTATGACAGGAGTCTACCACAAAAGGCATCTGAAAGACTCTACCTAGCAGTGTTTCAAAGCAGACACTAAGACTCATAACCAAACCCTCGGCAGAGTGCAGGGAATCATATGAAAGAAGGGAAGTTAGTATGATATGGAAAGGATAGGAGCTCTACAAGGACCAAATATATCTGGGCACAGGGTCTTTTCTGAGACTGACACTCAACCAAGGACCATCTATGGATATAACCTAGAACTTCTGCTCGGATGTGGCCTGTGGTAGCTCAGTAACCAAGTAGTTTTCCAAAGTAAGGGGAACACGGACTATTTCTAACAGGATCTCAAGGGCAGGCTGTTTGACACCCCCCCCCCCAGGGGAGGAGCACTCTGTTAGGCCACAGAGGAGGACTTTGCAGCCAGCCCTGAAGATACCTGATTTGTTTACTTTTCTATACAGAGAAGTTACAGCTATTTGACCTTATTGTGTTTCAGAGCTATCCTCACCTGTCCTTTTTTTCTACTGGGTGTTCAAATATCTTTTGTGAGAGTTAATGTGTGGATGTTTTTTTTTTTTATTTTTATTACTACCATTTATTACAATTTATTCAATTTGCATCCTGTCCATGGCCCCCTCCCTGGACTCCTCCCTATCCTACCCTTCCTCCCTCCCTCTGCTCCCTCTATGCCCCTCCCCTAGTGCACTGATAGGGGAGGTCCTTCTCCCCTATATTTCACCCTAGCCTGTCAAGTCTCATCAGGACAAGTTGCATTGTCTTCCTCTCTGGCTTAGCAATGATACACCCCCCCATTGCAAGAGGGATCTGATCAGAGAGCCAGCCACTGAGTTCATGCCAGAGAAAGTCCCTGCTCCCCTTACTAAAGATCCCAGTTGGAGACTGAACCTATGGGCTACATTTGAGCCAGGGTTTTAGGTCTTCTTCATGCATTTCCCATGTTTTAAGGGCAGGGAAATGGCTTAAATTATTTTGAATTTATCTTTTTTTAATACAGGAAGTTTTAAAACTATATATAGGAAAGCTGTTGGGTGTGGTGATTATGACTGGCATCAATAGTAAAAAAAAAAATCAACATTTTATGGTTTTAGTAGAACACAAGCAAACTAACATTTTTCTCTACCTTAGGCAAAGGTATTGAATCAAACTTCAGAGAGCATATTCTTAGAGACTGGATTTCTCCTGGAATCTTAGCACCCAGGAAGCAGAGACAGGAATTCCTGGAAAGTTGGCTAGTTAACCTAGCCAAATGATTGAGCTCTGGGTTCACGGAAGATATACATACCCCTACACACACACCACACACACACACACACACACACACACACACACACACACGCCCATGTGGTAGGCACCCATGAAGGATGGCACACCCAACATCTTCTTGACTCTCTATGAATATATCTGCATTCATACACATGGGTTCACACAGATACAGTCATGACTACATTATGCATTCGTGCATATTCATGCAAAAAAGAGAAGTCTACATTTTAACTTTATGTTATCTATTAGATAACAAAGGAATGTAAGAATGTAGGAATTTGCTAAATTACAAGGAGAGAGAAAATTGTGAGTACATCACAAGGCTTTGTTAAATAGTAAAAGGTCTTTTACAAATGAAAATTTAGTTATTGTAATTTTATGTTTATAATTTTCAGTCAAAAATTTTATCATAGTTGTCTATGTGACTAAATGATGGGCTGACTCCAAATTATTCTAAATAATTCTTAACGATTATTATGAGTTTAATGGTGCAGGAAAACTAGATTGGACAGGTTGAAAATAAATGTCTTTCTTGCAATACAGTGCTGCTCAGTAATTAAAAGCTCCTATTTATTTGAAGTTTATGATTTCAACTAGTGATGCTTATGTTCCTTTAACATGCCATTTAATACCATGTTAACCAAGGGAGTCTGTGTTCAATGTCTCTCAGACTCCTTTTTGTAAAAGGAACTTTTCTTTGCCTGTTTCAGTTGTTGTCTTAGAGATTTAATGCCTCTTCTGTTAACCTAGGCCTAGTCCTGGAAGCTTCTAGCCTCCTTACAATCTCACCTAGGTCTATAATGGTTTCATCTCTGAGACTTACTGCTTACTGAGATTTACTGCTGTTCTTTCTGAGCTCTGGACTGGCTGTTTCAACTCAGCTGTTCTGCCTCAAACTCCTTTCCTTTCTAACTTATTCAATCTGCCTTTTCTCTTGGCCTCTGAATTGCTCTGCTTGACCTCACACCAAGTCCAGCAGTCTCTTTTCATCTTCTGGATCCTTTTCATTCTCTTTCTCCTTCTGTCTTCATCTGAGTTCTCTCTGCAAACTGTCTCTCTATTACTGTCTGAGAAAAACTGCCTCCTCTCTGTAAAACTGCCTCTTCTCTTTTTCTGCGTTGCTCCTTAAGTAGTTTCCCTTTCCTCTCTCTTCCCACTGGACATATCCTATTCTGACAAGTCTTTCTCTGTTTTGTCACTGTTTCTGCCACTCAATTAGACATCACTTTCAAACTTGTGTGCTTCCTCTACCTGCACTGTGTGGGATTAAAGGCATGTACCACCATGCCTGGATCTAAGCTTTTCTTAACCTGAAACATGCTCTATACCATGCTGGCCTTGAACTCATATCTGTTTGCCTCTGTCTCCTGGAATAAAGTCATGCTTGTATTCCATCTGAATCACAAAGATCTAGAAGATCTTTGGATGTGATCTCTTGCCAGAAAAGCCACGCTCTGAATTAGCATTCCTCTATACCTTATTTCTTGATACAGTATTACAGAAAGGACAATATCCTCAGTTGATGAAATACACTGTGATTCATTATGTCCTGTAATACCTTTGTGTGGAATGGTATTCTATATTTATTAATGCTTATCATGCATATGTGGTGTGTGTGTGTGCGTGTGTGTGTGTGTGTGTGTGTGTGTGTGTGTGTGTGTGTGTGAAATCAGGCAACAGCTTGCAGGATTATGTTGTCTGCTTCACCATGTAAGTACTTGGGTGTCAAAATTAGGTCATAAACTAGGCAGCAATCTCCTATTCTCATTGAGTTATCTCACTAACCATGGCCTTTTAATATAATGTCCAGAGATCACTTTTTCCCACTTGTCATTCAAAAGAACTCCTGCTGCTCTTTGACTCAAAATAATGTTTAAATGCATGTGGAGGCTGTGTAGGAAAACTAGTGTAAGTAGGCAGGCTGAAGAGAGAGAATCACGACAGGGAGCTTACTGAAATCACTAAAAACAAAACAAAACCATCCTTCAATCCCAGCACTCAGGGAGGCAGAGGCAGGCCAGTCTCTGTGAGTTCAAGGCCAGCCTGGTCTACAAAGCAAGTCAAGGACAGACAAGGCTACACAGAGGAATCCTGTCTTGAAAATCAAACAAACAAATAAACAACAACAACAACAAAAAAACCCACAAGATTTTCTTCTGTGAAATTAACAAAATTTCTGAAGCAAATCAGGTATTTTTTTTTAATCATACGAAATTACAACATTTCTAAGAAGAAAAAAAAGCACGCATAACTTTACAGCATCTATAATGAAAACATCTGGTAGCTGTTCTGAATATAAACATTTTATTAAACACTTAAGCTGCATCTTTTCAGTGCTAATTAAATGAATTTAACCCAATTAGAGGATTAAAAGAGTTTGTAAGTGCTCGATGGTAGGGCTGCCTAAGAAACACTGCACTTCACATTACTGCTCCTGCACAAGAGCCTTGCACAGGGGATGAACCGTACAGAAGTCTGCTCACTGCTTATTTTGAGACCTTCTTGCTGCTATGCCTTGTTCTTCAAAACATCCTCTATTTCAATAGCTTGGATCTGGATGTCTATCCAGGATACTTGCTAATTCACCAAGTAATTGCTCACAGGGTCCCATTTTCCAAAAACTAGCAAAACTTGACATTAGGAGATCTTCTGTTTCCTGCTGATACTGCGGCATATTTAGTAGCACTTGTCTGTAAAATGTCTGTCTCAGCATGTCCTGCAGCAGGCGAGAATCAGCGCCCACCAGAAGCTCTGCCTGCGCTGCATACTCACCCTACTTCAGACACTCACCCTTCCTGCCAGTACCTACTCCCACTGTTCTTCAGGTCTAACCCACTGGAGAGATTTGATACAGATCTTAGGGTGGTTTTCTGTTCCACTCCTCGACTAAGACTAAAGAAGAAAATGTGATTTTGAAAAATAAAATAAAATGCAGCAAAAATATTTCTAAGAACAAAACAAACAATGACAACTGAAACTGAAGAAGCCATTCCTTAAGAGGAAAGAAGAAGGACAAAACAACTTCCAGGGAAATGGGGGATAGCTCTCATGATTCCTCTGGGGCAGAAAAGAATAAGCTAGAAAGGCTATTGGAGGTTATTTTATTTATTACGGAGGAAAAACCTGCATGTCACCAAAAAGTTCCATATTAAACAAATGTCTTCACAGCATTATGGGTTCAAGTACATTGGCCAATATTTGTCATACTCAGTCTTAGTATAAGATCATTCCTGAAAGGCTATTATATTTTAAGCAGGGAGGCTATTATTTAGAAAACAGAACACAACAGTCAAGCACGCAGCTGAAGGCTGCAGAACATATTTGAGCAATGGGATCATTTATTTAAGCCAGAGGAGTGTCTCACAAATTGAATACTCCTTTTTAAAATAAAATTGTACTTGGAAGGATTCTGAGCAGGGATTGGTTCAATCTGTCTTAAAAATCGAATAATGAATTAAAACACACTTAGAGAGGGCTGTGTGTGTATGTGTGTGCATGTGTGTGTATGTACATGAATATGATACATGTGTATTTCCTGAAATATTTCAGTTTTTTTCAGTCATTGTAATCAAAACTTGGTACGATATGTAAAATGTTAATATAAAGTAAAAATAAATTTACAATTTTCAGACAACCTAAGAGACTTTTCAAATTTGAAGCCTATCAGATTGTCATTGGAAAAGCACAATATAGACAAATCTATTAATAAAATGAGGGAACACATATTGAAATACTGCTTACCATGGAATGACTTTGGCTCAGACTCCATAAATGCCCAAAGAAAACTAAAGGCTTATAATAAGTTTCTTTATTTGCTGGAACTAAGTATACCTAAGAATCTATCATAAATATGATTAAGGACTCAGTGAAATTTTGCTGAAATAAAAATTCAAAAGTGAGATAAAATTGTTTAAAATGTTTTGTGGCTTGATGAAAATGTTTTTTTTTTTTTTTTTTTTTCAGAGAGTGACTGTCCCAGATGATTTGGTAGAAGCCTTATTGTTCAGCAAATCCTTATTGATTCCCTAAACATTTGAGCAAGTCTGAGAGGCCCTACGATGCACTATGGAAAATGGCAGCTTTCCCATGAGCACTGCACTTTAGTGGAAAAACAAAGGAATCAACAAGTCATATTCTTTCCATGTGGGAACTTGGGAATAGCAGATTACTTGACAAGAAATCTGTTGATACTACCTATATTGCTCTACATACATTTAGTTTTTTCTGTTTTATGCTAGAGGTTGATTTTTGGTGGTTTAGTGAAAAATGCAGGGGTTAGGGCAGGAAGGAGGATTCTCTACTGACTCCTTAGCACTGTAGTAAAATAACCAAACACTTAAAAGTAATTGCAGATTCTGATAAATGCAGTAAAGCAAAGTGAGAGGGGCACTATGGGAGCACAATAGAGAATCAAAGTTACCAGCAGGTGTTTTCTCAAAAGCAAAGAGAAGACTGCACTCAGTGCTTCTACTAAGACGATTCAAAAGCTCTCCACGCTCCTTGGATCACCCAGGACAGAAGTACCTTCCAACTTTCAGATGCATTTAGAAGTGCTAAGTAACTTTCCCCTGTGAAGTGATGCTGCTGTGCTCATTCAGGGGAGGCAGGGTCCAGAAATAAAAAGAAGTAAAGTGCATGAAAGGGAGAGAATACCATGGTAAAGGAAGACCTTTAGATAAAACTCCCCCTAAGTCACTGAAGTGGTTTCCACAGGATGATCTTGATTTTGTTAGGAGAATTTTCCCAGGCCTCTTAAAATTAATTTTTATCAATGGAGTGCTGTCAGAAATTTTGGAATCTGCTCCTACAAATCAGAGTTGTTTAGAGACTTATGACATTGATTGTCTCTTTCAATAAGAGCCTGCTGCACAGACCCCCAGGGCTAGGTTTCTGGGAAAGTTTCAAGAGACACAAGTCTCAAAAGTGAGGCATAAAAGTCATGTGCCAGCGTGACAGCGTCTGTTTCAGACTTTGCTGGCATGTCAAAAAGCAGGGAGAGTAGGTCTCTGAGGGATGCGGTAGTGAGCTGGTTGTTTAGGGGAGATAGCTGCTAGCATCTCTTCCAAAAAAAGAGGATATTGAACGAGAGGTGAAGGGACTCGGAGACAACACATCACAAAATCACATGCTGCTTAGCATATATATATATATGTGTGTGTGTGAAAATATGTGTACTTATTAGCTTTCTTCATTTACATACCTAACAAGTATGTGTTTGTCAGTGTTCACTGAGATGACAAGCTCATTTCAATGCAGCTCAAGCTTTACTCTCAGCATTCGTGGCATTATTTTGCTCTCTTACATTGATAGTGGCAGATGCTTGGTTTATATTTAACCTAAAGGTGACATTTACAACTGCAAAGACTCTTAATGATGATGGAATTGAGAACATATAGGATTCCATAACAGGGCAGGCTGGTTGGCGAACTCGTGCTTTTGTATAAAATGCCAAATACAAGATAAAATAGAGACAAGAATAGGGAACTGCTATGTTCAGTTGGAAAAAAATGAATCCATGTAGATTTTTCAAGAAAGAGAAGCACGTAATCGCTTCAGCACTGTTTTCTGATGGTATGGTGTAGATTTTACTTCTAATCCATTTCTGAGCACTGTCTGTAGGAGACATGGTACAGCTGCAGTTGCTGTGACTGCAAGAATAGGAGCCCTGAGGTAGAAGTGAGGAACTAGGAATCCCGTGAAGTTCTGGCCAGTATGACTCCTATGTTCTGAGAGCACAGCCACAAGCAGCTTGTCCTTCATAATGCTCTTTCTCCTCTTTCTTGAAGTAAACAGTGGGCCCCTTAAGAGCACCCAGTTCTGTGTAAAAGTAAAGATGCTTTGGAAAGAAAATGAAAGCTTTAAGTGGAACGACCTAAGAACAAGATTTCTCTCTCTCTGGCTCTGTCTCTGTCTCGTATCAAATTTAAAGGCTGTAATTGTTTTTTTTTCTGGAACACTTAAACCCAGGCCAAGGAAGTTCTGCTCCAGGGAACATCCAAGCAGGAAGACTGTGAGGAGGGGTATTTTCTAGATTAATATAAGCATCAAGACAAAATTTGCTCTTTGCTGGGATGCTTAGATACATATTGGTTACAGAATAATAATGGAATAGTTAAGTTAGGTTTGCCAAAAAAAAAAAAAAAAAAGTACAACCCACTTTGTGATGGAAATTTTTATTGTGCTAACTTGACTCCTCCATAGTAAGCATTTGATCACACACCAACATAATGCTACTTTGAAGGTATTCATTACATATGATTGACATTCAAATCCATGATTTATAAGTAAAAGAGATTTCTCCTGGAGTACATATGAGCCTAGTCTGATCAGGTGAAGTCACTATGGTGGATGAAAGCTGGCAGTTCTAAAGAGGACTAGAAATTCTGTCTTCAGAGAGCAGAGTCCTTTAAGTTTGCTCTTCTATGTGGCCTTTAGACTTGGTAACATCAACAAATCTTTGAGCCAATTCCCTGAAAGAAGTCTCTATCTCCATAATTTTATCCATATCCATATGATTTTTATTTTCCTGAAGCTCACAAAGCTTCATAATCTATGTCTTTACTATTAAAATATCCTGAATCTGATTGTGCTACTCAACTATTGCTCCTTGTAACTCACTTTCCGTGTTCACTCCATGAAACATTTGTGACACAGGACACAGATTCCTATTATTTTCACATTTCCACACTTTGATTCATGTTTTACAAAAAAGAGATGATGACACAGCCCTTCGGATCTCAGCTTGTAAATGTCAAGGTTATCCTAGTTTTCAAGGAACTGTCTAAACACTAATTTAATGTTTCACAGCAGATTTGTGTTCATTAAGTTCAAACTACTGACTTCTTTACACCAAAGAAGAATTTCTGTCTGTCTAATCAGTGATGGAAGAGCGTAAAAGAATCTTGTTCAAGGCTTTGTAAAAATATGTTGGTTTTGAGGACAAATACATTTTGTTTCACTGATATTCTGTTTTGTTTTATTTGAACTCATCACAGTAGAGTAAGTAAAAAACACGGACTGACAATGGAAATGGTTACTATTTTCTTTAGGCAGCTATCAATGCAAGACTTAGGCCTGCAATACTAGGTTACAAAAAAAAAATACAAAAAAAAAAAAAAAACAACAACAACAACAAAAAAAAAAACATTGTTACTGCTATTCTATAAGCAAATTCATTGTCTTTTACTTTCACATTTGGATTGGTAGGACTTGGGAAATGACTCATCCTGTAGAGTGCTTACTGTATAAGCATGAAGACACGCATTTAGGTTTCCAGCCTCTCATGGAAAACCCAACTTTGTTGACCAAGTGCCCATGTAAAGGAGGCAAAGGTTTGCCAGTGTTTGTCATCCTAGCGCTGGCCTTTTGTATGTGATTGATACATATAATATTTGAATATTATCTAGCATGTTAGATTGCCTGGATAAAAACATGTGCTACAGTAACAAAAAAATAAGAATATAAATGAAAAATATCACCAGTTTACAGTGTTTCAGAGTAGGTACTATTCTAAGTAAATAATGGGAATTATTTAACTTAATTTCCATTAAAAATTTGAGTGGGAATTTTACTCTTATTTTACCAAGAAAGAAGCAGAACAATCAAAAATATTAATTTTCACAAAATATTCAAACTTATAAATATCTGGGTCAGGATCCAAACCTAAGGATGTTTGGTGGCAAAACATATTCTTTAGCCACAATTGTAGGTAAGAAGAAATACTGTCTGACTGTGAAATGTGGTTTGACCCTACAACCTTTCTTTCTGCTAGCTTTTTAAAAATGACTCCTAAAAATAAATAAGAATGTTACCCTTTTTAAAGCAGTGAAAACAGTATAATTTACAGAGATGTTCTTGAGTTTGATGGCATGGTTTATGAAGGGAAATTCTGCGGTTTTTGCAGTACAAGAGTAATGCATAAAGATTTAAATTTTGGCAGAGCTTGGACTGTATAATCCTACGAGAATGGACTCCCTAACCATATCCTTTGGATTGCAGCCCTTCTAAAGATAAGCAGTCATGTGTGGTAATGAATACATCTTAAATGAACTCTTCCAAATAAACCAAGATGTCAGACATACCAGCTCAGACCTCAGTAGGAATGGATTTCATCCTCACAAGAATGAGAATATTGTTTGAAATTGTATTCATCTGTAAAACCAAAGCATCCCTTAAAATATATACACATGTAAATTTGTGATATTTTCTAGTATCTTAAACAAAGGTTTCATATAGGACATATGAAGGCCTTGGCACAGTGCTAAGAGAGTGCTAAATTTGGACTGCTGACAGTGGGATGAGATTTGGTGGTGCTAAGAGCAAAATCCCAATGAAGACATAGGATTTTTTGGTTGCTCTCTGTTGCTGTAACAAGATACAATGAGCAAGGCAACTTTTAAAGGTAAGTGAATAATTTGGGCTTAAAGCCAGAGAGCCCATAATGGCAAAGCTAAGGTATGACATGAAAAAAAATTAGCTGAGAACTTAAATTGATCCAAAATTGTGCAAGAGAGACACTGGTAATACTGCAGAAACCTTAAAGCCTCTCCTAAATTGCATAGCTCCTCCAACAAGGCCACGCCTCCTAACCTTCCCAAGTCCACCAACTGACACTAAGAATTCAAGCATTTGAACCATAGGGCCATTCTCCTTCAAACCTTCACACGTAACCTGTTTTGTTTACTTTAGAGCTGTTTAGAGTATGAGAAAGGATATAATACCTTGATAATGTAAAGCTCTTAATGTACATTAGAATATAAGTGCTTTTAATATATGTTTTTAAAATGTCAAATAACCTTTAGGGTACACAGTCCCCAAAAGCTGGCTAAATGGTTTCATAACTTTGCAAACAGAAAAATAGCGAAAGTGGGTTATTTGAAGACAATTAGGTTAAAATTCAACCCAAAGTTTCCTATGTTCTCTAAGTTTCAAAGGATAAAAGCTGCAGTAATGACGTATGATATTTTTACTTTATTTACCTTTGGTTTCTATTTTAATAGGGAACTCAGTAAAAGTTCTACATTTTAGCTACTTTGTTAAATGAAGTCCAAGATAGTGTCTCTTATGTCATGTAAGGATTATTTTCTTCATAATTTTAAATATATGAATAGTTTACATTTATAAATAGAAACTATTTAAAACAAATGAAATGAATAAATAAATAATATTTTTGTTTTGTATACACCAACTTATTCCATTTAGAGAATTTTCCCTTCCTTAAAAAAAAAAAAACAAAACTTGAAGACTGTTTGACTATATTAAGTAGAAGATAACAAGTACAATGATTATAGTTGTGGAACCATATTAAAATGTAAGGGCAGTAACACAACATTTGGAAACTTTACAACACCAAATAGAAATATCACTTCATTATAATACTAAAAATGGTACGATGTCAATCTTAGATTTTTTACTAGTTTTATATCTGACACTGTGCTCTAACAACCCTGATGACAAGGGGGTATTTGGCTTACAGTTCCAGGTACAGCCTGTCGGTGAGGTACATTTAGGACGCGTACTTGAAACCGCTCACATCCCATTCACTCAGAGCCATTCAACCTGCCTGCCTGCTTGCTTGCTCTCTGCTAGCCTCGTCCTCTTGTGCTCCTCTAGATACCCTGATTAGAAAATTGTGCAGTGAGCACGGGCTGGATCTTCCTACATCAATTAACGACCAAAACAATTACACATAGGCATGCCCACCTCGATAATTACTCATCCCTGGTGATTTTTTTGTAGTATCAGGTTGACAGTTAAAAATACACAGTGTAGGCTCAGTCATAATTATGCCTTTCCATTCAATGTATGTATTTTTAGAAATTTAAATTTTCTAAATTTGACTCTAAATTGTTTCCTGAAAGTTAATTTGGTCCCCAAGACCGTGCAAATACAAAGGAATAATGGTTTTGGGGAAGAAAAAGATTTTATCTCCCAATCAGTATTGGTTACACTGTGGTTCTCGGTTCCATCATGGTAGTGTACGTGGATAACTGAGGTCTTCAGAGACCATTTCAGGTCTCTAGCATGATTGCAATCTGTCTTATGACCCTAGATCTTTTCAAGAGTATTAGATTGTAATCTTCTGTTTCTATATGTCCAACTGTTCCCACTAAGTGAAACTCATGTGTATTTGAATGTTAAAAACAGCCTCCCCAACAGAAACAGAATGTAAATTCAAGCTGAAGATTAATTTTTAATAATGATTTTCACTTCCGAGTTCTTGTTATTAGAGAACTTCCTATTTATCTGACTCTTCACATGAATTTTTGAGATTAAGGTCATTAATAAGACTAACATTTTGTAAAAGATAAATAAAAGAGCAGGGCGGCCTATACTTTAGAAAAATTATTTCAAAGTCATGTTAAATAAATTAAACAGATCTTTGGCATAACATATTGAGAGAAATTCTGCCTTTCAAAGCTCAATGTTCTGATAAGAATATGACAAAAGAGTTCAAAAACATAAATAACGAAAGTGTAAGAATAGTGGAAATTAGTGATGAATTTTATCTTCCGGTGGATTCAGATGTTCCTGACACTGAAAAACAATGTTTTACATGTGAAACTTCTATATCTAGTACCTTAATTAGAAAGCCAACACTTGATATTTCCGTTTCTTTTTCTTCTTGATGTCTTATCTTGCTTTCTTATTTCCCTTAACTAAGGGACAAAAGTATAACACTTTTTCTTACATCACATGCATTTGAACACTGAGCTACCATATCAAGATATAACTTGTCATACTATAATTAATGAGCACTAATTTAAACATTTTGGAAAATGAATAACTAAGATGAGTGTTTTCACTATTTTTATCGTGGTAAAGAATAGATGAAACAACACGAATGTTATATGCTGGGGAAATAGCTCAGTGTATTCTGGTGGGTTGCAATATTTAGTTTTATACCTGTTTGGCTTATTTTGAAAACTCAACAGCACTCTCAAGTAGAAGAGTATCTTTTTCAAGCTATTATACTCAATAGCATGTGAGTGCTTTGTCTTCTCAGAATAATTTATTGTGAAAGGTATGTGAAGGGGTTTCTCTCTGTTAGAAATTCTATCTGCCCTGCAGCTAAGTTGCTTCAGTGGAAATGAGATCCTGACCACTGGGCTGATGGATGAACACATAACTGACTTGTTCAATTCTAATTTAATTCTGGAAATCTATCTCCTTTATGACTTTAATTTTTCTGACATGAAAACATTCTATCTTTTTAGCTTCCATTGCTTCTGAAGAACAGAAGTATTCCTTGGCGGAGGGGGAAAAAAAGCTGCAAAGATGCAGCAATAAACAATATCACAAAACCAATTTTCATATTGGCAGAAAAACAACTCCAAATAACCGTAACTTGAAACACTGGCAGATCCTTGGCAGCTTATGGTGTGAGACTATTAAGGAAAACTTTCACTGCAAACATGCATATCGTTTACTTGCAGGGGACTTGAGTTCCTCACATACACAGTAGTGTAGAAGTAAAACACTGGAAAAGGGAAAACAAGTTCAATTCCTGGCAAAGACAGACTTGCAGATTTTATGATCTTGTGAGTTGAAAGAGACTCATGGAAGTGTGCATTAAAATTCCTCATTGTACTGGGAACAAGAAGGCCAGAAGGAGTCTGGTACAGTGGCACACACCTGTAATCCTGGCACTTGGGGAGGCAGAGGCAGGAAGATCTCTGGATCTTTGTGAGTTTGAGACTAACCTGATCTTCACAGTGAGTCCAGGACAGCCAAGCTACACAGAGAAACCGTGTCTTGAAAAACCAAAACCAAACCAGAAAGAAAGAAAGAAAGAAAGAAAGAAAGAAAGAAAGAAAGAAAGAAAAAGAGAGACAAGAAGGCACAAGGGTGACTCTATAGTGAACTTTCTATATTCGCATTCCCTTACTGAACCCTTGTCTCTTAGATAAGCAATAACCACAGTCCTCTGGCTTGTGGGCTATGCAACTTATTGGTCTTTGTTTTTTTATTTTTCTAAAAGTTATTTTTTTACTTGCTTTTCACATCATAGACATTGTGTTGGTGTTCATTAGTTTAATTTATCTAAAGCGTAATGAGACACTCAAAATAAATTTGTAAGTAAATCCACCATATTACAGTTATAGTATTTCTGCTAAGTTGTATGCTGTGCTTTATTCTACATTAAGAAACAAACAAAATAGAACCATTCATTTTGCTGTAATTTTAATCTTATTGAACATACAATTATAGTTGAGTCAAATAGTGGGATGGCAAATAGAGGGCTCTATCCACATTTGGAGATGCTTCAAAAAGAATTTTACAGCAACATGGGGGCTTTTACAAGTTAATTCTTTGGTTTCCTTTATCCCTTCTATCATATGAGTGTTTTTCTTTATTCATTTTTGTCAGCCTTTGGGTGTATAATTTAATTCTCTTTGAAGTGGGTTTTCTCAATGCCTATTAAAAACCTATTGTTCCTTAAAATTTGTATGCACTGACACCAGGGTCTTCCTTCACTACTCTCTTTAGAGCACCTCAGGGGAAAAGGAAGGAAAGATGTGACTTCTTTAAACAAACTTCTCCACTCTCTTTTTCAACTAGACACCTAGGGTGTTTACAAACAGCTGAAAAAATAAGGGAATGAATTATTGTGACAACATAATGCTACATTCAAATATCTTTAATTGTTCAGATATGAAATTAAATTCATTTTTTGAAGAGCAATTCATGTTTTACAAGTCTAGATGTTTGATTTATTTTCTTTTTAAATTTCAACTAATTTGATCTTAGCAAATTATCTTTGCTAGAAGAAATATAGAAATTGGAGACATGAAAAATCCAATGTTTTGTTTGTTAAATGTTGCTGTTTGTTTAAGTGGTTTTGTTTTCATTGCAGTTGTTGCTTTTGTCTGTTTTATCTTGAGAGGATCCTTTTTTTCATGGTGACATTTTTGTGGTTTGCAAATTGTTTTGATTGATACAACACAACAAACTTAGAGTAAATCTAAATAGAGACCCTTTTATTTTATAAAAGTATTCTTCCTAAAGTATGAACACATTCCACCTTTTAACAGTGTTTTGTTCAAGATGGACCTCTGTGCACAACTTGTATCATAAGTGTATGCTATATCCATTACAGTTTTTGTCAGAACATTCTAAAATTCATATGCTATTCATATGATGAGACTATTAACAAACACACAATACTCAAAGGTATCTTCATAGATGAGCAGTCTATGGCAACGCCTCTGTGAACATTTTTACATAAAACTCTAGCCATGGTCACGACCATACACCTCATTATATAAATCGTTTTGGTAACCTGTTCAAGACCACCAGTATGTGTAGCTAGTTTAGTTACTGTGACTAATAATTGGCAAACTTACAACTATTAATTTTTACAAAATCTGAATTGCTAGATTGTTTGGATAAGATGTTCTCTGCATGTATGAACAGTAGAGTTCATATACCAGATCTTTGAGGTGTTTTTATTTTCATTCCAAGAAAATCTAACAGTTTGTCACTACTATAGTTTTCCTTACATAAAAGAAGATGCCAAATCAACATTCCTACTATAATATTCAAAGATTTTGAAAATTCTAGGATTACAGTGCATACTCAAGTATACTGACAGGTATTCATAGATGAGAACCACTAATTTAGAAGAAGGTGTGTTTTACGTTGTATCCTATTGTTGTGAAGCAGTGTGTGGCACACACATCTGGAACAATGACTTGCTAGTACCAGGGGATTTGTGTAAACGTGGAGCCTAGGTCTCACCTTGGATTCCCTAAACCTGATGGTGATTTTAACAAACTAGTTAGTGATCCCATCTCTAGTAGACGTTAAGAACTATCAGCCTGTATCCTGGAGAGATAGCTCAGCAGGTAAGAGCTCGCATTTCTCTTTCAGAAGACCTGAGTTCAATTTCCATCATCCATGACAAGTAGATCCTTGTAAATCAAACTCCAAAGGATCCAATAGCACTGATTAAAAGAAAAGAAAGAAAGAAGTAGAACTGCCACCCTAACTAAAGAGTC
The DNA here is from genome assembly GCF_907164565.1 of Psammomys obesus. Lineage (NCBI taxonomy): Eukaryota > Metazoa > Chordata > Mammalia > Rodentia > Muridae > Psammomys > Psammomys obesus. Next base: position 30,161,362 of record NW_026591086.1, read on the forward strand.
CAGATTTTATTATTATTATTATTATTATTATTATTATTATTATTATTATTATT
>NW_026591086.1:30161424-30167871 GCF_907164565.1 Psammomys obesus
TTATTATTATTATTATTATTATTATTATTATTATTATTATTATTATTACTGAATCAGCAACACAGAGAAACAAACACCGTATATGTCTACAGCTGTGGAATTCATGTATACTTGCAGTGAGCTAGGTTTCCCGAACTGCTCCTATACAAAGAAGCATAGGACTATTGTACAGCAATGCCCATAAATCTCCAGAATGAGGCCACAGTCTGGGCAGAACAGAGGCACAATGCAGGAGAGCTTGTGACTCCAGTGCGCTCAGGGGAGGCATAAATATGCACACTGGAAGTGTGTGTTTACATACACTTTGCTAGCTGCTGTATTGGCTGCAAGCTATAACAGGGCAAACGCCTACCTCACCTAGATCGAATAAAGCTGCAAAATGAAAATATATATATATATATATATTCCTTTGTCCTGGATTGTGCAGTTTAATTAATGCAGACTTCATTCATTCAAACCTAAGCTGGCCATTGTTCTTATGAAGAAAATGCATTTTATTAAAAGCTGTTAACTTCATACCTGACTGCAAGGAAACTTAATCTAAACATAGAGAAGCTTAAGAATCCACACTGTATAATACCCTCTATCTGTGGGGAACATTTAAGTGTTAGGAACTGAGCTGGTCATTTTAATATTACCATGCCTAGTTCTCTGCAGATTCTAGAGAAAAGTGCTCATATAGGAGAAGGCTTACTACTTTGCTTCTTCGAAAATATTGGAACCAAGGAAGAAGATTAGGTCTGAGAGACGAGTAGAACATATTTTATTATGTGTATTTGCTTGCAGTGGCAACTAATCTGAAAAGGCCATGGGTTTGCAGAAGAGCAGGGTGGTTTATATTGGAGGGTGTGGAAGGAGGAAAGTGAAGGGAGAAATGTTGTAATTAAATTATAAACTCAAAAAATATTTTTAGTTGTTCTGAGCAGGGAGGACCCTGTTTCTCTTTGTTCTGCATATGTATAAACATGACCACTGATTGAAGGCATGGGGTGACCTCTGTCTTCTGGCCAGCCTCTGCAGGGGATTACTCAGAAAACTACCAGTCTGCTAGGTCCTTTGGAATTGTTAAAAAGTACTCTGAGGATTTGAAGCCATGGGTTATTTGAATAACGCTACTTCAAAGGTAGCTCAACATCATTTAAGTACATGCTTCAATGTTAGAAGAAACTGCACTTTTGATTCTGACTTTGTTGTTTTTTTTTTGAGAATGTCATCCATGAATATAACACATTTTGTTCAAATCCATCTTCCCTTTTCTTCCCCACAACACCAAGCAAACACACACAGTTTTTCCTAGTAACTTCATGAGCTACAGGAACCGCTGGCTCCTAGACTACTCTCTTTAATTTGGAAAGTCTGGGGGAAAGGGGTTAGAGGGAGAAAATGGTAGAAGAGCCAGAAGTCTTAGGCTAAAAGATTAAAAATTAATTTGGAGAGCATCTTCATTTAGTTTAAGACTTCTCATCTCTCAAAGAACATCTAACCTTGTCTACCAAAAAAAAAATAAAAATATTTTGTTCAAAAATTATTACTGGATAGAAAAAATTCAACTGTATATATACTAATGACTGAAATTACATCTAAACATTAGCACAACCAAGTGAGTTGTGACTTTAAGCAATGATAGCATAGTACACTCAGTGAAAGCCCATGATCTCAGAACAGAGTGAAACAAAATATAATACAGGTCAGTCATGAGCTAATCATTGAGTTTGTAATACAGTTTTCAAAAGTGGAAAATACAATGAAAAAGGTGACATCAACTTTAGAATGCTGCCCTTTACCTCTAGGATGACCAAGTTTGCATAATGTCTTTATTTTTGAGATACTAAATATTTAGCTCTGGAAAAGCAGTAAGCCTGTTGCTGCTGTCATTAGAATTTCATAAGGATCCCATCTGTAAATACAGGGCAGCCTAAACCCAAACACACATGCACATCTCCAGAGAAGAAGACAGACGCAGGCCTGCTGAAACATGAATGGAATGCTTTGTCTAACTAACACAAAAAAATGTAAATGAATTGCACAGGACGAAAAGGAAGGGATTCAAAGGCTTTCTTGATTGCCTTCTTTAAAATGCCAAGAACTTAAGCTGGCCTTTCTTATCTTCCACTACAAGCGTGTGACACTTTAGGAGGTCTTTCTTATTGTACTATAATTCAGGGATTGTTCCAGCTCTGTGCTCCATGCCTTTTTCCAAAGGGCGGCCTGCAATGTATAATTCGGGTAATGAACAGCTGCATAATTTAAGGGTCGAGCTAGTAGGGCACTGTTCCTTATTTGTGTTGCTTTAACAGTTGCCAAGATGTTCCAGGCCTCTTTAGGAATACAGTTTTTTTGACTGCTTTATTTCTCTCAGATGATATATGCTGGGGTTTGGTTGTGTTCCAGGAAGTGAATTTTATCAGCAGAAGTACCAGAGCAAGCTTTTCTCTCATTTTACTCCAAAGGGCAACAGCGCTGAGCTATAATGAGGTAATTTTTTTCCAGCCATGCACACACTGTGTTCTATCAGGCAAGGCTGTTTAAACCAAGTCCTGTCCCTATCCAAAGCATGATGGACTCAATCACTGAGCTATCAAAGATATTTCCACAGTACATCCCTCTCATACAAGGCCAATCTCCTGAACATTCAAAAGGGCCAGGCAAGGAGGCCCTTCAGGATGAAGACTGCATGCTGATTAATCAGTTGCTTTATTTATCCTGTCTTGGCAAGTATTCCTTGTTTGTAAATAAAAGGTTTACCCTGAATTTCCTGTAAACTAAAGAGCATAAGGCGGTCTTGGACTGCATTCAGAGAGGAAGAAAGCTGCCTGCTGTCAAAGCAACAGAGACTGTAATGTCCACTGTTGTAAATACTCCTTCAGGTGTCTTGAAATATCGCCTGAGCCTGGGCTAATCTAAACACAATTGTCATTTCATCAGGATGAAGCAGACTAGACAAAAAAAAAAAAAAAAAAAAAAAGAATTCCTCTCTTCAACTGTGACACTGTCTATTTGGGGAAAATTCCCGACAGATAATCCACAAATGCAACAGGCCACACTCTCTGCCAGACAAACCATGGAAGAAAAGAACTACTGATTAAACAGGGCATCATTTTTGCAAGAAATAAATGAGTGTGATCCTCCACTTATCAGATGGTAGGCAGCTAATGGGAAAGAGATGTGACAGACCACAAAGACAAGGAATTGTCTGCAAACTGGCAGAAACAGTGATTTGCTGATGACCCAAATTATTTTCAGGCAGTTTGGCACATCTCTATTTGTCACACTTACACAACCAAGCCAAATGCATTTAATTAATAGGACACATTTTCGTTTCTTTGAAATAAGAACAAAACAGCAAGCATTTCTTGATTGCTGGAAAACACCCCAAACAGCAAGAATTATAATCTGCTTGCCATTATTTGTCTTCTGTTATCTTCTATGATTAGCACCCAACCATTACAAACATTCCTTCTTGATGAGAAATTTTCCGGTACAGGTGTGTTCACACAAGGAGACCTTATAAACATGGCTACAGGAAAAGCTGAGATGGACAAACATGGCGCGGTTTCAGCTTTTTATTTATTTATTTATTTATTTATCTTTTATTTATTTATTTATTTATTTATTTATTTATTTATTTATTTATTTTCTTCATTTTGGAAGCAATATGAAGATAGCTTGTCTTTTCTGAAGGAAAATATTTTGGAGCTGAGAAGATGGTCTAGTGGTTAAAACTGTTCCCTTGTTAGTGTGAGAACCGGAGTGTAAATACTCCCAATTCACATAAAGACAGTAGTATGTATTTGTAATCCTGAGATGGGGCTCCTATCAGGGAAGTGGAGACAGGAGACTCCCTGAGAGCTAATGGAATAGTGAAGCTGTCATACATAACTGCTAACAAACAAGGTGGAGAGCTGGGACTAATAGCAGAGGTGGTCTTCTGGTCTCCACACTTTCGCCATGAGTGCACCTGCAGGCACATCCATCATGCACAACACATCCATAACACACACACACACACACACACACACACACACACACACACTCGTATTAATAAACAGCTGAGTTTCACACAATTACATAAATCCACAAAGCATAGTAGTTTAATTAAAGCAATGGCACTGTAGTGGCCCCCAGTAATGGCATAGTGGGGACTTTCGTGAGAGTACCTATGGAAATGCAGGAAATAGAAGTGTCACTCTAGAAATCCTTTCCCAGAAAGGTTTAGGTTTTCAGAAAGCACATGATGAGGTCTCTTGTCTTTGGGTCTAGTCACAGTTCTTTCCCTAACTGGCTGTGTCAGGGGGAACCCAGTTGGCATTTCACACCTCTGTAAAATGAATCCCAGTAGATTCCAGTTGTTCCCCTAGCTGCAGAAAAGCACAAGTCACAAAAGCAGTGATGTTTTTATTAATTTTTAAGAATGCAGTCAAAGAGCCTTAAAAAAAAAGGAACAATGAAAATAAACATGCTATTCTCACCAAAATAAACTCATTCCGATATATCAAATTTAGAATTACATGCATGTTTTAATTCTCTCAAACCCTGAGAGACTTTGCAACAAATGTATACATTTTTTATAACTAAACATGCACCATGTATTACAATTATAAGTTATAGTCAGGTATGTAATTTTTGTACACTGGTATAAAATTTACCTAGCACAGAAAATTTAAGAAGGTCTCTGAAGAAAAATATATTAAATCTTACTTTCGATTGCATACCAAGTGCATGTTAATGTGCTCGTGTTTTTTGAACATATGTAATGCACAAACAGAATGCAAGAGTGAGCTGCATTTACTTCTTGAATTTTAATCATTTCATTGAGTTGCTCTGTTTAGGTGAAAAAAAAATATCATTAGCAGCACAATTCCCTTATCATTTAGTGCACTTAAGATGGAGGAATGGTTCAGGACTTCAGCTATTGAACAGACTACAAATTAGAAATCAAAACAAGTGTCAGAATAAGAAAAAAGGGAATCAATCTCTCAGAATTGAACCACTCCCCTAAAACTTGCTTCTGAAATCACCTGGAAATTCATCATTCTTTTCTACCTGTGTTCACTGAATATATTCTTCAACAAAATTGAGACCTGTAGTATCCCAGTCACTTCTTATTTCCTTGTTATTAACCCTTCTATGGCTCCATTTGCCTTCTGTTCAGTGTTTACCCTCTGGCCCGATTTTTGCAGGACAAGGAGCTGATAATGGGCTTTCAGCTATTTCTACCTTACTAATTCTCCACTGTGCAAAATGCTCTCCACATGTCCTCTTGTTTCTTCTATTCTGAGCTGCCAGCTCTCCCCAAGTAACTTACAAAACATTGCTGACAGGTTCTTCTACTAATCTGTGCTGTTCAACCTCAACTTGACCTGGGCTGTTGTTTAACAATTTCTTTAATCATCACTTACTGACTCATGGGACACTTCAACATGGTAGCTTGCTTTCCTTGGGCCTCAGTCCAGGTCCAATCATTATATTGTTGCCAAATGCCACGTGGCATTTACTAAGAATCTTAAAAACCTTGGTTTTGAGTGGTTGTTGTTTGTTTGTTTTTTTCTCTCTTTTTAAATATTTCTCCTTTATATCAACTTCTTTCTTATTACTTCAGAAAAAGACAATACCTACTGTTCTTTTCCTAGTTGTTATCCTGTTTTGTTTTGTTTTTTTAACTTTGCTTTTGTCACACTCTTCAAGGTTTTCCTGCTTGCCATATCGCTGCTTTTCCTTTAGCATCAGGAATCTCCACTTAACCTCTAATATTAAACTACAGTAAATTTTGTCTCCTTCTATAGATTTGTTCCAGTGTAGAAATGTTCAATGTTCATGTCAGAACAAACACCTAGGAAATAAACTTTAACAGCAAAGGTAGCATTTGCCTCAACCTACTATTTTATCTCCATAGTGTTAAGACACTGACAGATTCCCTTGGGCCTTTTGATACTAAACTTCCCTACTGAATAATAACCAATGCCTAATCAGTCTTATTTCCACATCATCCTCTTAAGCGGTGAATCAGCACCCCCTCTTTGGATTAGAATTATTTCCTCAAAGCCATGTTGACTAACATGTCAAGAATTACATTTCATTTTTTTTTCAGCTGTGCTCCTCCTCCTGTGGTACTTACTCTTCCTGTCATATCGTTCACTTTCCTCTTATTCATCAGGAGGTGTAGGCTGGGATTTAAACGGTATGTACATGATTTAGACATAAGTGAAACCACAAAATTTGATGACAAATACATCTGCACATAAAAAATATCTACAATATTGGCTTACAACATCAGAATGCTTTGCTCAGAATGCTCAAATGGCATAATTCTAAAAACAGGAACTCTAAGAAGGTAGGAGCTGCATGCCTATATGAGTGAGATCAAATGAAGGCAATAGAAGAAAGAAAGAAAGAAAGAAAGAAAGAAAGAAAGAAAGAAAGAAAGAAAGAAAGAAAGAAAGAAAGAAA
>NW_026591086.1:30167881-30208919 GCF_907164565.1 Psammomys obesus
AAAGAAAGAAAGAAAGAAAGAAAGAAAGAAAGAAAGAAAGAAAGAAAAAAGAAAGAAAAAAGAAAGAAAAATAAATAAAGGAAAAAAGTCATCCTATAACAGCCTGCAGGTACTTTGTGCTGGGAGAAGCATGCTGGTTCTTATGAGGATCTCATAATGAGATCTGTATGGAGAAAGGTCCATGCCAACCTCCAGGTTTGAAAACCTACCAAAACCCACCAATACCTGAGAATAAAAACCCACCAATCCTTGAACATGAAATTCAACCAATACCTGTAAAAGGGTAAAAGGGCCAAGAAAAGAACACCCTGCAGCTGACTTGACTCTAGTCCTGAGACCAGGGCCAAGGTCAGCAATCCCTGAGCTTGTCTCAAGATTAGATCCCAAGAATTAACCAATTCCATGCCTCCCTGGAAAGTTCTGTACTTCCCTACCCCCAAAAAACACTTTACAAAGCCTACCTCTACTGGCTTTTATAAAACTTCTGCTCAGTTTACTGCTCCTTCTCACTCATGTGAAGGCAATTGCCCCCTCTTGTGTTTATGTCAATAAATCTCTTGTGTAAGGCTTGTTCTGCTGTGTAACTTTGTGATATTCCTTGGCTCCTGACTGCCAGGATGCCATTCCCCTCAGAGGTATAACCCGTCCATTCAGAGAACCGTCTCCTTCAGACCTTCTAGTTTCCATTGCAGAAGCCTTTCTCCTCAAGCCTGTAACAATTACATAACCAAGTTCATCATGCTGTGCCTTCGATTGATATAGAGAAAGAATGACTTCAGTAGGTATAAGGTATAATGCCTAATTCTTTGTTCTCTGTTTCAGATTTCATCTTCTTGATTACAGACTGCTACTGCTACACATTTGCTATGCTAAGCACAAATGACTCTGTGCAATTTATGAGAGTGAGAGGAGTGTTCCTCCTACTTAGCAGCTGACTATGGAGTTATGCCTTAGGAGATTCAGAAAATGTACCATAGCTTTGGCACACTGTCTGGCATTTGGAGAGCTGTTTGCACAGCAGGAGTTCCTACAGTCCTGGAAGGCCTCTTAACTTTCCAGGTGCTTTTGGTATGATGTGCTAGTATCATCAAAATAGCTGATGAGAGTACAAGTGGTTTCTGGAGCCTTCAGGGATAGAGTTGCTGATGGAAGTAGCCAATTCCTGGTGTAACCTTTATCTGTTTCGTTTGTTTGTTTGTTTGTTGTTGTTTTTGTTTTTTTTTTAATTTTATTTTTTTCTTATCAGTTACATTTTATTAACTCTGTATCCCAGCCGCGTCCTGCTCCCTCATTCCCTCCAGTCCCTCCCTCCCTCCCTCATCTCCACCCTGCCCCTTTCCAAGTCCACTGATAGGGGGGACCTCCTCCCCAATCATCTGATCCTGTTTTATCAGGTATCTTCAGGACTGGCTGCAAAGCTCTCCTCTGTGGCCTAACAGGACTGCTCCTCCCTTGGGGGGTGGGGAGGCCAAAGAGCCAGTCATTGAGTTCCTGTTAGAAATAGTCCTTGTTCCCCTCACTATGGGAAACCAATTGGTTACTGAGCTACCACAAGCTACATCTGAGCGGAGGTTCTAGGTTATATCCATAGATGGTCCTTGGTTGAATGTCAGTCTCAGTGTTTCTTTAGTGGTGTAAGATTCAGCTATTAGATAGACCAACTAAATCAGGGGAAGAAATAGAGAGACTAGCAACAAGCTAGGAGAGAGGAGCTCACAGAAGCTAAATATCTTAAGTGGTTGGAAGGGTGTTGGCAAGATGATCGCTGCTGCTGACCACTGACTTTATTTTATCTCCTGAAAAGTGTAGTCAGGAAAACATCTTAATTTAAAAATATTATATGTCGTCACTCTTTCTGTGTTTTCACTGTCTATAATTCACTGTCTCAATAAAAGGAAGAACCTCCGAAGTATATTACTCCAGTCATGCTTTCTATCCCATGTTTCCAGCTGCTTCAAAATTAATCCTCATGTACTTTTCAGATTATGTCATTATTCACTGCATAGCCTTCCTTTAAAGCTGCACTTTAATCATGGCGCCTTTAAAAACAAGGAAATCATGAAATTTGCAGGCAAATGGTGGGACCTAGAAAAGATCATCCTGTGTGAAGTATCCCAGAAGCAGAAAGACACACACAGTATATACTCACTTATAAGTGGGTACTAGGCCTATAAGATAGGATAAACATACAAAAATCTGTACACCTAAAGAAGCTAAACAAGAAGGAGGACCTGGGGTAAGATGATCAATCCTTACTTAGAAATTCAAATGGGATGAACATTGGAAGTAGGAGAACACAAGAAGCAGGATAGGAGCCTACCATACAGGGGCTCTGGAAGTCTCTGCCTAGCAGTGTGTCAAAGCAGATACTAAGACTCATGGCCAAAATTTGGGCAGAGTGCAGCGAATCATATGACAGAAGAGCAAGTTAGTAAGACCTGGAGAGAACAGGAGCTCCACAAGGACCAAATATATCTGGGCACAGAGACTTGTCTAAGACTAATTCTCCAACCAAGGACCATGCATGGATATAACCTAGAACCCCTGCTTGGGTGTAGCCCATGGCAGCTCAGTATCCAAGTGGGTTTCTTGGTAAGGGGAACAGGGATTGTCTCTGGCATGAAGTCTGTGACTGGCTCTTTGACCTCCCCACCCCCTGTGGGAGCAACAGCCTAGCTAGGCCACGGAGGAGAACAATGCTGCCAGTCCTGGTGCAACCTGATAAGCTAGGGTCAGATGGAAGGGGAGGAGGCCCTCCCCTATCAGTGGATTTAGAGAGGGACAGGGAGAAGAGGAAGGAGAGAAGGAGGGTAGGATTGGGAGGAAATCAGAGAGGGGGCTACAGCTGGGATACAAAGTAAATAAACTGTAATTAATATAAAAAATAAAAAATTAATAAAAAAAGAATGTTTACAGTTTTCCTGACATTTAGAAAATTATCAAAGGAAAAGAAGATGCTATTCTTGGCAAGCAGCATTTCTAGCTTTGCCTCTTGTGCATTGTTACAAAGATAATGAGACAGCTGGATATATCCAAGATGGTAGACTGTAACCCACAGAGCAGCCATTCTGATATTAATAACGATGGAAATTAGCAACCGCGTTGTCAGCACTGCTACATTGTCAGGAACTTGATCCACGCTGACCCTATGCTAATATCTTTGGTCTATGCTTCCACCACATCCTCTCTACAACCTCATCATTTTAGTATAAGAATTATTCTTGTTGACATCTTAAGTCGGAGTTGATATATATGCCCAACAGGCCCTGAGCACCTTGAATAAGTTTATTTAAAGAGATTTAGAAGAAAATGTGAAGGAAGCTAATACTGCAAAGGAACTTGAATGTGCCCAGAGCTTTCATGGACAGATTCTCCCCTTGCAAGCAATGTCAAACATCAACAGTCATGAAGCTACCTTTGTGTTTATCATAAATTACCTAGTTGTGATCCATTTAGTGCCAGTAATCAGAGAAGAAAAGGAAACAGAGATATTTTATTTATCTTTAAAGAAAAATATACTATTTTTTGATTGACTGTTTGGTGAATATTTGTGAAATGATGAAAATTGTAATAGAACTTCAAATTTCCAGGCACACTGGAATGACATTTCTGTTCCAGCACTAGACTGAGTGGCTTTGTTTAATTCTCACATTAAGCATTATTTCCTATGAATACTTTCCTATTTCATATGAAAACTTAAGTTTTGAAAAGATTAATATATGTGAATAATGTTATAAAGGCAAAAACTAGCTATAGCACAGCACTGTAAGCTGCACTGTCTCAATATGAATGTTCTACACATTATCACTTCAAAATCTAGACACAAGTTGCAATTGAATCATGCATTCCTTTATTACATTGCATTTATATATTTTTCTTTAAATTATACTTAGCTCTATATATTGTAACAATCTCTGGAGAGATTCTTCACTTCAAGGACAGATAAATAGCTCATCTTTGTTTGTGTGTAGTTATCTTGAGATTTGTTTGGAATGCTTTTGGCCTTGGAATGACTCCAAGTGAGTGCATTCTCTGAATTTTATAGTCCTAAGACACAGACAGAGCCTGGGACCCTTGAGTAGCATAAGCTTACCTCTGATATTACTGTAAGCTGGAGGTTCCTCTATGAGGGTGAATTTTCATTCTGACACTGTTTTCATGCCTTATGGACAACCACTACATCCCTGTGTGCTCAAGGAAAAGTCTGTCTCTTCACTGGCAGAGACAGATTGAGTGACTTTTTCTTCTCTCTTCTTAGTTGTTGCTTTGCTCTCATGACCTGATTTAATACTAACCCTTTCTTTAGAGGGACTCTTTCCAACTATAGCCACACCAATAGTTAGATAGTTAAAGCTTCACATAGCGTTTCTAAAGAGGTACAAATGTTTAGTTTAGAAAACAAAGAACGTAGTCACCGGTCCTCAATAATGCGTTACACAAACAGTTGCAAAAAGAGCTCAATAGAGCTCACAATTCCAAAATAAGACATTTGTTGTCACAAACATCTGGTAACCTACAGACAGACCACAGCCCTGAGGAAAACTAAGTGAACAGTTCTTCCATTCTGACCTATCTGTTAAATGATAACCATGACCTAGTACAGCTATGATCAATACAAATGTGCATACAGGCTGTAAAACAGCCTCTGTAACCAGGGGTGTAATCCTCCATTTTACAGATTTGAAGAGCCAATCCATTAAATGCTGGATAAGGTCAGATATTATTGATCCAAGATTCAATGAAATCCTTTCCTTTCTTTTGAGTGTGTGTGTGTGTGTGTGTGTGTGTGTGTGTGTGTGTGTTGCGATCTAAGCACACTTTCCTTAAAATACATTTTTTTTTCCAGCATAGGCACTTACATACTGGTAGAAAGAGAGAGGTCCTTAAAAAACATAATGACTCCCTGGCACAGAAATCGATAGTGTTATAAAACCTTGAAGGCAGGAATGGTTGAAAATAAAAATATTAATGCCTGAACTTCAAGAGCATACTTAAAAAGCAGAATTTAAGAGAGGCTTATTGCTGGGGGGAGGCAGACAGTACATACATCAATTCTGACAACTTCCAACAGCATATGGATGAGTGTTGAAAATAAAGCCACACATGATGCTATTGATGCAGAGTTTCTCTACCACTTTTCACTCAAGTCTGCTTTTAACATAATCTTAGGTTATTTCCTAAAATACGGTGTTTGTCTTCATAAAATGGGTTGTCTATATAAGTAATTCCTTATCGTTTTCCACTTTTTTTTGTTTAAATGATATTTTCTGTTACCTCTATACCTGGTAAATTGTTCAATGTTGATTTGATAATACAAATTAAGTTACAAATTTTGTACTTATTTAATGCAAAGACACATTTTAATCTTCTTACAAACAGCATACAATGCTTTTTGTCTGTGAACTGAGTTACATTCTGGGTCTGAATTTTTATCTCTGATGTGTCTGTGTTTCTTTATGGGGAAGATAGAAGTATTTGTCACTGTGCTTTTATCTGACTGTGTCCAGGAACTAGTAAACAGAGAATTGTAAATATTGCATGCTTGGAAAAATTCCACCTGGCACAATTCAATCTCTGGGTGGCTAAACATTCTGGTAAGGCAGAAAATCCTTTTGTTAGCACTCCTTGTTAATCTAAAAACAAACAAAAAAAAATGCTTTCAGTAATTTTGGGTGGTATTTTAAGGACACCAAATCTCATTGCTCTTTTTATTACTCTCATTTACTTCATTCATAATCATTGCCTCACTGGTCTCAGAGGATTTTATTGTCTTTATTTTTGTTTTTAACTAATCCTCCTACCCAAAATCCCTGTAAAGAATAAGGTTAAGTATCAGTTTCTCTCTGATTTTCAGAAGATTTTTTTCTGTACTCCAAAAGTCTTTTTGTTATGTTTAAAGGAAGCTGAGATAATCTTTCAATCATTTTTTTTAAAGGCAAAGTAAATTACAAAGGCATTGGGTTGAGGAAATGGCTCAGCACACAAAAGGCTTATTGGGCAAACTTTAAGACCTGAGATCAAATTTCACCACCAAAATGAAAATAGCTAAATACAATGGCATGCAGGGGGGGAGAGAGATTTTTTGGTCAGAGAGACTAACTTTTTTGACAATCTCTAGTTTCAATGACAGAACATGTGTAAAAACTGAAAGTGGGGCTATCAGGATGGTACAGTGTGGTGGGGACTGAAAGTTCCTCTTTCCAACAAGCTCCCCCACCCCCGTCCTCTCTACAAGACATACCACAGTGACAGGACTGTGTTACAAGGCAAAAGCATATTTTACTATTCAGTGTAGCAGCTTGTGTCCAGATAAGAGTTTTTTTTAAACTTTTATTAATTACACTTTATTGACTTTGTATCCCCCCATAAACCCTTCCTTCCTCCCCTCCTAATCCCACCTTCCCTCCCTCTTCTTCACACATGCCCTTCCCCAAGTCCACTTATAGGGGAGGTCCCCCTCTCCTTCCTTCTGATCTTAGTCTATCAGATCTCATCAGGAGTGGCTGCATTGTCATCTTCTGTGGTCTGGTAAGGCTGCTCCCCCCTCAGAGGGAGGTGATCAAAGGCCAATCAGGCCAATCAGATTATGTCAGAGGGAGTCCCTTTTCCCATTACTTTGGAACCCACTTGGACACTGAACTGCCATGGGCTACATCTATGCAGGGGTTCCAGGTTATCTCCATGTACAGTACTTGGTTGGAGTATGAGTCTCTGGAAAGACCCCTGTGTTCAAATTTTCTGGTTCTGTTGCTCTCCTTGTGGAGTTCCTGTCCTCTCCAGATCTTACTATTTCCCACTTCTTTCATAAGAGTCCATGCACTCAAAAAAAAAAAAAAAAAGATTCCATGCACTCTGCCCAGTTGGCCATAAGTCTCAGTGTCTGCTTTGATAGTCTCCTGGGCAGAGTCTTTCAGAGGCCCTCTGTGGTAGGTCCCTAACTTGTTTCCTGTTTTTTTCTTCTTCTGATGTCCATCCTCTTTGCCTTTTGGGATAGGGATTGAGCATTTTAGTCAGGGTCCTCCCTCTTGATTAGTCTCTTTAGATGTATAGATTTTAGGAGGTTTAAACTATATTATATGTCAGTATGAGTGAGTATATACCGTGTGTCTTTCTGCTTCTGGGACAGCTCACGCAGGATAATACTTTCCAAGTCCCACCATTTACCTGCAAATTTCATTGTTTCCTTATTTTTCATTGCTGAGTAATATTCCATTGTGTAGATTTACCCCAATTTCTGTATCCATTCTTCAGTTGAGGGACATTTGGGCTGTTTCCAGCTTCTGGCTACTCTAAATAAAGCTGCTACAAACATGGTTGAGCAAATATCCTTGTTGTGTACTTGAGCCTCTTTTGGATATATGACTTGGAGTGGTATGGCTGGATCTTGAGGAAGCACTATTCTTATTTTTCTGAGAAAGCACCAGGTTGATTTCCAGAGTGGTTGTACAAGTTTACATTCCCACCAGCAGTCGAGGAGGGTTCCCCTTTCCCCACAACCTCTCCAGCATGTGTTGTCCCTTGAGTTTTTGATCTTGGCCATTCTGATGGGTGTAAGGTGAAATCTCAGGGTCATTTGCATTTGCATTTCCCCAATGGCTAATGAGGTTGAGCATTTCTTTAAGTGATTCTCTCCCATTCAATACTCCTCTATCAAGAATTCTCTGTTTAGCTCTTTTCCCCATTTTTTAATTGGATTACTTGGTTTGTTGCTTTTCAAATGGTGCTAGTCTAACTGGATATCTATATGTAGAAAAATGCAAATAGATCCATACTTATCACCCTGCACAAAACTAAAGTCCGAGTGGATCAAAGACCTCAACATAAAACCAGACACATTAAATTGGTTAGAAGAAAAAGTGGGGAAGACCCTAGAACTCATTGGTACAGGAGACAACTTCCTGAACAGAACACTAACAGCACAGGCTCTAAGAGCAACAATCAATAAATGGGACCTAATGAAACTGAAAAACTTCTGTAAAGGACACCGACATCAAAACAAAACGAATGTCTGCAGATTGGGAAAGAATCTTCACCAGCCCTTTATCTGACAGAGGGCTAATGTCTAGTATATATAAAGAACTAAAGAGGTTTTTGTTTGTTTGTTTTTAATTATTTTATTTTATTTTATTTAGCTTCTCATTTGAGTAAAATGAAAACACTTGCAACTAATTGGCTTTACACACATGTTTTGTATTTGCAAATTTACCTACTTGGTGAATATCTTCACTCATATAAGAATAATGATAATAACAATAAAGCAGCTACTTTTACTTTGTAAACACTGATTGACATGACTATTCACAAAAAATAATGTATTTTTATAGAAGAAGTTAACAACATTCTGCATTTCTGAAAAGGCTTCTTTTGTATTCTACAAAAACACACTTCTCCTGGGCCTTTAGGTCTTTCTATTTTCCCCTTCTTTCATAAGATTCCCTGTACTCTGCCCAACATTTGGCAATGAGTTTCAAAGAAATCTTGGCCCAGGGGTCTTTTATGAGACTGATACTCCAACCAAGGACCTGCACAGATGTAGCCCATGGCAGATCAGTATCCAAGTGGGTTCCCTAGTAATGGGAGCAGGGACTGTCTCTGACATGAACTCAGTGGCTGGCTCTTTGATCACCCCCCCCCCCCGGGAAGACACTGCAGCCAGTCCTGATGAGACCTGATAGGCTAGGGTCTGATGGAAAGGGAGAAGAACCTCCCCTTTCAGTGGATTTGGAGAGGGGTATGGGACAAGATGAGGGAGGGTAGAATTGGGAGGGAATGAGGAAGGGGGCTACAGCTGGGATACAAAGTGAATAAACTGTAACTAATATAAAAAAGAAAAAAAAAGTTCTCAGATTTTTAACAATTTCATTTTATTTATTTATCACTTATTTGCATACCTGTGCTTTTTGTTAGGACTATTCTTTAAAATGGTTGCTGAAGGTTGGGCTGTAATACTATCGAATGTTCTCACTCACAAGAATGCTGTGGCTTGTGTTTCAGAACAAAAAACAGTTGTGTTATAGTAACTTTGTTCAGGCTTGAGTTATAATACTGTTGGCCTCTGAGTTCAATGCTAATGAATCAAAATATATATATTAAAAAGGTGCCTTTCATCACAAAACACATAAAACAAGCTGGTGTATTTATTGTTTGATAAAAATAATGTTAGAAAAGGTTCAAAGGATCCTAACCTTGTATTTCCTGAGAGCGCAATGAGTAAGCATTAGCAAAGTTGGTGTTCTTTGTGAGTGTATAGAATGAAACTACTGAAAATAATGAGAATTGACTATGAACCGCCTATACTATTCCCTGGAGAAAAATGTCAATAGATACATAGACTCCCAAGGCATGTTGTCTCTGACTAGAAACAAGCCTTTGGTGTGTAAAGCCATCACTCTCAAATTAGACATTTCAAGATATTTTAAGTAGCAAAAAATGTTTAGCAAATGAAATAAAAAGGAGTAAATGAAAATATACTATTGATAAAGTCGACTTGATAGAATAAGTGCTTTCTGTGCATTAAAGGAAATAAAATATTCTGTAAAACCAGAACAAAAGTTAAGATTTTTAGAGCTTTCCAGTTTATTGATAATTTGAAATTTTGATGTCTGAGTACATTTAAAGTTAAAGCCTTAAAACTATGTGAAACATTTAAAACTCAAATGCCAATTAAGCCTTCCAGAATCCCTGAAGCACCTGCACAAAATCCTTGTACTTTAAAGGTTAGCTTAAAAACCATGCTTTTAAGAGTCCACTTCTTTAGGCCTTTGACAAAGTCATTAGTTTTTAGAACATACTTCCTTTTCCAATCCTACACTGGATTTTCAGGACTTGCTGTCCTCATCTGTATTCTACAGTATTACTTAGACTCAGACCTCTTTTTCTAAATTATAGTGCCTTGACTTGTTTATCCTACCAATTTAATATTTCCGGCCTGTTTCATTGTGAAACACACACACACACACACACACACACACACACACACACAGACCTACAATTTGAAAATATTTTTTAAGATAAGACAGGGACAGAACAGACTCAAACTCAATGGGACTATAGCAACAAGTAGACCAAGTTGAGTCTCTGGAAATTAATGACTGTTTCCTAAAGACAAACAACACTGTGGCCATTAATTTTCTAGTGAGTTCTATTTCTCCATTTGAACAAATAAATGCTAAGTATCTAGGGTACAGCATTAAGTTTTTTGTTTGTCAAGTACTATGTGTCCTACCAAATTGTCCTTGCGCTTCTCTGGTGACAATATTATTGTTATTATGCATCATTTACATTCCTGGAAGCTGAAAGACACTGGGTAATCCCCTGAAGATCCCTGAGTTGGTGTCCTGTCAGGCTGGGACGCTAGAATGGTGATGACTTGAAAGTTCCCCTTCTACTCCTCCATCTCAGTGTACAGGACAAAGATTATTCAGGAGCATGGTTAAGATACAGTGTTTGGTAGTACAGACTTTTTGACCTCTTAGAAAAGAAAAACAAACAAAAACAAAGACCGAAAACAAAACCAACCAAACAAAACAAAAACAAAAAGCAAAAACACCATTAAGATGTGACCAGGATTCTATACAAAGTAAGACCAGGATTACAGAGGGAATGAGAAGATGCATATACCCAGAATTCTTACCCTTTTACTAAAACGATAGCTCATAATGGTCTTGGTGAACAGCTAAGATTGTGAAAGGTAAATAAAAGTATGGACAGTGTTTCTGTCAGGCAAGTGAACAGCTCCATGAGTATAGACGTGTTGAAAGACCAGTCGCGGAGGTAGTGAAATATGAGTTTCTGTAGGGTGGCATGGGCATTGGAGGGACGCCCTCTCTCTCTTTTACTCCTTATTACCTGCATCAGGCTGGTAAGGTGGCCCTGAGGTCATGAGAGAAAGAGAGGTAGCCTCAGCCCTCACTGGCTGCAGCTGTTGGGAGAGCAGGCCTTGAACTTCTCCTGGGCAGCACAGTAGATCTGGCCATGGTGGTGAAGGCAAGGATGAGCTGGCATCTAGGACAGAAGAGCAGAAGAGCTGACCTGCAGATTGTAGAGCTGGGTGAGCAGTGATAGAGCGCTCCCCCTCGTGGTGAAGGTGAAGAAGAGCTGATGTGATGACTAACTCAAGCTACTTCTTAGGCCCAGACCTAGGGCTTTGAGCTGGCCAGCCCCAGCTCCTACCCCATCTGTGAAATGCTGGAGCACATGAAAGGGACAGTCTTGTAGATCCAAAGCTGCAGGATCGTCATGATACAGGGCAACAACAGTATACCCAAGAGGAGTTCTCGGGAGAAACCAGAGGCCTTGAAACGAACCAACCACTCATTGCTATGGATATTTGCCAGTAAAGATGTGTGGACAAAAGTGTTATACTGTATGACACACTGGCACGTCTAGATTCCACGACAAGATTTTTTTTAATTCTCTTATTTATTTATTTGTTTGTTTATCTATCTATTTATTTATTTATTTTGGGGTGGAGGTGCAAAGGCAGAGGGTGTTTACAAAGGGATGGGGAGGCCAGTGGCATTGAGGTGCACCATGTGAAATTCACACACACACACACACACACACACAAAATCAATAAAAAAGTTTTTGTTGTTGTTGTTGTTGTTTTAAGTTTTTGAACCAGAAAATGTCAACAATATAAAATAGGGGAAAAAATTTAACAGGCAAACAGAAACAAACAAACCAAAGAGAAACCCAATTTCTTTTTTCCCCTCTACTCTGGGCACAGTTGTCAGGAGCTTTATTTTCCACTGATGCAGACAACAGCAGAATGAATGGAATAATGTATCAAATAATTCCCTTTTCTTTAGGCAATGATAACAACAGGATCTCATATCTCTTGAAGCACCCTTACACCTTCCCCACAAAGCAGAATTACACATTTCTTAAAACATCTGACTATGAGTTAAATACCATCTCTGCCAAATTGCGCATAGATTCAGCTTCATAGGATTAATTTTTCTAACTACTTCTAACACTCTCCCATGAAGAATACTAGCTCTCTCATGACCACTGCTTATAATGACATGGAGAATATGTTTTTATTAAGACCTATTTGCATACACTCATAACAACAATCTTGCACAACAGAAAACTCTGCTTTAACGATCTCAGAATTCTGTTTGAATATTAGCACTTGTATTTCATATATATATATATATATACATATATATATATGTTTTGTATGTTATCTCTCAATATCCTTCAAAAAGTTTATTAATAAAGAAAGCTCAGAAGTTTTAAAATTTTATTGCTGCAGTAAATGGAATAACCATGATGCCTTTGTATCTAGAATAAAATTGTTAATCAGCAATATACTCTGAGCAATACAACAAGAATTATAATTCTAATTGAAATTAAAATTTGATACAATGAACGCAACACAATTAAATTCCTTACCAGAATTCAGTTTAGGTTTATGATCATAGAATAATGCTTTGACGTAACTTTATCACCTCTCTAATCCAGTAAGCAGTAAATTATTCATAATTTTAATTTAAACAAAACCAATTACAAGAAAATATCAGTGTTACTAAATGTTGAAAACATGATCATTTTTGTTTCAGTATAGCACACTGGAGAGAATGCAATTATTTTCTGTATCTTTATGATTCTTTCTCTGGAAATAAACGATTTAAAATGTTAGCCCTAGGTAACTTGTCCTTATATAGCTATTGTTACAGAGATGTAGCAACAACAACTAAACACCTCAGGTTTGAGTAATAGAAGCCAACTATTACCAGCTTTTTTGTTGAAAAGGGTCTTTTTTTTCCAAATTTAAAAGCTATTTTAAAACAGATACATTTTTTTGGTACTCAGCAATTATAAAAACTAATTTGAAAAACAGCAATAAACATATATGGAAAACTGCTTTTTAGACTATGCGACATGTTTGCAAAGCTGCTCTATTTATTTATTCATTCACTTATTTATTGTTTTTTTTTCTGCAATTTATTCATTTTGTATCCTTGTTGTAGTCCCCTCCCTCATCTTCTTCTGGTCCCACCCTCCCTCCTCTTCATTCCCTACTGCCTTCCCCTAGGCCACTGATAGGGGAGGTCCTCTTCCCCTACTATCTGACCCAAGCCTATCAGTTCTCATCAATACTGGCCGAATCTTCTCCCTCCATGGGCTGGTAAGGCCACCCTGCCAGAGGGAAGTGATGAAAGAACAGGCAACCAAGTTCATGTCAAGAGACTGCCCCTTGCTACCCTTACTTGTTTAGTTAGTCCTCCTTGTTGTTCAGTTTTTTACGGTCTGTAGATTTAGTATGCCTCTCCAATATTTTATGGCTAATATCCTTACGAGTGAGTGTATACCAAGCGTTTCTTTCTGCTGCTCACTCAAGATGATCTTTGCCTTAGACAGAATTGGCTGTTGTATACAAATGTAATACAACTTCCTGGCAGCTGTATTTTTAATATTGTCATAATCTGTCTTCTACATGCAACCATGTGCTTTTCTCTCTTTAATGTGGTACTTTCCCCTCTGGTAAGGGTGTGTCTGTTGGATTGTCTATGTTATCTTTCATGTAAAGATAATAAATATAAGTTCTTAAAATATTAATGAAACCCACATTCACCTTTATATTGCCCTTTGTACCACTCTTTTCCATACTTTCAAATTTAATCATGCCTAAAGGAATTCCAAAGAGTAAAATAAAGCATTGAAAGAAACAGAGGGGTCATTAAAACAATGATATAATTTCAGTTTCATTGCAAAACTGGCTTGATTTTATTTGCTTAAGGTTATAATTCAATATCTAAAAGTTCTATAATTCAATACCTACAAAAATACTTTCTTATTTTGTCTCTTTCTCTCTTATATTTTTTTTCTTTTTGAAAGACATTTGAGACACACTGATGGTCTTTTAGTTTGAAGGAATGTCAGTATTCCACCAGGGCTGTTGATATTCTTCATTAACTATAACATAGTTAAAACGTAGCACCTGCAATAAATCAAAGCACTGGAAGATTGCATTAACACTTACGACAGTCACAGAGTTTGGTGGGTGTTGGTTATTTTTTTCCTCCCTAGAATTCCAGGGTCATCACTCATAATAGTGAAAAGTATAGCATAAAGGAGAAAAAAATTCTGAATGTTCCTAAAAATAAAATAGAAAGCCCTCAGGAGCCCTTTCAGAACAACAATAAAAAGTATTGCTAGCTGTAAAATTTGTAAGCAGGTTCCATCCTGTCTGCACGGAAACAATGAAGATGAATTACATTCTAGCAGAAACACTGAGCCTGTCTAGTAACAGTGGCAAATCTACGACAGGAGGACAAAGCCAAACTATGTCTTCTGTGTCACTAGTTGAAGGTCATGAGAACAGGATAATATGAATTAAATCAGAACCAAATAACACCTTAGAAATACTCTCTAAGCTGATCCGTTCAGTTTGTTTATTTAAGCATTGTTTGGGCTACTAAGTTTTGGATTATTTGGATTAATTCTGAGCCTATAAAGACTGGCATGCAATTACATATGCTAAGTGTGTAGGTATGTATATATTTTAAATAGATGAGCATGAGTTCAAATGATGGCAGCTATATATATCTCTTCCTTATGTGTGGTAAGATAAACAAGCTTTATCTCCATGTGGCTAGCTTTAAGGAACGGTGCTATTGTTTGAAGTAAAGACATTTGGTTTATGCAGCTGGTGTGAAGTGTGGGAGTGGATAGCTGGCAATCCACGACCCAACACAGCAAATCTATTCCAAAGCATCTCCTTTGCGCAAGAAATGACAGACCTGTTTTGCATATGTCCTTGTTTGATGCCCTAGATATTAGTATGATCACTGAAAAGACATGCTGCTCAAATAAGAAATGTATCAATATTAAACAATAGCGATTGTTTTCAAGCATCAATGTCCACCTTAAAAATTGATAGCCATTTTTAAGTTTAATAATAAACCCTCATTACCTAAACCAAGGTCACCTTATGTGAAACAAAACTCACACCACCAGCAGAATGAGAAGGTGTTTATTAAAACTTAAGTGTGATTCTCAGAGGATATTTAGGATTAAAATATGTTTGTCCTCTGCTAAAACACTTACCTTTTAAATTAAATTTAAAACTCAAAAGTTTTTCAACTTATTTGTTTATGAATGTTAATTAAAGAAGACCTCAAATAGTTTGAGCAATTACATAAAATCTTGACAACATTTCAGAATTGCTTTTCTTTTTATGCTGGTATTCAAATATTCTACCTTTAAGTAATGGCTGTGGCTTGAATCAATTGTACATTAAAAAATTGTAGGTAATACTGGGTTATGTGAAAATCGCTTAGAATTGACATAATTCATGCCTGAGTCTCAGTGATTGATTGCATTAAAGCAGAGTAGAATTCAAGGTGAATGGAAATAAATGTTGAATGAAGGTTCCTTTAACCTCATCAATAGCTTTCTAATACATCAAATTTTTGAGTTGGAGGAGCACATACCAGGAACTAAATCATCAGCAATTACATCGAACTAGATATGGTGTTTGTGTGAGTACTCAGTGAGCTCTAAACCCATGCCTTTCCCAGCTGAGCTCATTTTTGGTGGAAACCCATTGAGAACAATGGGTCACTGAGACTAAATGAAGTAGGAAAACCACTGGGTTTCCTCAAGTGCTCTCAGACACCCCAGTGCAGGATAGCTGATGAGGTAATCTGCATAATAACACAGCCCTCGTGTGTTTCTGTTAAGTCAATGGGGCATCGACTATATGCGAAAGGAGAACTGGCATCTATTAAGGGGACTGGATCTACAGATTCACAATGACTATCCTCATCTCCCAGGAAGAGTGGCACACTAATCTCATAATTATAACCTTTAAATCCTTCACTGGGAAATTTTTGTCTTTTGGCAGTAAAAATAAGCATCATTCCAAAGGGAATCAAATTAAAGAGTTTAAATGTGACTCTGTAATTATTTGCGTATGTGTGTTGTATGGATTAAACATGTGTAAATAGCTATTTATTCAGATTAATGAATTTAACACACGTTTTTAGAACAACATGAAGTCAGTGTTCACATGAGTCTGACAATATGGTGAAGGTGATTTAATTACCTCGTAATAAAGCATTGAACATTTATATCCTTAGTTTCTTTTACCTTAAAGAGTTCTCTCTTTCTCCTCTCTGAGCATTTCCACTATCAATACTCATAAGAAATTTTAAAACTGAAGTAGTTTAGGATGCTTGTCAAGCTTTAGAAAGAATTTTAAAAGTGTCTAATGCACAGGTCAAGGCATGAATCCATTGATTGAATAGTAAAAGTAAGAGTAAAAATTTAACCCTTTAAATGGCTCCAAAGGTTAACTTATTTTTAAAGATACATACTGTAGAATCAGTTTATTGAAGCAATTGCTGTGATGGGTACTATGTAGCTTATTGTCTAATGAGCGATCTAAAATTCTTTACTAGCAAAAGAGACAGTATTTCTTAAAGGTTAACAGTTTTTAAATACGAAAAAAATTCCTTGAAGTTAAAGTTATTGGCAAAAATATGACCTTGTTAATTTTTTTTCCTTTTGAAAGTCTGTGTGCATTGTATGGACATGTCTTTTGTATATTCAATCAATGTGAAAAAGTGACACTTCTCTCTGAATTCTCCAGAATTGAGGAATTAGCATAAACATAGCTGTCATCTTGTTGTTAATTTCTGTCTTTTTTCACTTTATGACTCTCTATATCTGTTTTTTTTTTTTTCTGTGTGTGTGTGTGCGCTATATTTATCTACCAAGTGTGTGTGTTTGAGCAGGAGAAAGCTATATGTGTGTGTGTGTGTGTGTGTGTGTGTGTGTGTGTTTGTGTGTTTGTGGCCGTGGGGTAGAGACAGAAAGTCATAGAGACAGATGCAGAGACAGAGAATCTTAAAAATTTGAAAGTTGACCTATCAGTAATAAAAGACTCCTGAATAATGTTCTATTCTTTCTAATATTTAGCTCTGTGGACAACTATGGGCAACATTTTACAAGCAAATATTTCACCCTACTTAGATCTCTATTCAGAAAAAAATGGCACCAGATAAGTATATTTATTTTTCACACTTTCTTTTAACTAAGAAAATTCTTTTCAATTTTTATTTTTTATTTTACCAGATTTATAAACAACATTTTTAGTTGTTGTAAATTAAATATGCAACACATGTCACTTTTAATCCTAGCACTCCAGAGGGAGAGGCAACTAAATCTTGAGCTTTCTCAGCTCAAGCCCAGCCTAGTTTACAAGGCGAATTCCAAGCAAATCAGGTACACAGTAAGACTCAGTCTCAAAATAAAATAAAACAGAATGAAATAAATTTAAATAATTATTTAATGTATTTGTTTCTCATAAGTAGGTCCTTTAACAAGAAAGAAAGAATAGATCTTAAAGATCAAGATTGTCCAATAGAAAATTCCCCTTCTTGCCAGGTCACAAAGGAGGACATTGCAGCCAGTCCTGATGAGACCTGATAAACTAGGGTTGGATGGAATGGCAGGTGGACCTCCCCTATCAGTGGACTTGGGGAGGGGCATGGGAGGAGAAGAGGGAGAGAAGGTGGGATTGGAAAGGAATGAGGGAGGGGCTACAGCTGGGATACAAAGAAAATAAAAATATAATTAATGTAAAAATTAAAAATTGAAACGAGAAAAAAAAGAAAATTCCCCTTAATCCAGTTATCCAGAAATGTTTAGAGAAATCTATGTTTTAGGTTTAGGGGAAATGAAAAGAGGTAGAACTGTACAAACTAATAAACAAATACGTAACTAAAAGTTAACTATTACAAAAGAAAAATTCTGGAGAATTTATCATAAAAGGTACACACTGAAATATAAGAGGGGGAGTCTATAGAAAACCATGTCATATATATATATATATTTTTTTTTTCTTAGTTTATAAATTCAAGACAATCTCCACAGAAAATTCTAGAGCCAAATTATGGGAAACCCAGATGGTGGAGATCAACTTGTATTGAATTTCATATGAAAAAATGTACTTAAATATGAATGACTATATTTGTACACGTGAACATATTCCTTTCATGCATAATGCATTCATCCCCCCATGTCAGTGTACGTAGCTCCAGGAACATACATTAAGACTTGGCAGAATGATGTTGGGCCTAGTACTTTTGCAGTTTCTAAAGAAACAAAGTTTGCTTTCTCACTTTTTATATAACTTTTGTGCTTATTTTACATAAACACATTCATACAATGGATGAAGTTTGAAAAAATTATCCTTGAAATGAATGCCTACAAATACAGACATATGTTTAAGTCAGGGGCCAGAAGAGGGCAGGCAGCCTTAATGCTAGAGCTGTGACTGACCTCAGGACCAAACTGAAGTCTCAGAATCTTGTTCATGATCCCAGCTTTCAAAATGGTTGCAGTTGGTGAAGGTGTACCTTTTTGCATGTATACAGAAAATTAGATAAATTCATTTAAACAAGTGTCTGGAGGAGTCACTTATGTCAAGACAGTGAGTCAGTAATTTTATTTAAAATATTCTTGCAAAATTAACATACCTAGTATATATGTGGAAAATTTTAGGAATATTTCCTTTATACTTATGGAAGTAAATTATCAAAAAATTCACATTATCTATGTACATAGAAAATGGAATGAGTTAGGGAGCAGCCTTACCAGGCCACAGAGGAAGACAATGCAGCCAGTCCTGATGAGACCTGATAGGCTAGGGTCAGATGGAACGGGAGGAGGACCTCCCCTATCAGTGGACTGGGGGAGGGGCATGAGAGGAGATGAGAGAGGGAGGAACTGGAAGGATACAAAGGAGGGGGCTACAGCTGGCATAAAAAGTGAATAAACTGCAATTTATAAATAATAAATGAGTTAAAAAAAAGAAAATCAAACTTCATTTCAGGTTACAGAAAAAGAAACTTGCTATATAAAAGGAAACCTTGAAGGAAAATAAATACTATTTTTTTCCTCCCATAAAAAAAGTAAGGTGCAGAACAATTTCATGCATTTTTCTGCAGAGTAGATCGAAAGATTATCCTGAAAACAAGAATGAACAAAATTTTACAGCAACACTCAGTGAGACTGGAAGATCTGATCAACACAGGCACTGGTACTTGTGCTGTCAAAACCAAGATTCTCAGAATGCTTCTCATAAACCCTTCCATTGTCTATTTCTGTGGCTCTGCATTCCAAAGCTGGAGGTGCATTTTAAGGTCAAGTTTTCATCAGGATTGCTTTTTTTTTTTTAGAATTCTCCTCTTCTATTGTCTTTATAGGGAATGAAAACAAGCACACTGATTTTTATTTAGTTTGGTATGCACAGAGTTGGGCTGAGATAAAGTTCATTTTTCAACACCTTCCCACATGTTATTTTCTGGTTTATCATAAGGCAAAAGTGAAGTCCCTATAGCAGGAAGACTGTGGAATGACAAGGTTCTTCTTTAGAGAAATGTCATTTAATGGCTCTTGTAGTCCAACTGACGTGCCACCTCTGGAGAACATGGTTGTCTGACAGTTATTTCTGATTCATCCTGCTGTATTTGAAACAGTTGGTACTCTCCCATAGACACTTGTCAACATGTACAGATGATGTTTTAACTGGCACATTGTCACCAACTACCTCACACTGGGAAAAGCTGAGTAGCTGTGAAAAATACGACTTTCAGTTCCAGAGAACTGGAAGACTGGTGACAGAAACAGGCCCTTTCAGGCTATGTCATTCAAAAATTTTTAAATGTGTGAATATGGTGTGAATGGACAGTCACTTGCAGATATTTGTTTTGTCGTTGCTGTGCTCTAGTGATTAGCTTAAAAGAAAGAGACTTCTTAGATAAAAAAAAAAACAAAAGCAAAACCATAATAATAAAATAAAGTGATCTTTGCTTAGTATGACAATAGCAAGTAGAAGTAATTGATAATATATTTTATCTAAAATATCACCCACAATTTTTGTGTTTCAATCATCTGTGGCTAATATGTTATTGATAAGTGATAAGGTTCTAATTCCTGTTATCAAAAAAATTGATAATTTTATTATGAGGCAAGTCAATATGATTAAGACTTATACATCATATATACAAATATATGTTGTTCTGTTTATATCTAAAATATTCCCCAGAGGCTATGTGCTAAAATATGATAACAGTGTAGTAATATTCAGACATAAGAAGACCTTGGGAAGTGATTAGATCGTGAAGACTCTGATTTCACTAACCCACTGGTAGGTTCATCATTCTACAGACTTCTCAGAGGTGATAAAAATTAAAGAATTGAAGTTTAAGAGAGTCAATCTTTGGGAGAATGCTTGCAATTACTTTGTACTTGGTCTTTTTCTCTCACTCCCTTCTCATTTGCTGCCCTAAGATGAGCCACCAGCTTTGCTCTCCTCTGTGTTCCCCTCTATGATCCTCTGCCTCACTAAGGTCAGAAACAATGAAGCTAAGTGACCATGGACTGAAAACAGGGACAAACTCAGGTTTCATTCTTTTGCATTGACTTTCTCTTGCATATTATCACATCATTGGAAACTAATGCAGGTGTAAAGATGAAAGATTATCAGAAAAACTTCCAAAATCCAAATGTGTCATTATCAAAATTTATAATTATTTAGATATGCATATAGTAAAAGCTTATAATAAGTATTATAATTCACTAAACTAATGTGAAATATATATCAAAGCACAAAAAAATAATGAGAAAAGTCCACTTTGGGCTTCTTTAAAAATATTTATTTCATATATATTTATATTTTTTATATACAATGATCTATAATAACCATATGCATATGTGTTATGTGCATGGGTGTATTTCTGCTGCATGCATGTCTGCCTATTCAGCATGTGTATGCAGTTCCACAGAGGCTAGAAGAGACTAGAACCACTGGATTTGGAGTTACAGATTTTTGTGATGTCAATAAAAAATATCAATAAACCTATACAATACAATGTAGAAATATACAATGTAGAACTTTGTGAATCACAAAGTCAGAAA
The DNA here is from genome assembly GCF_907164565.1 of Psammomys obesus. Taxonomy (NCBI): domain Eukaryota; kingdom Metazoa; phylum Chordata; class Mammalia; order Rodentia; family Muridae; genus Psammomys; species Psammomys obesus. The sequence continues at coordinate 30,188,819 of NW_026591086.1, forward strand.
AATGTCTACCTTTTTGTTAAGTTGCTGTGAAAAATATTTGATAGATTTTATAAACAGTGCTGGAAAGTAATGACATATTGTAAATTTAAAGTCAACACAACCTATAAAATAGACTTGGCTGGGTAACAAATAACATATAAATTAAATAACCACAAATCTGCAAGATTGGAATGAATACTTAAAATAAAAAACAAAACTAAGAAAGTTCCGAGATATTTCTGTGGCTGGGGTGTGTTTACAAGTACACTTGGTAGTCTGTATAAACGCTTGCATCTGCAGAGCATAAATGTGTCTTAATTACAGGTTTTTTCAAGGGTGAACATCTGTGCCCTTTCCTGCAACTATGTAGATACTTGGATGATTATTGGAGAAGCCTGTGTGGTTAAATTTGTACACTGTACTTGCTAATTCACTTTATTTAGTATAAATCAGAAATATTTAAAGGTTTATCTGTATCACTTTGACATAGCGTTTCATACTGACATAATTTTGTTTTCTGTAATTACCTTACAACATAAAATTGGAATCAGATCAGTTATTTTAACCAAAATTTGCCTTAAGAAAATTCCAGTTCTACTTTTTCATAAATCCCACATATTCTTTGGACACCTGTTAATTTCTCTGTTGTTAAAGTGTAGTGATACTTATGTTTTGAAGTTATTTTCTATCATGTTCCTTGTTATGCAAATAATCAAAATTTGTGGGAGAACAAAGCACCCCTTTCTAGTCCTAAGGTATTAACCTACATTTGCAAAGGTAACTGGAATTAGAGGTAACAAAGAAACACAGTGTATACTAAAGCTGAGCTGGCAGGATTCTGAGGAAGAGTAACTGTGGTTGAAAGAATAGTATTGAGATTGCTGGTACAATGGTGTAAAGCTTTTGAATCTGTTAGAGATGACATTTGTTTGTCCAGAAAACAATGGAGGCACATTTTTTAGTTATCCCAGTCGCAGTCACTTACTGGGTTGGGATTACATTACACCAGGGGAAGTTCAAGTGAAAATTCCAAAAGTAGCTTAAAAAGAAAATCAAGTTAGGAAGTTTTGCTAAGTTTCCAGTAGCAGATAGCTCCGTTACTTAGAAGGATGGGAGTGGTGTTCAGTGAGGAGGCACATGCCTAGCATCTAGGAGTCACAGTACCATTTCCATCACCAAAGAAATGCCTTCACCAACTGGAGCCAGCTTTTGCCTGACTTAGACCTTTGTCTCCTCACTCTCAGTGCAGTTAGTTTTGAAAAGCTGCATCTGAAAAATCTTTTCTCTGGCTCTTTGAGATACGAGTTTTTCTCTACCAGGTGTATTTTTCTGAAGGACCAAGAAGACATCTGTTGAAAATATAAAAATCATGAAAAAACATGGCCTGGTTTCTGTGGGAGACTCCGGACCTAACCTCTACTCACAGTTAGCCAACACAGGTTAATTGCATAGACCAACGTCCCACAGGAGTTCTCAAGGCTTTTTCTTTAATTCATTCCCTGTAACTTTAAGAGAATTCTGTTGAAAATCTTCCTCATTACAACAGCTTTGAATAAAGTCGTATTTTTCACTAGTACATATTATAATTCTAACAAGTGTTACTATTTCTTAGAATGTAGGAATTCAAATCACACATGCAACTATAAATTTGATCTTCTTTCCAGGGTAAATCATAATAAAATTTTGCTATACATATTAAGAAGAGGGGTATATAGTTTAGGGATGCAACACTGGCCCTTTCTAGCATAAAAGGGTCAATTTGTTTTTAGCCCAGTATGTACCCTCTCCTCAAAAATTATAGCAGTGACCATGGCACAGAATTCAAAATATTTTTTATTATGAGAACTTTATTTCTTGTTATAAAGATATATTTATATACATATAATTTGAATTTTAAAATGGTACAAATGTGAGAAAATTGTAATCTGTGTTTGAGATAATCTTTCTTCAGAAATATTTCTCAAAATCATTTTTAAATCATTGATTTTAGAGAATTTCACTCTGAAATGAAGGTTAACAAAATTAATTATAACACTTTATTCAGTCACTTTCAGATCTTCTTTTGTTTATAACACAATATTAAGATTTTTTTTTAGAAGCTTGGATATTGTTTCTTCTTACTCAAAGGTTATAATTTAGCCAAATATTTGTCTAGCATTCCCTATTCTTTGTCTCTATACAAAAAAATTATATAGTTTGAAGAAGTTTTTTTGTTATGTTTATTCAAGTGTTGCTTTTCATTGCAGGATAAATATGCAAACATATTTTGTGAAAATTTCAGACAAACTATGTTTGTTTAATATGTTATACATGTTCCAAGTAATGCATCCTTTTGAACTACTGACAACAACAGAACTTGACAAATATTTCCTTTATTTTTTTGTTCTGTAAATAAAATAGTTAGAACTGTTACAGTCAGCTTAAGACACTTTTTAACAAAATGTGAACTGTGCTGATTGTTTTATATTTTAAGATAATAATATTTTTATATCAACAGTGTGCTAACCCACAAATAAATAATTTGTTCTAAATAAGAATAGTTCTACAGCTATTACTAATAGTCATTCCTCAGAGAACTAGTTCAGAAACCATCACTTCTCAGCCTTTTGGCTAAGATCAAGTGTAGAAGCAAATATTGCAGCTTATTTGTATAACTCCTTTGGGTGAACAAAAAAACTTCAGATACTTTGCCAAAAAGGTGTATGGTGTTCATGTTCAAATGAAAATCACATGTTAATACCTTTCCACTTGATTCCATACCACTTCTCAGTTATACATATACCAGTACCTGAAAGAAATCATGAGAAACTCTTCAATCCATAATGCTCACGCCTTCTTACTTGCTGATTTATTCTCTGAAGGCAAACACATTGATTGTTGAGTATGTGGATGGTACTCTGCAATGTACGTGAAATGAGAAGAGCACAGGCATATTCTGCCCTCAAGTAGCAAGTTGGAAGTTATTTCTTATATAACATTTAAAATCCATAAATAATTATTGTGCAAAATAGAAAGTGCTAAATGCCATGGAATTAAAAATATATAAAGTACTCTCAGAGTTCTGTGGAGAAGCAGATTAAAACTATTTGATTGCAGATGGCTTCAGGATTTTAACAGGAGTCTGAAGGGGTCACAAAGGATTTGGGCTGAGAGACAAAGATTGTTGTAAAAACATTCCACATAGTAAAACATCACAAAGAAAGGGGCAAGTGAACAAGAAAGTGAACAAAATGTACAACCAATTCATCCTGTGCAGAAACTGGGCCCAGTAAAGGAAAGTGGTGAACGCAAGATGAAGAGGTTAAAATTGTGAAAAAAAAAAATTGATCCTCAAACTACGAAAATTTATACACACACACACACACACATATCATTTTTAATGATCAGGGGTGCATTTGCTTTTAAGCAAAGAATGACATTAGATATTATATAAAAATGTTATCTGACAAGAATCAAAGGAGCACTGCAAGGAGGAAGTATCCATTAGCAAGAAAAGCTGCTAAAGATGTTTCTCTGGAAATACAGACACAGAACACTTTTGTCTATAAGTTTAATCATGGGGAAATGATGGAGAGATAAAATTTGAAAATTAATGACGATTAACATAATAGTAAAAGCACAGCAGAAAACAGAAAACAATTATAAGATTACTTTAAATTATTCTCGTACCTATTAGTGTACTATAAAATCGGTGGTTGATACAATAGCGACCACACCCAAAACACTCACTGGCAAGAATCAAAGAGAAGAGGAAAAGTGTGATTGTTATTCTTAACTGTAAACTCAATGAAATCAAGCATCCCTGGTACTAAGGTCTCCGGTTATATTGGGGTTAGGGAATATCATTACTAAATTGGCATTAAGCTAGTCACTGGAAGTGCTCTTGGGTCTTTGCAATTGTTTCTTGATTGTAAATGAGATGTGACTACAGGCTTCAATATCCCATCACCTTACCTTCTCTACCCTGAAAAAAAATCTACCCATGAAAAGTCATCCAAAATAAACCTTTTTCTTTCCAGTTGCTTTTATCAGTTATCTTATCATACCAACAGAAAAAAGTACTATGAGAAATTAGATTGAATTTTGCAGATATTTTGTCTTGAATTTTGCAGATATTTTGTCAAGCCAAATAAGCTAGCTAGAAGAAAGTTAAATACTCTGTGCATTTCCTTATTTAAAGTATTAATAGCAGACATAGTTAGACATAGAAAAGAATATGAAAGCACCAGTAGGTGGGGGAGTGATAATGGAAAAAAAATGTTATATAAGAAGTATATAGTTTTATAAGATTAAAGCATTCTTGACTTTGTCTTCTTGACAATGTACATATAATCAACATTGTTGAACTCTATACCTCAAAGCAAGGAAAAGGGAAATTTTACGTCCTGTCTATTTTATCACAATTATTTAAAATAAATAAATAAAAATGAACTGTAAAAACACATTGTTAGTATTTAGTTAATATTATCATAAAGAATGAAGAAAATATCATGCTGTAGTTATGAATAGGTCATAGTCTTTTAAAATGATGGAATTAATTATGTTATCCTTCAGAACAAAGGTTTCCAAATGTCTTCTCTGCATAAGTTGAGTGCAATGTAACTGGTTTTACTTTCCCTCTTGACTGCTCATGCTTTCTTTCATGTATAAGATCTTATAAAATTCCTTTATGACTCAATTAAAACAGACAGTGCGTCTATAATGCTACTTGTTTATCTCATGGGATTGTTAAAAGCGCCACATGCATTTATTAATGCTTTGTATTCATCAAAGCTAGAAGCTCCCACCATTTATCTGCTGACTTCCTTGGTGAGTTCTGTGTGAACTCTTGTCCAGTGACAGCACTGGACAAGTGGTATGCATTATTAACAACATCACAGGTATATTAGATTAATAGGATGTATTCTAAGCATTTGGGTATTTTTTTCCTCTTTACTACAAATTTTTAGCAAGCGCTGATTTTTTTTTTTTTGTGGACTCTTTTGTGTGTTCAAGAAAAAGCTTGAAAAAAAATGAGTGTTTCTGTGAACTTGACAGGGTACAGAAGGACTGAGGGAAAAAAATGAGCATCAAGGAGGAGCTAAAATGAAGGAATAATACTACTTTTGGAAATTTGATTAGGGAATTCTTGTTCATTTTAGATTATAGATGGCAGGAAGCTGGGGACATAGGGAGCAGCAGTTTCTGTCCCTGAGCTTGGCACTCTACACATGTTATTTTATTCAATTTTCACAACATTTCAAGAAGATAAGACTTTTATTCTCGTTCTTTTGGATGAGGGCTCTATAAGTAATTTGTCCCAGATCACAGAAGTAGTAAATGGAGAGTGAGTTTCTAGCCAGCTCACCTTAAGTCCTGTATCTACGAATTTTCCATAATACCATTTGATCAAGCCTCCACCTTTCAAAATGCACCCAGGTGTGTTATCAGAACAATCATACACCCAGACAGCATTTCATCTTCCAAATCTAAACTGTCTCTAACTGGAGGGCATATGTCTATAAAATGTTATATTCGTCTGTTGAGCGTCAGGATGTATGTCTTTGGTAAGGACAACCTGGTCAGAGTAGTTTAAAGGCAAAAGAATGCTCAGAGATCCTCACTGCCGATGTTTTCATCGAGAAAAAGACTCAGAAATGAAGAATTGCACCCAAAGAAACTCAAGCAGTCAGTATTTTCATAAAACTAGACTGCTGGTTGAATTGCTACACACTACAAGAGATCCAAAATAGACTGCTATCCAGTTATGATAACTATTAAAAACATTTGTGTTTTAGAAAAAGATAACAGGTCTTTCATTGCCTGTGGTATATTTACTTCCTTAATTGAGTGTTTTCAGCACTGTCTAGGTGGAATTAGAATACTTATTGTGTTATTATTATTCCATTGTTCTATGCATGCTTACTGATAGGAGTTATTAAACATGTCATCAAATTTCTTGTAAATAACTCATACTATTAATTTAATGAGAAAATTCATGTTTGTGCACTGGTCCTGACCAATTAAGTACCAATGTTATTAGATACTTTACTCAAAGTATATACGTATATATATGTATATATTTATAATATATGTATATATTATATACATATATTCACATATGTATATAATGAATGAAGCAGCAATTTAAGAAAAGAGCTATTCTGGCTTACGGTTAGGTTGTACATGACATCATACCAAAGATTGTATGCTATAACAAGCAAGAGATTGATCATGCACATTCTATCTCTAGTGAGGAAGCAGTGAGCACAAAGGAAGAAGTTCAAGGCTACATACTCCAGTAAGTCTCTAGCTCCTAATGGTTTCCTAACCAACCCTAACAGCACCACCTGCTAGGAACCAACTGTTTAAACAGAAGAGCCTAAGGAGGACATTGCACAATCAAACTACAGCAACTTCCTTCCAATGAATTTGATGCTTACCTGATCTCACGGCTTTCACCTAATCTCCTGGTCAGTTTAGTGGTCTTTAAGGAAATGACATTTTTTGTTATTATAACAGAAAGAAAAATATTTAGTATATTGCCCTCATTTTTTTAAGTAATAAAAATCTGTATTTCCATATGTTTATAATAAGAAACACCAAGATAAGTAGCCAAGATGTATTTATTTAATCTTGTGATTAACAGGGTTTTAAATTTTATTCTTGCAATACTCTCTGAAACTTGTTAGGTAAATAGAGCCATGCTTGAAGACACACATGAATTTGCTGTCAGAATTAAGAAAGTACAAACCAAAACCTGAAAATTATTTATGACAATAGGATATAATATTGCTTATATCTTGATAAGCATACTTCAGAATTCAAAATCACTGTATTGGAGAGAAGTGCATGTCACCTTCTACTACTTAATAATTTCATGGGATAAGCTGAGATTATATTTGGGTCAAAATGCTGCATGATATACTTAGAAATAAAATCATGGTTTAGGTCTCCTCTGTGAATGCTGTGCAGTAATGACTAGCAGATGTTCAGCTGACAAACAAAAGCAAACACCAATAAATACAGTTCATCCTCATGAGTGACTTCTCATGAACTTAGACAATTCAAATTTTCTAAGAATTAGAGTCAGTGAAGCAAAAATGTGCAAAAAGTCTACATTTCACCATTGAATGCCACCAAATATTGAAGGAATATAGACAGGATGAATTAGAAAACTTTATGCAAATAACCATATGATAGCAAAAGAATCACCTTTCATTTACTCATGCATTTCTCCACGTAAAATGCAAGTATTTTGGTCACCTAAGTTCTAAACTGAGAACATTTATCTTCTGAATGATAAAGCCAAAGTAACTAACTCTCCACTTCTTTCATGCTGGCTATCAGCTCTTGCTAGGGTGCGGCCCATTTTACCAATGGTATACGCTCTTCCTCAAACTCAAACTTAAAATTGTAAATGTTCTTTATAATTTTATAATATTACAATTTAACTAATTTCACATTTTAGTTATTCAGTGTACACATTACAAATATTAGTATGCTGAATAGAAAGATATTTTTTTGATAAGAATTACATTAGTTTCTTTGGGAAGGCAAAATCAAAACAAATTACCCAAATAAAATTAATCCCAAAAGTATCTCTTTTACGAATGTGTGAATAAAATTTGTGCACTTTGAACAGAAATATCATAAAAGAATGAAAACTGTATAACAATAATGTTGGTAAACAAGAAAAAATGGCCCTGGCTTTATACAAAAATGATTGACAAATGACTATATATTTACTTGTTTTAAATTAAAATGCTTTTGATACTCCTACTTTATGGAGCATTTAAGTAATCAACCATCTGTTCAGGACAATAGCATCTATTCTGAGGCCTTCTGTTATACTTAATTATAAGTAGCAAAATAAAAGAAAATGGCTGTGTTGACAAATACAATGCTGGTTTAAACCAGCTTAGCTAAGATGACCTACATACAATAAAAGAGCTCCAGTAAGGATAGTGTTCTTTGCTCTTAACATATTGTTTAAAGAGACCATTGTAATTGAAATTTCTCTTTCCTTTGCACACAGACGGAAGTGAGACATTCTGTAATATCACTTTTAAAACAGAGTCTCTCCATACATGTCATTGTGTAATAAGTATATGCTGTGACAGCTGCTCTCCAGTGTCAATGGATCAGGAATTTCTACGGAGCATGTCAAACGCCCAGTCTCATCCCTGAAGATTTGGTTCAAGAGATTCAGGATGCTATTGCACAAGTTCCCTCTTCCACAAGCTCCCGTTCTTTCCGATGGCCCATTGAGCACATTAGGAACTGATGTGTTCAAGATTTGAACACAAAATTATCAAAATGGTCTTACTTCAGAAAATATTTCAATACAAACTAAATTACCAGCTATGCTGAAATCACATGGAAAAGCAAACTGTATACATAATTCAGCAGGGAAGTTCAGCAGTTGCTTCTCCACTGATGCTTTTGCAGAGTCTCAGGGAGTCACCCACATGAGAATTCGGAAGGGATTAGCAAGGAAATTTTCTCCTTTCTCAACAATAGAAGAGAGCAGTTGAGTGTTTATGGAAACAATCACATGCAGCAGCATGTGCTAAGAAATATTTGGGAAGCACAGAGATAAAATTCCATCTGTTTCTGTTCTTCAATTTTGAATATGCAATTCAGAGTGAATGGATACGACGCTAGTTATCAATCTTCTTGTACCTGTGAGTTCATCCTATTTCACATTAGCTTTTCTGTCTGCCTGACATTCTTTTTTTTTTCTCCTCTCAATGTTCTTACTCCCTGTGTTTTTATGTGGGTTACTATAGTAAGTGCAACTGTTCAAAAATCAATATTCTATAACTCAAGTTTTGTCACACACTGAATCTTAATGAAAATGTCTGTCCATTAGTAGATCTGATGAAATTTTATTTGGAAAACATGTTTCAGAGCTATTTAAATTTTGTAGAGAAAAGATAATTCATTCAAACAGAAACTCTAGGTTACATTTTCTATTCCTTTTCTTTAAAGGATTGATTAGAGAAATAACTTTACCAAAAAGCCCTGAGGATGAAGAGAAGTGCAAACTGTGTGCTCAAATGAAAATAGATCTAATCACAAGAACTCTACCGGAATTGCTTTCATTCAACATTTCAAAGATGTAATAATATTTTATATCATCTTGCCCAAGCCCTGGGTTTTGTGAGAAGTAATCCATCCTGAGTTCATTTTACAGCTGTTAGCTTCGTAACTGAAGGTGGGTAAGCGCTTGCCTGTATCCAAAGACATGCTCTGTTTCGAATAGCACTTTTGAGATTGGACAACGAGTAATCTTTATATATCCGTGTCTTTTTACCTATAAATGTTCACATTGACTCCACCAGAAAATGCCTTTAAGCTGTTGAATTCAGTTTTTCAGAGGTAAATAAGAAATCTGGAAACAGCATATGGCTTTGACTTCGAAACCGCACTAAAAAGCTACAATTTACCAATGGCTTTGCAATTTCTGTTATTAGAACAGAAACTTCTTGAGGTCAGGAAGTACTCTTTATATAACTACATTATTTTTAATATATTTATCACAGGCTGATGTAGAGGCACTATCTAGGGGTACTCAAAGTGAATAAAGTATAATTAATAAAAATTAAAAAAAAATCCTGTTCACCCAGAACTCAGGGTCCCACTTCTCTACTGCTATGCCAGTGAGACATGGGTCCCAAGTTCAATTGCTCTCGTAATAAAGCTCTCTTGCAATTGCAAAAAAAAAAAAAAAAAAAATTTAGGCCTAGAAATATTGCCCCATCGCTTACTAAGGGAAAGTAAAGTTACAATTTTTTGAAATTTAAAAAATAAAATTCCATGCACTCTGCTCAAAGTTTGGCTATGAGTTTCATCCTCTGCTTTGATACCTTGATCAATAGAGTCTTTCAGAGGCCCTCTGTGGTAGGCTCCTGTCCTATTCACTGTCTTCTCCTATTTCGGATGTCTACCACACTTGCCCTTCTGAATGAGGATTGAGCATCTTCCCTAAGGTCTTCCTTGTTGTTTAGCTTCTTTAGGAGTATAGATTTTAGTATTTTTTCCCCTACATTATATGTCTTATAGCCACATATGAACAAGTATATATCATGTGTGTCTTTCTGCTCGGGGGTTACCTCACTCAAGATGATCTTTGCCAATTCCCACAATTTGCTTACAAATTTCATGATTTCCTTATTTTTAATTGCTGAGTAGTAGAAAAAAGGGGGAGATAGAAAGACCTAAATGGGACAGGAGCTACAAAAGGAAACAAAGAGAGCCAAAAATACTGGGCCCTGGAGACCTTCTGGAGACTGATACTGAACCAAAGACCATGAATGGAGAGGACTTAAAACCCCTGCTTAGATGTAGCCCATAGACTCAGTCTCCATGTTGGTTCCCTAGTAAGGGGAACAGGGGGGGTGTTTATGGCATGAATTCAATGGCAGGCTCTCTGATCACCTCCCCCTGGGGGAGTGCAGTCCTGCCAGGCCACAGAGGAAGACAATGCAGCCAATCCTGATGAAACCTGATAGGCTAGAGTCAGATAGAAGGGGAGGAAGACTTCCCCTATTAGTGGACTAGAGGAGGGACATGGGAGGAGAAGAGGGAGGGAAGTTAGGAATAGGAGGAGACAAGGGAGGTGGCAACATCTGGTATACAAAGTGAATAAATTGTAGTAAATAATTTATAAAAAAATAAAAACAAACAAACCAAAAGAAATCAAGAAGATAGAGAAAACAATGTAGGTGGTTCAGTTGTGTGAACCTTTTACTTGCTACTGAATTAGGAAGACAAGAAGAGTTCACTAGGCAAGTCACCTTCAAGCTGTCAATGTACACCCTTTGTCTCTTAGGGGAAACCATGCAGAAACAGAGATTTAGAATTTTCCACTGAATAGGCAATCCCTACCTTACTGTTTAACAGGGACTGTCTCAACAATCTGTACAGCAGGTGTGACTACCTCACTTAACACTAGCAGACAAAGAAAATAAGGGCAGAGGAGTCATATGCTAGTAGAGAAAGAGAGAAAGTGCTGCCTGAGCATCGATAATACACCTTTCTCTGGCCATCTGTCCCACCATGTGTGTTATACGTCACAAGAGGATGTTATAAAGAGCAGACAGCTGAGTGCAACTTATGAGGATTTTACAGCAGAAAATGTGATAGCTTCCAACAGTAGTGTGGCCCCAGAGGATAAGGCTGCTTATTAGTATAACAAAAAAGTTACTGGAGCAAGTTAGAGACTAAATACTTGAAGTGTGATGTGCTCTAACAAATACTAATTACTATCGATAAGTCCTTACTTTTTGACACTACACTTGGGTGCTTTTTATTGAGCACTGAGAAAAAAAGAACATTAGGTAAGCTGAAAAGAAATGACTGGGTAGGAAATTTTCTGTGGGTCGTGCAAATGACAAATGGATGCAACAAAGGTTGGAAGAGGGTTTGAGTATCATCATAGACCAAGAAAACACAAAGTTCTGAAACACAGAGGTTAACTACTGTGTTCATTCTCTTGGGATGTATAAGAAAAACAGGTGAGAAGCATCATGGGTTACAATATTCTGGTTTCATGATAATTAATATTTTTCTAAATATAAAATTATACAATATGAATATTATACTCTTATGATGTTTAAATTGATAATTTAATGCTTGTGAGATGGTTGAACGTTATTATCATTTCATTGATTAATAAAGAGGTGGTACATGCTACAGGGTTACTTGAGAGAGGCAGGCAGTCAAGAAATAATGATATAGACCATGTTGGGATCAAGTATTTGAAGGCATGACAGGAGCTGGTGAAGCCACAACATGTTTGCTCAGCAAAGCAGTAATCATCCCTCGAAAGAGAAACTGAAGAGAGGATATGCGCAGCAGCATGTGCTTATGGGTAGGCATGTGTTCTCAAAGAAATAGAATATGACTACATAAAAAATCTAAAACACCATCTCTGAAGTCCCTTGTGGAAGGATCCTGTCCTGTTCCTTGTTTTCTCCTACTTCCGATGCCTATCCTGTTTGCCCTTCTGAGTAAGGTTTCAGTTTCTTCCCTAGGATCCTCACTGTTGTTTAGCTTCTTTACGACTATAGATTTTACTGTGTTTATCCTATATTATATGCTAATATCCACTTATAAGTGAGTATGCTAATATGTGTCTTTCTACTTCTGGGGTTACCTCACTTTAGATGATGGGGTATCAAAGAAGATACTGAGAGTCACAGCCAACCTTTGGGCAGAATGCAGGAGACCTTATAGAAGAGGTAGGTAGTAAGACCTGGAAAAGACAGGTGCTCCACAAGGAGAACAAAAGAGCAAAACACCTGGGTTGAGGGAGGCCTGCAGAGACCCATTCTCTAACCCCTAGAACCCAGAAAGGATCTAGACCCCCTGCCCAGAGGAAACCCATAGGCTGCTCTGTTTCCAAGTGGTTTCCCTAATAAGCACAGCAGAGGCTGTCTCTGTCATGAACTCAGTGGATGGCTCCTTGATCACCTCCCCCGGAGGTGGGGTGTCAGCCTTTCCAGGCAACAGAGGAAGATGATGCAGCCAATCTTGATAAGACTTGATAGGGTAAGGTCAGACAGAAGGGGAGGAGGTTTGCCCCTGTCAGTGGGCTAGAGAACGAGCACAGGAGAGGGAGGGTGGATGGAACTGGGAGGAGATGGGGGAGAGGGCGACAGCCGGGATACAAAGTGAAAAACTGTAATAAACAAACAAATTAAAAAAAGGATCCAGCTATATGACTCCTGGGCGTATACAATATTCCACCATTCAACAAGGACATTTGCTCAACTATGTTCATAGTAGATTTATTTGTAATAATAGCCAGAATCTGGAAACAACTTAGATGTCCCTCTGCTGAGGAATGGATACAGAAATTGTGGTACATTTACAGAATGGATTACTGCTCAGCAATTGAAAATAAGGAAATAAAAAAACCACCATCTCTGAATTGTATGTATACAGGTAAATGTGAATAAATCCAATGCAGAGAAACAGCTTTCTGATGTGGATTTCTTTAAAAGTAGAATCTACATTTTTGTCTAACAGATAGGAAACTGTTCCTGAACAAATAGCTGGGTAAAGTCCCAGTGCCTTAAAACAGATGAACAGCAAGAACCACAGACTCACTGGGAATCATGGCACATGCTTCCTAGTAACCAGGAGGAAGCACTTTGGGGATAACTGAGGTCAAAGGGCAGTCAGATCTACACAGTAAAGGGAATACTGGCCAGGGCCACAGATGGAGACCCTTCTGTCTATAAAGATTTCATGATCAAGTTTATTACACTAATCATAAAACCAAAAATATTTTAAAGAAGCAAAAGCCAGTGAAACGAGTCAGCAAAGATGCAACTGGAATCAGTGGTGCCAGTTAACGTATAAGAAAATATCTATGTAGTAGTCTCTCAGCATAAACCTGATGCTTTGCTCTGTAACAGTTTGCTACTATTTACTTAGATTGCATTCCTTCCTGAGGAATAGATTTTGTTTCTAAAATGAATAAATACATGATAAGTAGAATTGTAAGTTTGGAATACTAAGTAAAATTAGATAAAATGATAGCTTTTCATCTATAATTTTGTGGCAAAAATTAAGTTCTATTCCATATTTATGATATTTAAAATATGACACAGTGGTCTCTTGATTCATGGATTTCAGTAAATTATACCAAAACAATTGTAAACAGTCTTTAGGAATATGGAACTGACAACACAGAGCTACTACGAACCTCGGCTGTACACTGGAATTCTAGAAAGTCCAGAAAGGGATATATTGCAAGAAGGAAAATGAACAATATATCTTGGTTGTTTATAAGTAGAAATATAGATGGATGAAAGTTCAGGAGGCCTCAACACTACATGAAGATGTATGGAAGTAAGGAATGCTGAGAGCAGGATAAATATTCTTTCCCAGGGAAGGAGTACACCAATCAGTTTTCCAATAATAAATAATGAACTCTGAAAAAAATACAAACAAATAACACTATACAAACAGAGTAGGTTGTTCATATATATTTGGAAATGTAAACAGATATGTACACAGATCAATTAACAAAAGGGGCCGTGGATTTGAAACAGAGCAAGAGGAGATATATGAGGAGGTTTTGGTCAAAAAAAAAAGGAGGGGGGAGTAGAAAATGATATGATTATACTACAACCTCAAAATTAATAAAACCATTTAAAAGGATATGAAGTAACCCTTTTCACATGTGACACAAAAATTTTAATATAATTAAAGCCTAAAATGAAATATGTTCAAGCAGTGTTAACGAAGTTTATAAATTATTTACTCTTTCAACCTCTAGTCTTGCAAGAAGTGAAGGAGGAGGAGGGGGAAGGAGGGAAGTGGAAAAGAAAATGAAAATTGAAAAAGAAGTTTTACTTATTTGAAGAGAGTTTGAAATTGTGTTTTAATAAGAAAAAAATGAATATTTCCCTTCCCACATTTCAGCTAATTCAGATCCTCAAATATCTAATATAATGAACATATACCTGCATTGATAAATAATTTGAAGTCATTATGAAGAAAACAAAGCATTAGCATTGAAAAGCAAAATAATAACTTGAGAGATAAGTTTGCTGATATCTACCTTTTTATTTGTGACATCTTTATTTGTGTTTTATATATGATGGCTCTCAAATAACAAGAGAATACCTAAGACACAAAAGCTATAACAGATATTTGTGATTTGTGATATGGGTTAAAATGACTAAAAATGCTGTTTGCATTTTAGATTTTTGTAAGACTGAGTTTGGGGACTTAAATTCCATAATACTTTCTTTAATGATCTAAGAGTTTCTTCTGAAAAATGAAAGAAAAACAAATACTCTACTGTTGTTAAAATGTTCTTTTGAAATGTATACACCTTACTCTTGTTCATTCAAATGTTGATTTCTCCCCCCTCCCACTGTCTGGTCTTAATCTGGATATTGCATTGTGATACTTATTTTAAGCATCTTGTCTCAACTCTGTGTAAACAGGCCAAAATAAAGCAACTAGCCACAATGTTGAGCAATGGGAGGAGCCAGAGGGCAGGAAATGAGTGGGAGGAGAAAGGGCGAAGGAGAGAGACTAGATCCCAGCTGGGGAGAGATCTTGGAACAGGATGGAGAGAATGAACCAGATCTAAGAGTTCACAAAAAGCAAGTATAATGGATAAAATCTAAATGTTAGGAAATTATGAGGGCTTGGAGGTTTAGGATGGAGTAACTATTTCCCAACACTGTGTTCTAGGTTAACTAAACAAATCATAGTCTCTGTGTGGTAATTTGGTTATACAGCTGTTTAGGATTAACAGCAGCATTACTAAAAGAATATCAATAGTAAATATTAATCACCACTTTACCATAAAAAGTGGTCTGCAATAAGAAATGGCTATGATGTGGCCATCTGAGAACCTACCCACACAATGTTAATCAACCTAGCAAGTGAATACAAAACCATAGTGAAAAAGTACAAATTTTAGGATCTATTAGAACATTATGTAAATGCAGCTTCATTTTGTCATTTCTCTTTGAAAAGAAATATCTTTTTGTAAGCATCTTATATATTAGTAGTTTTAAAACTCTCACCCAGAATCTACTTTAGAGCAGCAGTAAATTAGACAGGAGTTTTTAAGTTGTCTCTACATGGCTATAATTAAACTCTCACTTAGAGTTTTGCTGTCTATTCCAAGGGCAAACTCATTGTGATGAGGGAAGCCTAAGAGTAGAATTATTAAAAGAAAGAGTAAAATGTGGGACTTGGCACAGTCTTGCATAAAGGGTGCAGTCTAAGCACGGTGATAATTTCTTCTGAAAAGAAGTCTTTATACCAAGAACAAAAATAGAAGAAAAATAGTACAACCTTTCTTTTCACAGCTACGATTAAAAATGAAATCTTATCCAAAAAATCTAGTAATTGTTAAACTTTTCATCTTCTAAATTCACAGTGCAAACGTAAGTACTTCAAAAATACCCCAATTCAAATCCAGGGTGTGCCAAGAGGTCATATTCTTTGAAGCAAATCAAATTAGTAAGAATAGGCCACATAGACAATGAGTAAAGAGAGATAACTGGTGGAGACCTAGACCTGGCAATGATATAAATGTTGAAAGTGGCATAGTTCGTGGACATTGGGAACAGTAGTATTGTGGAGTTTGGGAAAGAATGCCATAGCAGGTTACAAGAAATCAAAATCACCTGTTACACCCAAATTGTTAAAAATAATATAAAATTAAATGAATTTAAAAACATATGGCATTCCTGTTGTTCAAATTGTGATGATGTTTTAAAGTTTAGTGAGCTTACTTTTTAAATCAGGAAATAGATTATTTTTTAATTAAATTTTTATTTTTTATATTAATTACAGTTTATTTTGTATCCCAGCTCTAGCCCCTTCCCTCATTCCCTCCGAATCACAATCTCCCTCCCTCAACTCTTCCTTGCCCCTCTCTAAGTCCACTGATAGGGGAGGTCCTCCTCCCCTTCCATCTGATCCTAGCTTATCAGGTCTCATCAGGACTGGCTGCAATGTCCTCCTCTGTGATATAGCAAGGCTGCTCCTCCCATGGAGGGTGGGGAAGTCAAAGAGCCAGCCACTGATTTCATGTCAGAGAAATGTCCTCTTCCCCTTACTAGGGAACCCACTTGGATACTGAGCTTCCATGGGCTATGTCTGAGCAGAGGTTCTAGGCTATATCCATACATGGTCCTTGGTTGGTGAATCAGTCTCAGAAAAGACCCCTCTGCCCAGATATATTTGGTCCTTGTGGAGCTCCTGTCCTCTCCATGTTATTTTATAGATAATGTTAAAAGTTATCTGATAGCTATAGTTCAATACTGAGGATTTCTCATTTTTCTACTACTAAACCAAACCTCAAATATGGTCTGACAATTCTACACGTAACTATTTAACTTTTGCTCAAGAAACACGGTTGTTTGCGGAGGGTCAGAAGAGCACTTTCTGCTTTTCCAGAGGACCTGAATTTGTTTCCAACCACTTATGTGGTGTCTCACAACCACCTATAAGCTCATGTCCACGTGGTCTTCTACCCTTTCCTGGCCACCATACGTACCTGCACCCAATGCAGGTGCACTTGTGCACAGGGACACATGTACATGAACTCACACACACACACACACACACACACACACACACATATAAAAAAACACATGAGAACTTAAAAGTAGAAAAACTCTTAAATAAAAGTCTAAAAATACTTTGCTTGCATTTAAAAAGTACAGGGACATTCATATTAAAAATATATTTTTTTGAACTTTAATTTTTTTTTCTTCACAATTTATTCATTATAGATTCCTACTGAAGCCCCCTCCCTCATCTTCTCCAGTCCCCCCTCCCTTCCTCTTCCCCCATTCCCTTACCCTAGTCCACTGAAAGGGGGACTATTCTCCACTATTGTCATCTGCCCATAGCTTGTTAAGTCTCATCGGGTCTACATGGATCCTCTTCCTCCTTGGCCTAGCAAGGCCTCATCACCAGGGGCGAGTGATCAGAGAGCAGTCAACTAAGCTCATGATAGAGGCAGCTCCTGCTCTCCTTATTCAGAGATCCACATGGAGACTGAGCTGCCAATTGGCCACATCTGAGCAGGGGGTCTAGGTCCTATCCATGCATGGTCCTCCTTTGATGCATCAATCTCTGCAGGAACACCCCTCCCCCCCCCGCCCCAGGCTCAAATCTTTTAGTTAATGCCTCTGATCAACAATACTGTCAATAGAGAAAAAATTTAGCTGCATCGACCTGTAAGTAGGAAGTTTTGAGGTTTTCTTCACTCATTTATACATGAAGGTTGACTTGAAATTTTTAATCCCACAAGATTTTTTTCTTTGAATCTTTCGTGCTCAATCTTAGTTTGAAATGTGCAGGAAGAAAGCATCCTTTCTCCTCAGGGGAAGTGAAATGTCATTTTCAAGGACATCACACATCAAAGTTAACTTGCTAATTGGATTTAGTTATTTCCCAGGAACTTTGAATTCTGCAAAGTTCCATCAGCAGCAGTTATGGTGGTAGAAAATCTGGTCCATTGACCTCCAGAGATCAGCACTGATAACAAAAGACAGTGTCAAGGTATTTTTGTTGTTGTTTGTTTCTTTGTTCTTTTGTGCTTGTTTTATTTTCTTCTTAATATTATGGCAGTAGCATATTCATCTTGCTTGAACTCTTTTTTATTTACCAGCTGAAAATAATTCCTTGCGAAATTTGTAACAATGACTACTCTTCCAAATTCTCACAATTCTTCTATGCAACATAACTTATTAAAATCACTCCAAAAAGAAATGCTAACGAAAAAGTAATAGCAAACTTTCTTTGTAATCCAATTTTCTAGTAAGAAGACACAATGATCTTTCAAAGATGTAGTGTTCATATTCAAGTATGTTTATTGATTATTTATGTCACTGGGTAATTAAATGACCATATTTAAAATACCAGCTTTATTTTCATTCCCTTCATGTATTTGTTTTGGAGGAAAAAACATTTCTGTACATATAATATAAATGAAATCAATGTAAGCTATGGTCAGACAAAAGAGGAGGAGGACCTCCCTATTGGTGGACTTGGAGAGCGGCATGGGAGGAGATGACGGTGGGAGGGGGCTACAGCTGGGATACAAAGTGAATAAACTGTATTTAAAATAAAAATAAAAAATTAATTAAAAAATAAAATAAATGGATTCAAGTATAAATATTTCAAAGAAAAGTATAAATAATAATTTTCAAAACGGAATGTAAAGCAGCTAATATAAACAATCATACAAATAAAATATTTTTATTTATGTATCACAATAATAAGCATTGTTGCATTGTTCACATTTTTATGTTATTATTTACGTCTTCATCCTAGACATACTGTTAATGATCTGGTAAATTTAATTTTATTAGAAAATTCTATTGAAATTTGTATGTAGATTCTGAAGTATAAATCTAATTAAAATAACGATATTACCACATCCAATATTTAAAAAAAAATAAATGTTATCATTTTCAAAAGCTATTCATTGTAAATTTTCTTCTTGGTGATAAATAAACATTGTTTTGCTACGGTTATTTATTACAAAGAATATATGTGTGCTATAGGTGTGTACTGAAAGACTTACCATTATGGAATCATTGTCATCCCTCCACACATTTACTTTTTCATATATGTTTAATATGATTATATAAAATCTAAAATCTCCTATTCCTGGTCCCATTCTCATGCTCCCAGTCACCACTACTCTCATTGTAGGCTGCAGTTTGTTCTTCATCTTCACGTATGAGAAGCTTCACATTCATTCCATGTCCGTCTCATTTCATTTCACATGTCAATTCTCATGGCTGCTTATAATGTTGGATCAAAAGTAGCATTCCCCTGTTTATGCGGAATGCTACCTAAACAAAGGAATGCTGCTTTTTGAATGAATGCTACTTGTTTATGAAGACAAAATCATATTCTACTGCTATAATTAATTGGGTTATTCTGTAAATTTTAACAAAAACAAATGTTAATTGTATTCATGTATTGAGTAGAAAATTAAAAATGTTAAGATATATTTTCTGAACAATGTAAACTGGGTGATCAGAAAACTCTTAAATGGATAATAAATACATTTTGAATATATCCAGTGATTGTCCCTAATTTCTACATCCATCCTATTCTGCTCTCCAAATAAAACCGATGTTTTTATAGCAATACGTTAGTTATTACTTTCATGTGAAAAACGTCATTTTTATTTTTCAGTTTGCCAAGCAAACTAATGGGACAACTCTCAGCTCAAATAAATGTTGCCTGACACAGAGGAAATGACAGACTTAAGATAGATTCAACAGTTTCCCAGTGTTCTTACATGAGTCTCATACTGTTGCTTATAAATCTTAGCTATAATTTGTGGTGGCAGAGTTATGAATTAATATCTTGCGCGTGCATTTCTATCTGCGAGATTGTGGGAGTATGCATACAGTTGCACGCTTGTGGAAGTCAGAGGGCTACCTGAAGTTTTGGGCCTTCCTTAAAACTGGTGTGAGACAGGATCTCTCTTGTTGTTGCATGCCATTGTGTACACAATGCTGGCTGTTCCATAAATTTCTGGGGTTTCACCCGTCTCAGCTTTTATGAAACAGCTGGATTATATATATATATATATATATATATATATATATATATATATATATAT
>NW_026591086.1:30208929-30310382 GCF_907164565.1 Psammomys obesus
ATATATATATATATATATATATATATATATATATATATATATATATAAACATATAGTACATATGTGATTATATATTGTACATAGCATCATCTAACTCCTGGAGACTGGAACTCAGAAGTCCAGTTATGTACTATAAAACTATCCACTGAGCCATGCATACCCAATCTCAAGTTATCGTTACAGAATTCTGAAGGATTTTTATCCTTAAGAGGAAGGAAAATAGTCAACTTTCATTATAATAAGAGGCAAATGGTTCCACCAGCATTTAATGAAAATGATGGTTGTAAACATTGTCTGTTTTATAGCAGAGACTGGGAGAAGGTAGAACCAATGCCTTGCCTAACCCAGGAATGGCCTCCCCCACTACCCATGGGAGAGAACCAGCCTTACACAATTTTTTTTCAGATGTCTCCCTTTTTTTTTCTTAATTACACTTTATTCACTTTGTATCCCCCCATAAACCCCTTCCTCCTCCCCTCCCAATCCCACCCTCCGACCCCCTTCTTCACGCATGCCCCTCCCCAAGTCCACTGATAGGGGAGGTCCTCCTCTCCTTCCTTCTGATCTTAGTCTATCAGATCTCATCAGAAGTGGCTGCATTGTCATCCTCTGTGGCCTGGTAAGGCTGCTCCCCCCTCAGGGGGAGGTGATCAAAGAGCAGGCCTATCAGATCGTGTCAGAGGCAGTCCCTCTTCCTATTACTATGGAGGCCACTTGGACACTGAACTGCCATGGGCTACATCTGTGCAGGGGTTCTAGGTTATCTCCATGCCTGGTACTTGGTTGCAGTATGAGTCTCTGGGAAGACCCCTGTGTTCAAATTTCTGGTTCTATTGCTCTCCGTGTGGAGTTCCTGTCCTCTCCAGATCTTACTATTTCCCAGTACTTACATAAGATTCTCTGCACTCTGCCCAACAGTTGCCCATAAGTCTCAGCATCTGCTTTGGTAGTCTGCAGGGCAGAGCCTTTCAGAGGCCCTTCGTGGCAGGTTTCTAGCTTGTTTCCAGTTTTCTTCTTCTGATGTCCTTCCTCTTTGCCTTTCAGGATGGGGATTGAGCATTTTAGTCAGGGTCCTCTCTCTTGATTAGTTTCTTTAGATGTGCAGATTTTAGTAGGTTTATCCTATATTATATGTTTTTATGAGTGAGTATATACCATGTGTGTCTTTATGCTTCTGGGACAGCTCACTCAGGATGATCCTTTCCAGGTCCCACTATTTACCTGCAAATTTCATGATTTCCTTATTTTTCATTGCTGAGTAATATTCCATTGTGTGGATGTACCACAATTTCTGCATCCATTCTTCAGTTGAGGGGCATCTGGGCTGTTTCCAGCTTCTGGCTATTCCAAATAAAGCTGCTACAAACATGGTTGAGCAAATGTCCTTATTGTGTACTTGAGCCTCTTTTGGATATATGCTTAGAAGTGGTATGACTGGATCTTGAGGAAGCGATATTCCTAGTTGTCTGAGAAAGCACAAGATTGATTTCCAGAGTAGTTGTACAATTTTACATTCCCACCAGCAGTCGAGGAGGGTTCTCCTTTCTCCACAACCTGTCCAGCATGTGTTGTCACTCGAGTTTTTCATCTTGACCATTCTGATGGGTGTAAGGTGAAATCTCACAGTTGTTTTGATTTGCATTTCCCTGATGGCTAATGACATTGAGCATTTCTTTAAGTGTTTCTCTGCCATTTAATATTCCTCTATCGAGAATTCTCTGTTAAACTCTGTTCCCCATTTTTTAATTGGATTACTTGGTTTGCTGCTTTTCAGCTTCTTTAGTTCTTTACATATACTGGATATTAGTCCTCTGTCAGATAAAGGGTTGGTGAAGATTCTTTCCCAATCTGTAGGCAGTCGCTTTGTTTTTTTTTTTTTTTAACTTATCTTTTTTTTTTGTATTTTATTTTTTTCTTATCAGTTACATTTTATTAACTCTGTATCCCAGCCGTGTCCCGATCCCTCATTCCCTCCCAGTCCCTCCCTCCCTCCCTCATCTCCACCCTGCCCCTTGCCAAGTCCACTGATAAGGGGGACCTCCTCCCCATTCCTCTGATCCTGTTTTATCAGGTATCTTCAGGACTGGCTGCAAAGCTCTCCTCTGTGGCCTAACAGGACTGCTCCTCCCTTGGTTGGTGGGGAGGCCAAAGAGCCAGCCATTGAGTTTCTGTTAGAAATAGTGAGGGGAACAGTCGCTTTGTTTTGATGACAGTGTTCTTTGCTTTACAGAAACTTTTCAGTTTCATGAGGTCCCATTTATTGATTGTTGCTCTTAGAGCCTGTGCTGTTGGTGTTCTGTTCAGGAAGTTGTCTCCTGTACCAATAAGTTCTAGGGTCTTCCCCACTTTTTCTTCTAATTGATTTCATGTGTCTGGCTTTATGTTGAGGTCACTTGGACTTTAGTTTTGTGCAGGGTGGTAAGTATGGATCCATTTGTGTTTTTCTACATGTAGAAATCCAGTTAGACCAGCACCATTTGTTGAAGATGCTATCTTTTTTCTATTGTATGGTTTTGGCATCTTTGTCAAAGATCAGGTGTCCATAAGTTTGTGTGTTCATTTCTGGGTCTATTCGGTTCCATTGGTCCACCATTCTGTTTCTATGCCAGTACCATGCAGTTTTTAGTATTGTCGCTCTATGGTACAGCTTAAGATCAGGGATGGAGATACCTCCAGAAGATCTTTTATTGTAGAGGATTGTTTTAGCAATTCTGGGGTTCTTGTTATTCCATATGAAGTTGAGAATATTTTTTTCCAGGTCTTGAAAGAATTGTGTTGGTAATTTGATGGGAATTGCATTTGACAAAATCCAACATCCAGCCTTACACTATTAATGATACTTTTCTATGCTTGCAGACAGGATCAAGCAAAGTAGTCCTCTGAGAGGCTTCACCCAGCTTTGGCTTGAAACAGATGCTGAGGCTCACAGCCAAACATTAGGAGAGGTGTAGGGAGCCTTGTGGAAAAGTGGGTGAAAGGCAAAAAACAAAAACAAAAACAAAACACAAAGTACCTGTAGGTGACAGGAACTTTACAAGAAAACCAACAGAGGCAACTAACCAGGAACAATTGGGGCCTGCTGAGACTGAAGCACCAACCAAAGTCCTTGCATGGATTGGATGTAGGCCCCCTACAAAGATGTAACTGACTGGCAGCTCAGGCCTCATGTCTGTCCCCTAAAAACGGGAGCTGGGGGAGGCAGTACTCTCTGACATGGACTCTCTTGCCAGATTGCAATTATTTCTCTTTAGAGTAACTGCCTTGCCATGCCACAGGGGAAGAGGACAGGCTCAGGCCTGCTGCAACTTGATGAGCTGGATGGGAAAGGGAGCTCCCCTTTTCCTCAGAAAACGGGAGGGAGGAGCATAGAAGAAGGGAGGAAAGGAGGGAGGGAGAGGTTGGGAGGGGAAGAGGGATTGGGCAATAAGAACAATGTAAAGTGAATAAATAAATAAAATTAATTAATTAAAAATATTGTCTGTTTGATAAGGCTAAGTAGAAGCCAAAACTAGTATTAAAACTTTGTGGAATAATGTATCTAATTTTTAGATTGCCTAAAAATTGAAAGTCTTTGGTGGACAGATGCTTAAATCTGTTTAATGTAGCAAATAAAAGATGCTTTACATATTTATTTTCTTTTTTGTTCTGAAAAAACATTAGCTTAATGATCCCAAGATTCTTCCTTTACACATATAAAAATGAAATATATTTTAATAATCTGCATAATGTACACCAGCCTGAAACAACACTCAGGTTGCCTTATTAAGGAATAATATTTTTACATTATGCTTTTTTGTAATGTTATAATTTATTATTTTAGGTAACTATCACTGAATCTATTTTAATAGACATCAGTGTGGAATAAATGTTGTTACCCAAGTTTCAATTTTTGTCATTTCTTTGAAATCTATATGTTTTGTGTTTGACCTCTTAGCCTCCACTGCTCTCGTTACATACAGAATGGGGCTGATCTCTATGCATGAATTGTTTTGAATGAACTGATGAAGTAAATTGGATCAACTTTTTAAATAATCCATTATCAAAATCAATACTTTCTGATTATAACTAAAATATGGTGATTTCTTTGTAGTCACCTAAGCATGCCCTGAATAATAGAAGCATATTATTGTAATTAAATTAATCACATTAATCTATCATAGATCATTACACCTTAATTTATCCTTTTGCATGAATTAAAATGGGTTTTCCTAAGACTACTGTAGCAACGACTGGCTGGAAGAAAAGATGACACCGTTCTGGTCTAATGATGAATTAGGCTAGTTTCTGACAACAGTGTACACATGCCATCACCTAATTTCGCTAGTGGTGATATATAGGTTAAAAACACAACAGAGTAGACAAATATTTCAAAATATTGCTATTGCTAAAAATAACGGCTTTGCTACATGACATTGCAGTTTCCAAGCTCTTCAATTCACACAACAGTGTTAAGATGGTAATAATTTTAGTTATTCTTAAATAGCATGATATGTGGTATCTGATATGCAGCAAGGCTCAGAACTAAATCTCAGTACTGAATTAAGCATTTGCCAGGGATACTTTAGGAATAATATAATTTTTGAGAGATTGTATCTAGTTTCATATTCTACTATAACGAAAAAAAAATAGACAGCAAAACAAATAAAAAGTAAGGCAAAAAGCATGGTCTCTCTCCCATAACTTTCTTCCTTGTGTAGTATTTTCAATACGTATTTTGTCTAGCCAGCAAATATAGCAGCAAGCGTTCATCTCTTCACTGATTTCTTCTCATCTTTCAACTGTACCAAGTGTGGATGAAGAATTATAAAAAGCTTGTTACTACTTTCCCTGAACTTCATAAATACGTATGTTGAAAAGTTATTAGTTTTGTGATATGTACCCAATGTTTCTTAATTGGTACACTCTCCTTTTATGTCTCAGTGTGCACAGACAATGCCTGGCATATAGTTAGAACTTTAACCAAATAATTAATAAATTATTGAACTAGATTTAACCCGGCAATATTCACTGTTTTAAAATTTCATTTTGAGGAAAGATTGTGAGAGCCAGAGGATAAGGGAGTTTGCTGTGAGATTGTGTCTCTTAGGAAGACTAGAAGCTGCATCCATAAATTCTCACCAACACAACTTCCTAAAGGTGAACTAAAAAGGTTCACATTGTGTAGGTTCAACACCACACACACATATACACACAAACACACATGCACACACACACTCGCAAATATCTGAGGAAATCTGGAAGTGGGAGAGGTAGTCTTCCTCAGGGAAGGGCACATAAATTGAGTTTCCAGTGTAAAATGGTCTGTTCTGAAACATACATACAAGTAACATTTTATAGACTGGACAGTTTGTATACAAATAAGCATGCAATAGCAATTAGAGAAAAAAGAGGCCATAAATTTAAAGGAGAATGAGGAGGGTTAAATGGGAGAATTTGGAGGGAAAAGAAGAGATGGGAAAAGTGATTCAATTATTTTATAATCTCAAAAATATTTTTAAAAAAATTTGGTACGAAGTTGAATTTAGTCAAACCAACTTCTGTACATACCTCAAGAGAAGTGATTGTTTCAAGCACATAAGCACTGAGTACATTAACATAGGATTACGTTAATGTGTAGCTGTCTCAACTTCTTCCTCAATTCCTCAAAATAAAAGTACATTTTTCTTCTATGATTGTGCATGATAGCCTTGCTCTATTCTGGACTAGAATGAAGGACAGATCTAACATTTGTCTTTGTGAAACTTGAATATTATGAGTCTTCTAATAGTAATTATATCTCTTCTTGAGATATAATTGAAACTGATCGACAGTGGATAGTTTTACTACCAATGGACTGTTTTACTTTTAATCAGATCAGTGAAGATTTCACAATGAATCTAAGGTTTGAAGATTACCTTGAGGGTCATATGCTGTAAAAAAGTTTCTTCTATTTCTCTTCCCCAACCATGTCATAGACCATTTCCAGGAATGTCTCACTGAAGGACGTACAGCCCTTTCCTGGTTTCCTGTTTGGTGACCTGTCACTTATGTTGGGTTGAGCTTTAGTGATGGTGTTGTGTTCATGTCATTTCTGCTCTTATAACTAACCCCTTGTCCAGATTCCTATGCATTCTCAGTAAACTCATTGATTCAACAATTTGACTCGGGTGATACCCATACTGTGATCTACTATTGGTTCCCTATTAGGGATGAATAGATGTCTTTTCATGTCTTGACAGGAATATTGTCACAGAAGAGTATTTTACTTTATAAAATTATTTTTTTAATGAAAAATGTATTCAGGCTATTTATTCAAATGATGTGATTTATTTCCCCCCAAAGTTGTAAAGTTTACTATCTTATGGTTGCTGAATATTTACATCTTATGTGACACTGTTAATGTCTGAATACTGTTGATGATTATGAGTAATTGTGATTTAAGCAAGTACTGTAAATACTTGTTCTACAACTTTGGTAGCCGAGGAATATTTTCAAAACTAGATTATTATGAAAGTAATTTTAAAAAAAGGGCCAAATATGTAAATTTATGGCTTTTCACATATTAGAACTATCTGATATTCACATTATATTTCTCAGAAAAGATATGAATAACAACCTATGTACTCTGAACTGATTGGCCTGCTCTTTAATTACCTCCTTCTGAGGAGGAAGCAGCATTACCAGGCCACAGAAGAAGATAATGCCACTCCTGATGAGACCTAATTGACTAGGATCAGAAGGAAGGAAAAGAAGACCTCCCCTATGAGTGGACTTGGGGAGGGGCATGCATGCAGAGGGTGGAGGAAGGAAGGGATTGGGACAGAAGGAAGGAGGGAACCACAGGGGGGATACAAAGTGAATAAAATGTAATTAATAAAGAAAAAAAAACAACTTATGTACTCCATATTGACTTATTGAGAGTGTGTTATACACTAATTAATCAACAACAACATTTATTTCATTTTTATTTTTCAATTTATGTATGTATGGTCTGAATACACATGTGTATGTATATTTGCATGTGTGGGGTTAAATGACTTTGCATATGTATGACTGTATGGAGTTAATAGTAGGAGTCTTCAATTATTCTCTACTTTAAGGAAGTAAAATTTTTCATTTGTATTCAGCAGTAGTATATACATGTTTTACTGGCTACCTTGCTCTATCTAGGTAATCCCTTCTCTCCCTTGTGAGCATTGAGATTACACGTAAATCATTATGCTCACCAAATTCATACACAAATGTGCTTTTAGTATGAATAAACAATAATTTATTAACGGATTACATATTATATAACATATAATGATATAAATAATAAAGTATTTATTTACTTTATTTATGAATAAGATAATTGGCTGAAAAGGATCATCTGATCAGGACATTTCTAATCTTGATGATATTTATAGTTACTTCTTATTTTAAACACTTGGAAATCAAATTCAGTGCCTTGATCAGGCTGGCCAGGCTTTGTCTCACCAAACTACAAGCCAAAAATTCAAAATCCTATCAACAGCCTTATTTATTTATTTTTTTTGTGTTAGTTGGACTTCTTTTTTTTATTTTTATTTTATTCTTATCAGTTACATTTTATTAACTCAACAGCCTTATTTATCATCTTGCATTTCCCAGTGCTCAGCTTCTGTCTCTCTCCAAACTATTTCAAAATGTGAAAGAGCCTTGAAAAACTGATGCTTGTTCCTTCTACTGGCTGCAGATGCTAACTGGTTAATGAAAAGAGATCTGTAGGAACTTACGTACTTAGTCAAAAAACAGAATAAACAGCGGAAAATGTACTGGCTATTTTTAAACTATCCAATTTTCCAATATCTTCAGAGATATTTTTTTTAAATTACAAATTTAATCATGAACTCTAATTTTACATAAATTTATTTCATTGACAATTCCCTTGGACATGAAAATAGTATCTCAAAAAAGACAAAGTTGCTATTAATGTGTACTCTCCTGTGACTGGAGCTTAGTCTGTAAAGGGACTTCAGTTCTCTTGACTACTTACAGGGATCTACATGTAATATTAGATAAGTAGCTATACTGATCTTTAGTTTCCTAGAAGCTAATCTTCCAATTTCATGCAGACTCACAAAAGACATTGATGGCTTTAGTTGAATGTTCTGATACTGAAGAAAGTGATTTTTATACCATCTAAAGATGTATGTATGTTTTAAAGCCATCATTAGAGTTTTATACAGACACACTCTTCCATTTAATCTTAAATACTACCTCATTAGTGTCATTTCTGGAAGAATATTATGCCTCCCACATGCCTATATTTTCTTCTTTTTGTTACTTTTTTTTCACAAGCAAAGAGAAAGAAAATTCAGTACAGAAATAGACGTGCGGATGGGGATACCTTGCACAAATCCAAATGTCAGGCATTTATATCAGTTGCATAAACAAATAGTTTTCCAATATTCACGCACTGCTTAAAATTCATATAGACATTTTTTCCAAAATGATGAGCAAAACAAAATGTATACTTGGTTAGGATTTTTTTTTTCCTGTCAAATGCTGTTAATGAATTGCAAACATGATAGATGAGACTTGATTTAGATTTACTCTTGAAGATCAGTTTGGGCTACTGATAATTCTCATGTAGTTCTATCATTTTTCATTCAGTTGTTAGAATTTACCTCTGCCCTCAGAGATAACAGCCTTTGAGAAGATCCACAGAACAGGAATTTCCATTGGGTATCTCCACAGAGATTGAGAACTCCTAACCAATGCTGTGTGAAAGTCAGGACAAGATTATCCCAACACCATCGCTTCAGAGGACTCGAAAATGCTGTGCTTGAGTCTTTGTGGTGAACTAGGAGACTGCACATCATCAATGTATACATGCCTACATTTGTCTTATGATTTGGACTGCAGATTCTTGAAGGTTTTTTTTTTCTTCTGAGGCTCCCTATTTTGAAAGATGTAGTAATATTCTTTCCTGTTCGATTAGATTGCTATGTACCAAGCTGGTGTCTCTAGCTTGGTAGTCTCGAATGCAGCATCTTAAAATAGTCAAGGGCCAAATGGAAAAATCAAGATTTTTTTTCTTGATTTGATGCTGTCCCAAATGACAGTGCTATGATTTATTAACACACTCACTCGATAAGAAGCGTGTAATATAACATTACTATCATCCATTCTTTGATCTTACTTCATTCTAATGCTCTGATGCGAAACATGCCATCGTTTCTGAATTGGCAAAAAAGAGAAAATAACAGCCACTAACAACAAACAATTTTATGAGAGAGTATCATGCTACAGTAAATGAACAGAGCCTATTTAAAATTTTAAGTCCTGCAGATGCACTCTCCGCTGACAAGCTTTGCAATTACAAATATATTCTTCTTGTCAATGTCTTGAAAGTTCCTAATGAGACTTGCATAATGTAACTAGCAGGCCCCAAACACTGTGAGCTACAAATGCACTGTCTGTTTTATCATTTTCTTCAGTGAACAGGTACATTTTTAAGGCACCCAAGTGTCAACAAGTGTATCTAATAGAGCCTTGAGCTTCAGTGATTTTGTAAAAGAGGAACTTGCCAAAGAATGTAGGAAGCTCACATTATATATTCAGGTTAGATTCACAAATTCAATGTTGCATGACAAGAAGTCTATGCTCATTTCTTGGTATCATGAATTGCAATTTTTCCCCCAGTTCAGAGAACCAAACCTAAACCTTCATAAATGAATGAGCCACCTGAAGGTAGTTTATACCGCAGAAGGCTTAGAGGAAGAAGTTATCATGTATTCAGTTTAAAGGGCTCAGCTTATCCCTGTCATAAAAGTGATCCATGTCCAATAGGCACTGATATGGAATCAGCTTACTTAAAATAAATCCTATGCTCTAGTTACAGTAAAAATGTTTCTCTGCTCCCTTTGTTCCACATGCATGTTTGTGCCTGTGAAGGTGCATATGCACAGGTACAAAAACACTTAACATAGTCACACGTACACAGGCTCTTAATATATATACACGTTATAGACATGTATATAATATACATGTTATATATGCATATATGTATATGACATATCTACACATACATATATGTTTTTTCCTTGTTGCTGTGTTAAAATACCACCACCACCACCACCACCACAACAAAAGTTAACACAGATAGGGCATATTTTGTTTCACAGTTTGGGGGTGCAGATTACTGCAGTGAAGAAAAGAGATCAAAGAAGCTGGGAACAGCCGTAAAGTAGAGAAATGGATGCTCAGTCTCTGACAGCCCTTGATTTTATTCAGTTAATGATGCTAGCACATGAGATAGCATGGCTTATATTGAAGGTGTGTCTTCCCATCTGAGTTGAGCTAATTTTGTTAATCCTTCTCAAGGGTATCCGGGCCTTAACATTATCTAGATAACCCCTCACAGACAGTGTCGTAGGTAGGCTTGATTCCTAGGTACGTTTCAGTTCGGTCAGTTGTCTACCAATATTCACCTTCAGGTATGGTAAATTACGGTAAAGAATATATACTTACAGAGACAATTTCAGCTTTTTAGAAATGTAATTTTTAAAGTGCCTCATAAGTGTGTATGTGCATGCGCCTGTGTGTGTGTGTGTGTGTGTGTGTGTGTGTGTGTGTGTGCTTATGTACTATTTTGGCAAATAAATATTGAAATGATACATTTAGAAATTTTCTAGCATATATAGTACCATAAAGTTGTTCCCAACAAATAGAAATAAGTTACTGAAAAAGAAACGCAATAGTTGTTCCTTGAAAAATACCAATTGCCTAGGAGCAGTATAGCTGGGTCTTGAGGAAGCACTATTCCTAATTTCCGGAGACAGCACCAGATAGATTTCCGATGTGCTTGTACAAGTTTGCATTCCCACCAGTAATGGGGGAGGGTTCCCCTTTCTCCATTTCCTCTCTGGCATGTGTTGTCCCTTGAGTTTTTTTTATCTATGCCATTCTGATGGGTGTAAGGTGATATCTTAGCGTCCTTTTTATTTGCATTTTCCTGATGACTAAGGGCACTGGGAACTATTTTCTAAATTAAGTTTTTTAATTTTTGATTTTTTTTCACAATTTATTCATTATATATCCTAACCGAAGCCTCCTCCCTCAACACACCCAATCCCACCCTCCCTCTCTCTTTCCCTCATTCCCTTACCCTAGTCCATTGAAAAGGAGAGTTTCTCTGCCATTCGATATTCCTCTATTGAGAATTCTCTGTTTAGCTTTGTATCCCATATTGTAATTGGATTACTTGGTTTGTTGGTGTTTAACTGCTTGAGTTCTTTATATATTCTGAACCCTCTGTCAGGCTGGGTGACAGAGGCTGGTGAACCCTCTGTCAGGGTTGGTGAAGATCCTTTCCCAGTTTGTTGTTTTATTCTGATGACAGTGTCCTTTGCTTTACAGAAGCTTTTCAGTTTCATGAGGTCCCATTTATTGATTGTTGATCTTAGAACCTGTGCTGTTGGTGTTCTGTTCAGGAAGTTGTCTCCTGTATCAATGAGTTCTAGGTTCTTCCCCACTTTTTCTTCTAACAGGTTTAATGTGCCTGGTTTTATGTTGAGGTCTTTTATCCACTTGAACTTTAGTTTTGTGCGTGGTGATAAATATGGATCTATGTATACCTGAAAGATGCTCAACCATACAACAAAAACGTTTGTTCAACCATGTTCGTAGCAGCTTTATTCATACTAGCCATGATCTAGAAACAACCTAGATGACCTTCAACTGAGGAATGGATACAGAAATTGTAGTACATTTACACAATAGAACACTACTCAACAATTAAAATCAAAGAAATCATGAAATTTTCAGGCCAAAAGATGGAACTAGAAAAGATCATCCTGAGTGAGATAACCCAGAAGCAGAAAGACACATACTATATTCTCACTTACAAATGGATATTAGTCATACAATATAGGATAAATATACTAAAATCTATAGTCCTAAAGAATCTAAACAACAAGGATAACCTTAGGGAAGGTGCTTAATTCTCATTCAGAATGGTAAACACTATAGACATCTAAAGCAGAAGATAGGATACAGGGCAGGAAATGACTTGGAAGAATCTGCCCAGCAAGGTGTCAAGGCAGATGCTGAGACTCATAGCCAAACCTTGGGCAGAGTACAGGAATCTTATTGAAAAAGAGGGATATAGAAAGACCTGGAGGGAACAGGACGCTCCATAAAGAGAGCAATAGAGCCAATACTTCTGGGCCCATTGGAGCCTGCAGAGTGATGCTCCAACTAAGAATCGTGCATGGAGAGGACCTAGACCCCTTGCTCAGAAAAGCCCATAGGCTGTTCAGTCTCCATGTGGGTTCCCTAAGTAAGGGGAGAAGGCACTGTCTTTAACATGAATTCAGTGGCCAGCTCTTTGATCACCTCTCCCTGGGAGCATAGCTTTGCCAGGCTGTGCCAGGCAGAGGAAGACAATGCAGTCAGCCCTGATGAGACCTGATAGGCTAGGGTCAGTTAGAGGGGGAGGAGGACCTCCCCTATCAATGGACTAGGGGAAGGGCAAGGAAAAAAGTGGGGAGGAGGGTGAGACTGGGAGGATATGAGGGAGGGGCCTGCAGCTGGTATACAAAGTGAATAAGTTATAATAGATAATAATTACAATAAAAACAGGCAAAATAAAAACAAAAACAAAAAACACTAACTTTAGTTACCAATTTACTGAAGCTATTTTTAAGCCAGTGAAGGCATTCTAGAAGGTGGTATTAAATATGCACGTGGTCTTTTTTTAGTAATGAGTCAAAATATTGTCATTAAAATTATTAACCAGTGTGTGTGTGTGTGTGTGTGTGTGTGTGTGTGTGTGTGTGTTTGTGTGTGTGTACCACATTGTATCGTAAACACATTTTATTATTCATTGGACTAAAAATAACGGTTCCTACTATGTAGAGTTTTGTCCCTAGAACACTTCATCCCTTTAGAGATCTCTCATATCTTCTTCTTACAACTGTCAATTATTCTTTATATTTTAAATAGCAATTCCATTGAAATGTTTACTATCTGCTCAGTACAGATAGTAATGAGGAGAGTGGTCACGACACTCAATGTATTCTCCCATTTAGTCTACAGTTGTTGATTTGAATTGCATACATTAATTTATATAGATAAAATTATCCAGCATCACTTTGAGTTAAACTGCATTGGTATGATGTGAATGCAATAAGTTCATATTTTGAAAGGCCTCACCATGACTGAGCTGACAGCAGAATATTCAGCAACAACTATAGGAGCAGAAGAGGGTGAGGGTGAATATATGGGTAGTACTTCTTTCTTAAGATAAATCTTTAAAAACACTTGACAGGAAATAGCTTATTCTTTTGTAAGCCTTATAAATTATGTCAGTACTTCCTATGTCTTACATTTTGTTCCATTTGAAAATGAATCACTCTCTCATACTTTTACCATTACTATAAAATTCTGAAAATTTCACCCCACTTGTTGTGTGACTTCAGGTAGAGCTCTGCACTGGCTCAAATGCACATTTCCACCTGTTTTTAAATGGTACCATTCTTATCAGCTGACTTCAAATTCCTAGATTAAAAAAAAAAAAAGGTACATTCTTTTAAAAATATAGGATCCAAGCAGTCCTTATGGGACTTGATAATCTCAAGTCACATGGTAGAGGATGAGGTTTGTCCCTTGCTGAGAAATAGGGGAGCAGAATGGGGGGGAGGGGAAAAAGTGGGGGGTGATACTACAAATGGGATGAAAGTAAACAAATTATAGAAAAAAAATTAAACTTAAAAAATGTTTGTTTGCACACTAACAATAGAAAAGTCAGGAGACAGAAGACATTTAGTGTCTATTAATAGTCACTTGTCAAAGTGATTTATATCACAAAATCATGGAAAACTCAAGACACATGAATATTCAAGGACATAGCACTACTAACTCATATACATAAAATTCAGTTAATATTAATTGTTGAAAGATCTGGCACAAAATTATCTCTGTAGTATTGCAAAACTACTCATGTTTTAAAGACTGGGTAATTCATGTCATTAGAGAAATTCTGGTGGGAATCCAAAACTGAATTTGACAATGACCATTCATTAGCACATAATTAATCTGAATGAATACTCATTAAATTATGTAAAAATTTTATAAAAATAAAAACTATGCATTAAATGTACTCCCATAATAGAACTTCAGTAGATAAATTTTTATAAAGGTAAAATCAAGGTTATGTAAAGACAGTGGCATTTTTTCAGGAGTGACTTATGAATTCTTATTTTAATGAAAAGAATTTTCTTAGTTATTGATGGCAAGAACACTGATATATACCACAAGCTTATTTCTCATGCTAAGCATCTACTGATGGTAGAAAATAGTCATTGAATAAGTGAGTACAGAAAGGATGAGGTAAAGAATTATCAAGTTTGTAGACATTGTTATCAAATAAAGTTCAATGCTGAGATGTCTGATGTTGGCATGGTCTGAAAGTGGAAAGTGAAGTACATTAAGTTTAAGGTTTTTTTCATCTTTTTTTTGGGTTATTCCATGAATAGTTTGTTTTTTTTCTTTTTTTTAACTTTTATTAATTACACTTTATTCATTTTGTATCCCCCCATAAGCCCCTCCCTCCTCCCCTCCCGGTCCCACCCTCCCCTCCTTTCTGCATGCATGCCCCTCCCCAAGTCCACTGATAGGGGAGGTCCTCCTCTCCTTCTTTCTGATCTTAGTCTATCAGTTCTCATCAGAAGTGGCTGCATTGTCAGGGTTCTAGGTTATCTCCACGGATAGTACTTGGTTGGAGTATGAGTCTCTGGGAAGTTCCCTGTGTTCAAATTTTCTTGTTCTGTTGCTCTCCTTGTGGAGTTCCTGTCATCTTCTAATTTGTATAAATGTGCAATATAACTCAGAAAGGTAGGTTCTAATGGTGGGTGAGATAGAAAGTGAGCATGATTATCTTGAAAGATATGACTGGAATATAAAACCATCATCAAGATATCCTCTCAGATTCAGGAATGAATATCTTGAATGATATATTTGAATAAGGTTAGGGCAAGATATAAACATAGTTATTTTATAATTAACTTAATAAATGACACAGAAGTATACAATGTGAACACATATCCACAGAAAAACTGATCGTGTTTATTTGGTATAGCTGGACATACACACATTCCTAGTTCTTCCAAACTACAAAAAAATGGAAAATATTTTAACTTGCATATAATTTAAAATGAATTGCACTACCTTAATTCTGTTCCAGTGTGTGTCTTTTTCAACTCTACACAATACTTGTGTTTCTCCTTTCAATACAGTTATGGTCAAATGTCTTAGCATTGAAGGTTTGCACTTAAATATATCTACTTGATCTAATGTTTTAAATGTCAGGTGTAATTGAAGCCCTGCGTTGAGAAATTAGCCAGAAAAAATAGCGCAGGAAAAGATAATGTTTCTCAAATGAATCTAATTTTAATAAAATACAGTTACCTACCACAAAAGACACATTATAGCTAATACATGAAAATGTTTCACAAGCAGAAAATGAAGAGACTATTCTACAGCCAGTGAAAACAAACTGCTGCTATCTACATCAGTTGTAATATAACAGCCACATGTAGGAGTTCTGCTGATATGTTGATAAGTTTGCAGCTCTGACCAAAGTGGAAAGGCTCAGGGGACCAATTTCAGAAAGCAATATTGGTCACACACAGTATTTTGTTTGTTTTACAGTTGCACATTGTGGAAAAGAGACATTCTTTTTCTTTCTTTGTTCACTTATGAAAACATCTCCAAATACCAATGAAACTTCCAATAAGACTCTCAAATCTCATGATTTATCTCAAGGGATAGTAAAAGGTGAAAAAATACATCTTTAATCGTTTCATTCAATACACAGCAGATGAATGTTCTTTAGGACAATTGATCTGTTTAAGGATATCATAGAATAGTTCAATGAACACAAAAATATTTATGTGAGACTTGGAATTAATACTGTAAGGACTTGGTAACATGACCTATTTCCAATGTCACTCTTTGATAGGGCAGCACAATATTGGAAGGGCATTTAGATGGAAAAAGATCACGATGGTCACAAAATTCTCAGTCTAGTTGTCACGAATGACTATGTATATGAGAAACATTTTTCTGGTACATGCTTCTTCCAGTTAATAAGTTCACTATAACAAAAATTATTAATATGAAATAATGGGGATACTTTTCATGAAGAAAAGATGTATTCAAACTGTACACTTAACCGTGGCAATGCACTTGATTTTATATTATCCTAGCTATGCCTAGCTGAGTAAAACTTGGGTTTCAACTCTCTTTATAAAAACCCACATTGTGTTTCTGCATTTTTTACATCATTTCCCCAGTGTTGTACAGTACACGACAAGCTGGGAAACACAAGGCCACTCCAAGAATGCAGTAATATATGATTCTTTAAGGAACTCTGCCATAAGGATCACATAATTAAGAAAATACCTTGTAGGGGGTTTGGAATGTCCCTTATTGTTGAGCACAGTCTTTGAAGGCAGGAATGTTCAGTTTGACTGCAAAGGAAGAGCAATCTGAAAATATATGGTGGATAGTGTCTGGAAATGTAGAGCAGCACTTTCAGTTATACAAAATATTTTGTTGATATGTTTTGGATTA
Source organism: Psammomys obesus (assembly GCF_907164565.1). NCBI lineage: Eukaryota > Metazoa > Chordata > Mammalia > Rodentia > Muridae > Psammomys > Psammomys obesus. The sequence continues at coordinate 30,225,508 of NW_026591086.1, forward strand.
TAAATATGTATTTAGTATTTAGTGTATTTAGTACCTCTTCTCATGGAATGGTTATGACTTCATTTTTCTAAATAATATGCTCTTGAGATTAGGTATGCATCACTGAAAAGAACAAAGATCTTGGAGATTTGGAAACATTTTAGTTAATTTAAGAGCTGATTTGCCTATTTGAAAAATTCTATATCCTCACCGTAGTTTTCTTACTCTTGTTTTTCTTGTTTTGGGAATATATGCTTAGTTGATATTTCTTATTAAATGCAAAAAGATAGAAATAGGAAATGTTTGTAGATACAGTTTTAAGGAATATCACATTGTGCACTTAAATTAGCATATAGTTAAAAATATTCAATAGTAATGTTTTAGTACCATCTAAGAAGTTTCCCAAATTATAAACAATGTATTTTCCATTTACAATGTCCTCCTATGGCTAATATTTATTGAAATGATGAAGGTAATTTTAATCCCAAATGAAAGTCTGATTTTAATCCACTAAATGCAAAAAAAAAAAAAAGAAAAAAAAAAGGAAAAGAAAAAGAAAAAAAGAAAAGAAAACGAAAAATTAGAAGTAACCAGGGTGGACATGAAGTTGATTCATAGTACGTACATAGCATGCATCTGCCCAAAACAAATTTTAATTGTGTGCTTTGAGATTTGTTGATTATGCTGCCAAGCATAAGCAGTACTGAATCTTCCTACTCATTAAGCTGTGGCTTTCAACTGGCCTGTGCAGGAGGAAAAGCTTTGTACTGGAGTCTAGGCATATCTATAACTGAATTTGGCTATCACTACTCTTTAGTAGTGGAACATGGATCACTTATTATGCTGTTAGGGGTTCAACGTAATTTTTTCCCTTTATAAATATTGGGATAATAACAGTTATATTTTAGAGACACTACGAGGTGTAAATCAGAATGTATTTGAAGGTTTCTGGGAGAGACTGCTCTCCCAGGTGCTCTTCTGTATCTCTCTTTTTTGTTTAATCAGCCTTGGCCTCCTCAAGAGTCTTCTACCGATCAAAACTGGAAACATCATCAAGCTCCCCTAAGGTAAGACCGTGACATGTGCAAGAAAACAACTTTTAAAATGTTGGTATTATGCCTAGGGTCATCCTGCATTCTACATCTTGCCAGCAGTATATTTTTGATGCACAAGTGTTTAGACAGTAATGAAGATTACCCCTCACCCTTGTTTCTGTGGGGCTTAAAATAGGCACTGAGAAAGATCTGGCATGTTACTGATACTTGTTTGGAATTCAAATGGGACTCAGAGAGTAAATAGAAAACACATTTGACTGCTCTCTTAAAACAAGGTATGTATGTAAGCCTACAGGACAGCTGCCCATTGCTTCTGAAACATGCCTACAGAACTGTTTAAATTTATAACAGTCAAAAAAAAGTTGCAGTTTTCCTTACATGTTCTCTCTGGAAAATATCTTTTTTTTGTTTAAAAATAGTAATGTCAAAAAAGGGAAAGACTGAAAAATAAAAGCACATTGGATTCCTCAGGCAAATGCCACTGACATTGAGTAAAAAATAAATAACCATCCACATACAAACTTTTAATTTGTTTTGATAAGAGTAGAGGGAAAGTGATTATTGGACCTAGAGCTACAAATTAGTATCTTAAAAAAATCTTACATGCGAATTTATTTCAAAACCTCAAATGTAGAAATGATAAAACAAAGCTGTCTATCCCCAGTGCAGTATAAACTATCCTAATAAACCCATGAGGTATATATTTACCTTTCTTGGCTTTTCAACAATGCAACCTTGCAGTCCCTAAACCTGCAAGTCCTCCTGTCTTTGTCATCAGGACAAAAGTTATATTTAGCGGAAGAGGTATTTTGAATTTGTGTATCTGGTACCAACTGTATTCATTTAACTTTTGGTACATACCCAATTCAAGGATGAAAACTGGCATTGAATGACCAGCATTCCCGGAAAAGGAGCTTCTATTATTTATAGATGAGAAGGTGGTTGCTATGCCTTTATATATATAAATAAACATTAATAATAGATAGTGTGTGAGCAATACGTCACATCTATAATAAGTCTGAAAGGACAAAAATATGTGGTACTCATTTATCCACACGTAGTCAATGCTCTCTGATTCTGGTTTTCCCTATGGAAATGGAAATTTTCTATTTAGACAACACTACAATGTACTATGTGCTATAACAGCAGCAAGAATGACAGGCACAGTTCACTCAATACCACATTTTCAGCACAAGTAGAGGCAAACTCATGAGTATCTCTTCAGCAAATAGTCTGAAATGGGACTGCGTAGCTAATAAAATATTCAACAACAGCAGACAAACAAACAAACAATGTAAAACAAAACCAAAAAGCACAATCCTAACAATGACTGTCATGGGAATATCATCAAAGAGAATGTGTCTTATTTTTTAATAAATTAATTTTATTATCATTTATTATAATTTATTTTCTATCCAGCACCTCCCAATCCTACATTTCCTCCCTCTTTTCCCCCTATGCCCCTCTCCTAGTCCCCTGATAGAGGAGGTCCTCCTCCCCTTCTATCTGACCTTAGTCTATCAAGTCTCATGAGGACTGGCTGCATTGTCTTTCCCTGTGGCCTGATAAGGCTGCTCCCCTCTTAGGGGGATGTGAACAAAGAGCCAGCCACTGAGCTCATGCCAGAGAAAGCCTCTGCTCCCCTAACTAGGGAACCTACTTGGAGACTGAGTCTATGGGCTACATCTGAACCTGTGTTTTAGGTCCTCTTCATGCATTGTCCTAAACACCTTCGATTTTAATTACTCAAATTGACAATGTTATATGGAAGGAAATATATTATAAAGTAGATCCCAAGGCTCATCCCTAAATCTTTAAATTCTTTGGTCGTAGAAGTTAAGAATTTATCAGGAATAACAAGGTGATAGCACAGAAGTAGAAAGGACAACAACAACAACAACAAGGAAACTAGTATATGTTCCCAGTATTGTTTTACAAATAATGTAGGGAAATCCTAATTATGAGAGTCCTTTGTCAAGTTAGTATTATAAAAATTGTGCTTAAACCTTATAGCCTTGGTTAGAACTGCCCTTGAGCATATCAGCAGCCTCATCCTTGCTGGATGTTAGAGTTGTTGGAAGTACGTATTCAAGCAAACAAATTTCAGCAGTATCCCATTCCCAGGGATCATTTCTGTTGTTCAGACGCTCTGCCCCCTCTCTCTATAACAAATTATTTCTTTTTAAATTTACCTCCTCTTGTATTACCTTCTATATGTAATTTCATTCTTTCAACTGGAAAATCCAGAATTAGACAGCCTCTAGGGTGATATGGCTGTAAAGGTTGTTGAATATCCAGGATGCTCTCTTCTCAAGCAAAGCTAAGCAAATCCAAGAGAGGTAACATGGCTCTCAAATACACCCTGATATTCCCATATAATTTCTAGGCGCTTGGTAAGCACTACTTAAATCTTGGTAGACATTCATTCAAAAGTGGGTATTGCTGCCATGTGCTTGTCTTTTGAAATGCATAATTTGTATAAAAAAACAGAAACTCCATTTTCTCTTCTGTATGCCTATCTGGCTCAACTTTCATTCTAGCCTTTTGGATTTGGATTTTGTGAACAGGCTCCCTACAAGTGTGTTTCTCTCCTCACAGTTGCTTATCCTGGAAGGATGAGCTTCTTCAAGACTTTCTCAACTTTTGAGCAATCTATTGCCATTACATTCCCATTTAATAAGAATAGTTATTTACTATTATTAGGATGCTTTGTCTGAATTTGAAATTGTTCAGTACAGAAAGGCATCTGAGTAGAAGAAAAAGTTATTCCATTAGCACATTTTCCATCAGAAAACTGACTTTCCTCTTATTGTTAGTGTTAGTCACGTGATCTTTTGTATCTTTGGATGGGTAAACATATACTTTACAAAGGTCTAGAATCTTTTTGAGAAAGTCATAACTCCTCATTAAGAAGTAAGGATGTGTGAATGTTCTCCCCCTTTCAAGGTTTCCTTAAACTAGAATTAACAAGAGATAGTTGACCTTGATTGTAACCAAACAGTGTGGAGAAAAACAGAAAAACAAAACAGTGAATAAATCATGAAATACTTGTTAATGACACTTATCAACAAAGAAGCAAACAAAATGGTATATAAGTCATGAAATATTTGTGTCTTAATAACATTGTTAAATAGTGTTAAACTGCCTGAATTTGAATATGACTAAAGTTATTTATTGTAAAGCAAACAGGAAAATGTCATTATGATGCAAATATATCTCATTCATATCATTTATTTAGGAGAATAACCAACTTGAAAATATTACATGTTATGTCTTTATTAATACATAATAATAATCACAATTATTAACATTACACATTGTAACTGTTTATATAAAGTATATGTCAACCTAAAACAGATTAAAAACATACCTCATTCTACTAATATAGTATTTCAGAAATTTAATAATCACAATCTGATGGTTGAATGACCTAGACCTTTTAGTTATTAAGCTTAATGGATATAAAAGAGATGTCAGTATTAATTTTATTATAAATTCAAATTCTTATTAATTCTGACATGCCACTTATATGTGTGGTATGTTAAATTTACTCCAATGGTAACTCCTTTTTTTTCAGTATTTTCAATTATAATATTCATTCTCAGCCTATGCAAAATATAGTTTAAATAACAAAAAATGAATTAAATGAAATGGAATAGTTATTTTCACATGGCTTTAACAATGACAAAAACATTAAGGAAAAGACAATCTATATTGTATCAGTATATATTAAGTCAAATTCCAAATATAATCAGAAGTTGATTATGAGGTCCTTGCTCTGCTTAGTGTTTCTTAATGAAATAAAAATTTTCCCTTTCCTTAAATAATGCTTTTAAAATGCTATCTGTCAAACAGATTGCATTTATATGTTTAACCAAAATATTAAAGGAAGTATTGGAAAAATACTGACAATTTAAGAGAAAATGTAGCTATAACTCATAAGGTTAACAGTAAAATTTCATTGAGAATGAAGCATACATCCACGACTTTTATAAAAGCCAATAGACTCATTCTCCAAGTGGGTTCCCTAGTAACAGGGGGGAGCAGGGGCTTTCTCTGGCATGAACTCAGTGGCAGGCTCTTTGATCACTTATCCCTAAGGGGTGCAGCCTTGCCAGGCCACAGAAGAAGACAATGCAGCCAGTCTTCATGAGACCTGATAGGTCAGATGGAAGGGGAAGAGGACCTCCCTTATCAGTGGACTAGGGGAGGGGAATAGGGAGAGAGGGTGGGATAGGGAGGAGAGAGGAGACCAAAGCCGGGATACAAAGTGAATAAATTGTAATAAATAATAATAATTAATTAAAAGTGCAAAAAAGAAAATGATTCATTTTATAGTTATAAATAAAATTTGGTTAGTAGTACTTTGAACATACAAGAATATAAGGCACGTGTTTCACTGTTGGTCAGAGTGATGAAGCATCCCCACAAAATGTGAAACCTTTGCATAGGTAAGGAACATATCTGAGCACAAAGACTGATTCTTTCTTTTTTTTTTTTTTTGAGGATTTTTTAAAAAAAAAAATTATTAGTTACATTTTATTAACTCTGTATCCCAGTTGTATCCCGCTCCCTCATTCCCTTCCAATCCCACCCTCCCTCACCTCCTCCCTGCCCCTTTCCAAGTCAACTGATTGGGGAGGACCTCTTCCCCTTTCATTGATACTTTCTTAGTGTTATAGTGAATAGAGTTTTGATGTTTCAGATGCAAGGATTCCCCATTTCTGCCTTGTGAGTTGACGGACTACTACAATAAGAAGAACTGCTTGGAACAAAATGAATAGTTCAAAACTGCTTTATATTTTTAGACAACTAAACAGACCGAACAGGTTACAGCAATAATGATAGAACCAAATATTCCACCAAAATGCCTGTAACATGGACAAATCCTTTCCTTATTTAGTTTGGAGAAAGAAATGCTGAGGGTTCCACTGCTATGGAAACTTGACTATACTGTCCTTTATAAAGAGAATTTCTGATGCACCTGACGTCTTTTTAGAGTTAATTTTGCCTCTTAGAAAATAGACCATAAATGGAGGTTGTACTTTCTCCTAGAGAGTAATTACAATAAGTAAGGGCAATAAAAGAAAAACAAACAAATACAACCAAATACCAAGTCCTTTATATTTTAAGTGTCACAATAAAATTTGCAGAGGACCATAGGCCCTTATTTATTTTTTTTAATAATAAAGAATGGAAACTACAATCAAGAAGAAAAACAGTGTATTAACTTAGATCCAGATTCCAAAGACTGTTAATGAAATTTTGCTTCTAGAGTTTGTGTATTAGAAATAAAAATAGATGTAGAAAAATATCTACAAATTGGAAATATAATTTAATAGATGGCTAATAGCACAGAGTTGAGCTAAATCACTGCTAGGGAATTGACAGTAATGGGATCAATGAACCATAATTGTAAGTACTACTAAATAATGTAAAAATGAAGTGAATAAGAAAATAAATAATATATAAAGAATTAAATCAGTAAGAGAAGAAAATAAAGGAGTGAGGAAAATAGAGTAAATTTAATTATAGGACAAATTTAAAAGACCCAATATGAATGATTCAGTTTAGATATGGCTCCAAAATTTACAAAGCAAACACGATAATTTGACTAAAGTGTTTTGGATGGGAAAATGAGAAAGCATTTTTATTTGTATATCAAGCTTCAATAATCTTTTCTTTTTTCCTTTCTTCTCTGAATTTTACTTTGGAATAAGTTGTTAAAATAATCATAGAATCTTAGGTTTTTAGTGTACTGTACATTCACTTCTTTGATATATATATATATATATATATATTCTATATATATATATTCTATATATATATAGAATTCTATATATATATAGAATTTGTAACTAGTGGTAAGTATAGTTAAGTCACAATAAAGTCAGATAAATATGGACACTTAATTCCAAAATCTCTGTAACAATAAGTAGATCCTAAAACTCAAAATACTCTGCATGAGTCAAAACAGCAACTTCTGTCTGTTTCTGCCTGGTTTCTTTTCCCCTTTTTGCACTTAGCTAAGGGATTCATTCATCTTACTTGGTTCTGTGCATATCCTCTTCTTTCTTTACTTTCTTATTTCTTTGTGAAATATTCCATATAGCCATTACTGGCCAGGAAGTTTAGATACAATAAGAAACTGCTGCAAAAGTCTTGTGTTTGTCATGAACACAAAATTTGCATTACAGATTACAAGTATGTCCTCTTTTGCAGAGGTACTTAACTATGATTGAACAAACCATTGGAAAGAGCACATTTACTGCCAAATCGTCATGTTTCAAATGTGGGCATTGACCATAGGACTTGAAAGAGAATGTAAAATATTTTGGGCCACTGATGCACTGAACACAACATAGATTACTTAAATGTTATAAGAGGAAGGTTTCAGCCATTTATTTCTCCTCGGTCTGAAGCAGTAAGGGAGCCTGTAAGTTGCTGTTATCCAGGTGCTACTGAGATTGGACTGAAAGATGCATAAATAAAAAGGTGACTTTTCTCAGGTCCTAGGAGGGAAGTATCTATGTGACCATATATAAGAAAAATAATGTTTCTCATTTTTATGATCAATACCTTCCTAACATAATATTGTCTAAGCCTTTGAGCACTATAAATGGCCTGGTTATATACTTTATATTTTCTGGAATGAAGTTGGTAACAACTGTCATCCCAGGGATATTATTGTGACCTAACTTGTTCTTCTCAAAAGATCCAATTTAGGAACTTAATGCATAAGGGGACAGTTTTGGAATGGAATGAGTTAAGGGGAATATGATGACATGGAAGGATTGTTTTAGCAATAAAATTATAAATCTGTTCTCAGGCTATTTGGTCAGAGCACTGTTTTTATGAAGATGTTAAATTATTGTCTACTTTCAGAATGCATGCTTGTGGATAAGAGAACATATAACCCCCCAAAAAGGAACAAAGAGAAAGAAGGCTTCTTTTAAGCCATGGATAGAACGTAGGATTAACTCAGTGGAAAAGCATCAGGTTATAAGTGAATGAACTTGGGTCTTTTTCATTCTGACAAGGAACAGCTGTGAGACTTAGGAAAAGTTTCATTAAACTTTCCTCAAAGCTCTGGATTTTTCAGATGTGAAAAGATGTCTACATACACCTTGTGGCCTATTTGGAAACCTGAGATCATTTCTTATGAGCACAGTGTATGTGCAAAGTTTTTCTGTTATTATTAGTTATTAAGTCTCACCCCCCAACACTAATGATATTCATTGTGTGATTCTTAGAATTTGCATCTTAACAAAACTGGTTCTTATGCATAAACTACATGGCTCAGAGATTTTATACATACACCTGTTTTCCCTGGCTAACAGTGAGGCACGTTAGTATTATAATTTAAGTCTGTATACTTTCCAAGTAGTATTTTAAGTCACTAAACTACTGTGACCTTAAGTCCTGAAAGGAGAGGACAAGGGCATTTTATTCACTGCTGAATCTTCAGTACTAGAAAGTTGAAAATTCAAAACACTACTAAATGAGTAGAGCAACCACTGATGTGAAGCTTCAGTGACAGGAAGATGTTTAGCTGTTGTATTCATGGAGAGAACCTGACATTCTCCTATGATGTTTTCTACTAATAGAGCCATTTTTGTTACAAATATAGAGGAGATTTCAAGCTACAGAAAAGTTGCTATTTTTCATGATTCAGCAAAACTGTTTATAGTGGTTTAGAAAGGCAGACCCAAGAGGCAACTAAAGAAAGCAATGCCTTACCAAAATATAGTTTATTTGCTCATCTGGGAAGCAAGGCGTGGATCTCACTTATAGCCCAAAAGATGCACTTAGAAAGCATTAAAGGGTAAACCCTTTCCGCTAGAGCAATGTCCTCTCTCTAAACGACTTCATCATTTCTCCTTGGAGGTCGGAGCCTTTTCAAGTACTAGTAATAGGAACATAGCAATAAAAAAGGCACCAGTAAATATGCTCAGGCAGAAATACATCTAAAAGAGAAGAAATCTGTCTCTAAAGGGACTTTTGTTCCCCCAAAGCATCTCCTCCATTAAATCTGTGATAGTTCTTGCATGCTAAAAACTGTGCTCAGTAAGGGGCACAGGTTTGTATAGAGAGACCTTCTTTATTATTCCAGGTTTATCCTGCAGCACTGTGGCTGAGAAGGACACTTTTGCAGCTTGACCTTGGTCAGCATGAATATCATTCTGTCCGTGGAGGCATGCGTGTTCATAATGCTGCTGTAGTTTTGATTTCCATGTAGATAAAACTCAGTACGAAACATCTGAATGCATATAATATCTAAAACATGTCAGCACCTCCACACCACTGAGACGATCTCCCTTCAACTCATCTTATCATAAGCTCTTAGGGATATAATTTATAGTTGCCAATCATTTTATGCATTGAAGCTTAATATGCTCCTCATTTACAGAGAGCTGTACTCCATTCTTTTTTTTTTCTGTTTCTTGGATCTCAGATATTTATATACAATGCATTTTTATTTTTTCTTTTTGCCATTGAAACAGCAGTCAACTTCCCCTATGGGCTCTCTTCACATTACACATACCTTCGAGTACTCTATCCATTTCATTACTCTTGAAGAACAGCGAGCTCGACCCAATAGAACACAGAGGTTTACAAGACCAAGAACAAGAATTCAAATTGTAAACAGTGAGCTAGTAACACTAATCCAGAATTGAAACAGATACTTTACTGGCAGAAAGTTGTTTTGAAGGTCAGAGAAGCAGTAAGTTCTAGATTGTGAGGAGTTGAGTTCAAAATCAATCACATTGAAGACTTCCCTGCAAGGGATTGAAGAACTAAAACCTCTGATAAATTTTACAGGAATAATTACCTGTTCCTTACATATACATTAGCAGACATTGTAATAAGCAAGCTAGAGAGAATATTTGGAAAGCACAAAGAAATCATTTGGGTTATAGTCTACTGAAATCTAGCAAAATAACATAATTGTCAGTTTTGTTTCAACTTGCTTAGCTGTTTTTAAATAGTAAAACACAACATACATTGGACACATCGCTTTGATTGTGTAATGGTTTAAATGAACTGCATGTTTTCCCCATTCCTTTCTACCTTTTTTGCTGCTTCCCTATTTGTCTTCATCTATGTAAAATTTGTTTCAAAAAGCAGTTGTGGAGGTCATGCACACCAAATCCTAGAATATATTTCAATTAAATGGCATTGCATAGTAAACATTCTTTTGCTTCAAAATCAGTATTTTTGATCAGTTGATAAGATTTGCGAGTGAAGGGCTCTCAACGAAGTGGAGATGTAACACAACCTTACTTATATATAAGGTTGAAGAATCTTTATACTTCTGTATTTATAGAAGTACTCATAAAAGACTATGAGGAAAACAGATGTAAAGAAATGCTTCTCATGTGAGTAGGTCATGTGATGGGGAGAAGGCAAAAAGGGCTGGGACAGAGTGGGAGAGAGGTGATAAGTGCAAAGAGAATGTGTGTGACTGCACTGAGTTGAAGCAGAGACATTTAAGGCTTTGAGTAACATCAATACTGTTAAGTAAAGGATATAAGAACCCCCATCCCCATAATCTAAATATCCATGAAAGTGAATATTTTTTTGTAATTCAGGAATGAGTATATATAAATATATATGTACATACATATAAATGTATATATACATATATACATACATAAATAGAATATGTATATTCTAGTTGTACAGAAAACACCTTTACATGATAGTAATTTCCTGTAGATCACATGGCTACTTAAGACATGAGTTAAGAATTTTCAAATTCTAATTTATCAGATTATATACATTGATACTTTACTGATTATTTATATTTTCTTACTAGGGGAATTTTTGTAATTCCCCTAGTGAAGTAGCCACATGGTACACTTCTAGAAATTATGTTCTTTAGCTGTACTCATGAAGACACTATGAAGTTTCTGTTTTTGATACAAGAACATCCTCATAAATTCTTTGGCTCAAATACAGTCTCCTCTTCTTGGTAGAAGTTTCTTTAATTTGTCCCTAGATCCAAAACTGTATTTTAAATATATGTATGCCAAAAACTAAAATCCATCAGATTATGAAATCCAGCTATAACAATAATACTTGAGTCTAGATACATGTTCCTGGGTGATACATAGTTGTAAAATCATCACCTTTTTTCTTGATGAATCATGGACTGGAGACAAATCAGAACCATCTCTGGCACTCAACAAATCAATACCTAATAAGTCAGTACTTGCTTTGGCCAAACTAGAATTTGTGGTGTCCCAAATCGCTAGAAGACCCGTATGTGTATTCCCGTATCTGAAATGTTAAACCTGGCAATCCTATTTTAAGACTCCCAGTAGTCACCTAACAGCAGCAAGTAGTGGCAGCAGGCAAGAACACGCTTTGTCTGCCTTTCTCCTCTCCTGAGCAGATGGTTGGCTAAAACTCACTTCACACGGGAAATCAATTTTAGATTTTTAACTTGGCTATCTAGTAATACACTATGACTGCCAAGGAGGGAAAAGTAGCTTTGAGTTTATTTTTATATGTATTTGTTGTAATGCAAGTGGGAAAAGAGAGGTGTACCTTCTGTGTTCATCATCATTCTTTTCTAGAGAATTTTTTCAATAGTGTTTTAAACACTGCATATTGAATAATGCTACAGAGTGTCAATGCAACGTGGAGATCAACACGGTAGCATGTTTAAACATTTGCAATGCTTAGCAATGGTATACACATGCAGCTCATGTGTGGTTATTTTTAATTTTTACACCAATGCTAAGCATTGCTGAGTGGTCCCTTAAATTTTTTTTTAAAAAAAATTTTGCCAATATCATTCTCTGAATATTTTAATTATTCTGGCCAGTTTTAGGGCCCACTGGAATAGTTCAAAATGGATCAGAGCTTATGTTCCAGAGAATGAAACATAAGAATTTGCTTGTACATGTGGTCTCCGGTTTTTAATGGAGTTTTTTGATGTTGTGCAATGTTTGAGTCAGAACCTAGGTAGATAAAAGGTGTCAAGGGAGGGAGGGAAAAGAAGAGGATGTGGGTCATGGGGGTATTATTGCAAAGCCTGATTCAATCCAGAGCTTTTTCTGTTTCTTGATCAAAGGAGATGTATCAAGCTGTGCTGCATGCTACCGAAACCAGTAACAGTGATTCCACAACCATACCATCCCACCCAAACCATTTTCATAGATTCTGTGCCATGTATATGAGTTGAAATAACTTTTTCTTAACTTAGGTCCTGGCAGGTATCATGCCACAGAAGGGAAAAAAGTGACACAAGAATGTCCTTTATGGACATACATTTAGTTTCACAAACGTTTACAACGTTTAAATATGCTCAACCTTTGGGGATAAGTTTTATTTCTCTGTTTTCCTATATGATATCTATCAATGTGGCAATCTCAGTGTTGTTTACTAGAGTAGGGACTTCCTTAAGATGATATGGAACATCAGAATAATAATCTTAGCAGAAATAATAAGTGATCACTTCTTTCTTAAACCAGAAATCAGGTGCTGATAGATAACTGGGTTGGTAAAATGCTTGTAGGTCAAGTGAAATGAGCTTACAACTTCAGTGCTGTGAAAGCAGACACAGATAGATCTCCAAGGCTCCGAAGAATTCCAGCCACTCCTACTGACCAATCCTTAGGTCAACAAGAGACCTGATCTTAAAAATCAAGGTGGTTGGCTCCCGAGAAAAGACATCTGAGGTTACCTTCTGGCCCCCACAGTCACATACACACGTGTTTAGAGGCACATGCATACATTTTCACAACCACATGAATACAGATGTTCTTATACACATGTACAACACACACACACACACACACACACACACACACACACAAGACATGTGCTCAAAAAGAGGGTGTTATAATCTAATTCCATAACTCACATAGGGAGTGTAACAACACACACAAAATAATTCTCTTCTGTATATCTTCTCTTTGGTGAATATGTACATAGCACTGTCAAGTCCAGTTAATAGACATTAATAGTTATAACTTGGTAAAAGTGACATTTGGAAATTCAGAACTATAGTATACTAAGAGTGTCATTAAACTTTTCCAGACCAATCTAGTATCCAAAACATCTATATATCACATTTCAGTTACTTCCTCTGGCTTCTAGCCAAATTTTGTTCTTTTGTTAGCATAGTAAAAATAATATGGACGGGTTTCAGAAGATGGGAGGCTAGCTATAGTAAGTTGCCCTAGATACCTAAAACATTTTCGAGGAAGGTTTAAGTCATTCAGTGCCTAAGCTAAACACACAGGAACTGGTACATTATTGGCTGCGCCTATGTAGAAAAGGATATTCTTGGCATGCTCTGTAAAGAGTTATACTAATAGTCTTGCTATTACTGACAAACGTGTTTCTTTTTGCAATATATATATATATATATATATATATATATATATATATAGCTTTGAAAATTCAATCCTACATATCTGACTGTAACTTATACAAGATCAAGGCTCTCACAAGAGAAGATTACAGGTATTTCTAATTCAGCCCCTTTTCTCTGTATTTCAACATTATGTCACTAAAGTCATTACTCCGAGGATATAGTGTCTTTATTTTGTTGTAAGTTATAATTATATAAACGTACATATAAAATTACTAGTTTTGTAAATAAATCACAATTTACCACTCTCTATATATTTATATGCTATAAATTTAACAAGTAAAACGTCATGATTAATGTATAGACAAAACTATTTTTGTTCTAATTCATAACATTTCAAAGGAAAATGTTCACCTTAAAATCTTAAATACACTATCTTATATTGTACCTTAATAAAACTACATTAGAAAAACAATCTAAGACTGTATATGTATTTTATGTAGGTTGTGTGTGTGTGTGTGTGTGTGTGTGTGTGTTTCATATCTTTCAGAACAGTTTTAATTTCACTCTGCATTTTGGAACAGATTTGATCAACTTGCTTTCATGTGTCACAGTTTTTCAGCTGCAATGAAAATAAACACATGGGCTTGATTTCTACAAAACTGTGGAGATACTGACTTCAATACAAACATTATTTACTGTGGCACATGTCACATTTAAGAGGTTTCTTGAACAGAGTCTTGGTAGCAAAAGCTATCATGGAAATCTTCTGTCTGTGTGTCTCTCAAGTCCTCACACAAATATATCCCTTTGGGATGTCCAGAGTTGTAGCTCTTTGAGACTGTTTCCTTTTCTTTTAAAGCATATTTGTTATGAGAAAGGATATCAAGAGGCTTGGTTTACTTTATGAGTTATACTATAGTTGATCCTGTTTTAAGTTTTAAAAACATAAATATATTTGTTTTGTGTAGTTGAGCTGAGTATGATCTACAAAACAAAAACAAAGACAAAAAAAAAAAAAAAACCACAAGCAAAAACTAATAAAGCCCAAGAATTAAGTAAGTGGAAAGACTTAGAAATTTTTAGTCAGATACTGAATTCTGCTGAAAATATAAAATATCTGGTATTTCTGAGAGAGTTGGTCATATGATCAAACTGTTAATGTAATTCTACTTCTGTAACTTGTCAGCTTTACAAATACAACATTTCTGAACTTATCCTAAGATATATTTTCTTTGCCCTTCCTCAAAAAGTCTTGAATGTCAATATTAAAAAATGTTATAAATAGATGAATAAAGATATAAATCTGCTTTCATTTACAAAGACAGGACATAAAAAACAAACATCTAAGTGCATAAAGACCATGACACATTACAAGAACCAGCATCTCTCAGAAAAAGAGATTTCTGTTTCTTTACTTTGCTCTTGATTCATTGATTGGAAATAAAAGCTCTGAGATTCTAACATGTCAGGGAGAATAAAATGAGATTTTCTGGAGACTATGATAATACCTAAGAATAAATATTAAAGTATGTAAACTGGATAATTTTATGTAATATATTAAATGGGACAACTAACATCTTGAATGAGGCTGAACTTACATATTAATCCAAATTCAGGGGCTTTGCAATACCTTTTTTTTCCCCTTTTCTTTTCCCACTTCTTTAATTCTTTTGCTATGCATTTCCATATTCAAGTCACAATAGCTAGCTATGCTATTCACCAAAAGCCAAGGATACTGACTGTGACAGAACCAATATTTACCAACATGCTTTCTCAAAATCCATCTATTCTAGAAAACATTGCAGATTCACTGACCAAATACTAGACATTGTCACACTTCCAGTTCCATCTATGTTATGATAAATGGTATCTCCTCAAGGGCAAGCCTAACCACCAAACAATTCCAAAAATCTATAAAAAAAAAATCTACTATAATTGGGGAGGTAGCATCCAAGCAATACTCAGCAACTGCCATGGTGTTTGTGACAGGATGCTCTTTCCTTTGCTGAACTACTACGGTCCATTTCGACTCACTTTTCTCTGCCTACGCTGGTAGTCATATCCCTGTCCTCTCTCATTCTCGCTGAATGCAGTAGAATGGAAGACATATGCCAAAGATAGGTAACTAGGAGTTCTAGAGAAACAAAGCAGAGACATAAAAAATAAGAGAAATAAAATATTCTGAGAACTAAAAGTGAAAATAACTGTTCTTTGTATGACCACCAATTAGGCAGCTAAAGGTCAAAGTGAGAAGAAAAATTAAAATACATATATATATATGTATTCATATATATATGAAGGCAATATATATATATATATATATATATACACATACATATCAGGTAGGAGATTAAC
This sequence comes from Psammomys obesus, assembly GCF_907164565.1. Taxonomy (NCBI): domain Eukaryota; kingdom Metazoa; phylum Chordata; class Mammalia; order Rodentia; family Muridae; genus Psammomys; species Psammomys obesus. The sequence goes on from NW_026591086.1 coordinate 30,241,228, forward strand.
TGATGCTTTTATAATCATGAAATATTTATCATCTTCCATGAAAAGTAGAATTTATGGAATAGACACGGAGTATGCTTTGTCTTCAGAGTGCTTCTGACACTGTCAGGAATTTCCATGGGTTTCATGAAGGCTTAACCACAGCAGAGCATCAACAGATATAACTCCAGAGAGATGTGGTGCCCTGAATGCTTTGTGCTGCTGCTTTGGTGCTGTTTAAGATGCTTTAAAAGTCACTGTTGTGTATGAATGGGAGGAGGAGATTTATTAATTTGCCTTATCAGAATATGGAAATAGGAATGACTCTGTTACTTTGAAACTACAGTATCTTTTAATTCTAGGAGTAAAAAAAGAGTCAATATAAGAATACTACTTATTGTTCTTGGATTTATTTATTTATTATTTTTAATACATTTTTATTTTTTATATTAATTACAGTTTATTTACTTCGAATCCCAGCTGTACCCCCTCCTTTATTCCCTTGCAATCTCACCCTCCCTCTCTCATCTCCTCTCTGCCCCTTTCTACAGTTCTAGGATTGAGACAGTGATTTTCACGGCTCACAGAAAACAATTTTAAGAAATAAAAAAAATATAACTTTTAAAAACTAAAGTACATAAACCCATTCCATAATTACAAATTCTGCTTCAGATAGTATTCTGGACCTCAAGAGTTTCCTACTTCTTTTAATTATTTAAATATGTATTACGCAAATTTCTAAAATGACAAAAACCATTGCCACAGGGGATAACATATTTTCCAAAACAGTAATTTTTAAGCCCATATATCTGATTCTATATTAGTTTGTCCAGCTGCACATGCAGGGCTGTGCATCAGGGAACTATCAAGAGAATAGAGTGTACACAGAGACATAAACATGTCTAAAGGCAGAGACCTATCGAGCAGAGGAAGCGTGCCTTAGCAGAGCTGCAGGGGTCATATTTGACATATCATTTCCAGCAAAGAGGTTGACAGTTTGCTTTTGATTGCCTGTAGTCTGAGACAACTGACACGGCTTTGTTCAACTCTAAGAGCCAAAGCAAAAACACTCAGAAACTATTAGGATGCAAATTGGGATATACATCCTGAGTGACGTGGGAACACACAAAAACCTCAGGAACAGATTTGTATCACAAATATGATTTTCATGTTAAAACAGATTATCAGATATTTGTTGTATGATCTGGAACAGGAAAAGAAGATAACAATGATGGTGGTTGTGGTGGTGGTGATTGATCTAAGGAAGATGATGGATATAAGAAAGGATTCCACTCAATGTTCAAAGAAAACCCCAAAATCAAAAATAATTACAACAATGCCAAGAGTGAGCAAATATCTTCATAATAAGTGAATCTTATTCTTTGTAAATAACCAAACCTACCATGAAAAAAAAAAAAAAAAAAAAAAGTAGACCAAGAACGTAAACATCAGACATTCTGCCTGGACAACATCCTTGAACCTTGAGGTTCTATATGAGTGAAGATAAAAATGTATATTTTTGGTTGTGAGTGTGGCCTCTAATGGCTCAACCAGAGTGGGAGAAAGGACTGAAGGGACCAGAAGAGTCACGAACATCACAAGAAGACCTTCAAATTAAACTAGCTTGGGCCTATAGGACCTCACAGAGACCGAATCACCAACCAAAGAGCACACATGGGCTAGACCTAAACGCACTACACATATGAAGCTGATGAGTAGCATGACCATTATGTGGGTGCCCTACCAATGGGAGTAGGGGTTGTCTCTGACTCTTCCCTGCCTAGGGATCCCTTTACCCTGGCTGGGGTGCGTTGTCTGGTCTCAGTGGGCAAGGGTGCACTTAGTCTTGTTGAGACTTGTTGGTACCCTTTCGGGGCCTCCCCTTCTCTGAGAGGAAGTGGAGGTTTGGGTAGGGGGTTGTGAGGGTGTGTGGGGGAGAAAAAGAGGGAGGGGTGTGGGGTCAGGCTATAAGATGATTAAACAAACAAACAAACAAACATAAAATATTAGAAGTTAAAGACGAATATTCGTAGCCGACCGTAAACTCCTTGCTTCCAAATAGTTATGGTGTGTTCATAACCATTCTGGTTATTGTTAACATAGAACCATCTATACAATTTGACTAAAACAGCAACAGTGATAAACCAACAGATAAATATCATTTGAAATTCAGATATCCTGATTCACCCAGTTCTGTAATGTAGGTAGGTAACAGAGAATTTTTTTTTTTTTTTGAGGTAGTCATCCCGAATAGCTCTGACCAAAAAAAATCTCTGCTTGCAATAAAAAGTACAGGAACGCCTTTTGTAATCTTGTGAAAAAATGCAGGCACTATCTTAAAAAGGAGTAATTCTATTCAAGGGTAAATAAATTGATACATATAGTTTTTCCTGAGGCACCTCGCAACTCGTTCCAATAGCAGCACACGCAAACTCATCTCCTAACCAAGTAAAACACATTCATCACAAGTAGTCAGAACAAAACAAACTGAACAGTGGGTTTTGGCTCACATCAATGATATGTTTAATGAAGATTTAAAAATACAAATTTACAATAAGCTTGCCATTTTGTAGAATTTGCTGTTAAACTAAATAAAGGTTACTATTCTACTATGCAATTGGTTCAAATTCAACTTTCATATTAAGAGCCCTCCATCTTTTCTGAATAAAGACACTTATTTCTATCTTTCGAAATTGGGAACAATGGCCTTAATAACTGTAGAAGTTACATTATTTGTTCTTAACATGAAAATAAAAAGCCAAAACAAAACAAATATGCAAACAGTAACTGTCTTATTATGAACATTTGTCTGATAGCCATGGAATTGGAAGACCTTAAAGAATGCAGTGGACTACAGTAATGTTGTATAGAGACAAACTTACATCCATTTCATTGCACTTTTATACATGGACGAAATAAAGAAAGCAATGATCTCGGGAAGGTTCTCTGAATTCATAAAAAAACATGATCAGAAAAACATTGTCAGAAAAAACAATAGTCAGGATAGCATGTGAATAAATGCCTATAAGCATATACTAAATATTAACATTCCCAGAACGTCCTCAGGTCAGACCAATTGCCTGGCATGTATTATAGCTTATATCTGGGAAAGCATGTAAGCATGAAGCATATTTGGGTTCAGGGTACACTGAGGAAAGCACTCAGCATATCCTTTCATCAGATTTGTTTCTATATATATGTTCTGACATCCAAGAATAATAAACACGTCTTACAAATTAAATGTACTTGTTTGCCGGAGGAGGCCCAAAATCATGTCCAAGCACAACTCACGGAACAATGCATGCACCTGAGGTATCAGGGCTTTGTACCTGGAGGCACCATCACAGGTCTCCAAGGGATTATTCACTCTACATCATTATTTTGACAGTGTCACGATAAACAACAACAATGAAGAAGGCTACAGCTACGTCTTTTCCTTGCCCTACAAAAATCTTCTTGTAACGTTCCAACAGTATAAAGTACACCTCAGAAATAGAAGAGGTAACTAAATGTTAAATGCTCAGGCGCTAATGGTCATAGTATGCAAAGCATATATGCCATTAGGTTGGGGGTGCTGATTGCCTCCTGGAAACCAGAAAGCCTCAAATCCAAAGGGAATGGACTTACAGAAAGAACTATAGTGCCTGGAGTCTTCCTCTTCTCTGTTGTCTTTATGCCACTTCTCTGACTTTTGAAGAACTGGACTTTATTGAGCTCTTTTTCATTAGATGACTTGTTTTTATAACAGATTTAATGAGTTTTGATTTCTGTGAATAATTTATCAGAGAAGCAAAACTAAACAAATAAAACAAACACTTGCCCTAAATGAGTTTGGTGTATGGGGTAACTATTAAGGACACATACATGACTCCTGACTGAGGTCATTAACAATTGTAATCAATACCATACCACATAAACACCAAAGAATGAAAACATGTCCATAAAAACATGATAGTAAGAATATTGTAGAATAACAAGTTATAGTCGTATCTATCTATATATGTATGTAGATATTTATATGTATATGTAATATTGCACTATAATGAAGTGTCTATATATGTGTAGTTATATCATATGATATACGAGAAGGTACTGATTGGGAGTTTAAAACTAATAAAAGAAAAAAAGTAAAGAGTTTTCTAATTTGTAGTCAGAAGAGAATGTAATCAGATGGTTCCAAAAATAGTTTAGTCTATTCAGGGTGTAATTAGTGGCACTATTACTCTTCTATTCTATTGAGCTGATCTTATAAATGAGACACTAAAAGTATATACTGAAAAAAAACAGATAATCAGGACTAAGAGAAGGGGATGATAAACAGGAAATTTCACCCCTAAGTTATAACTCCCTTATAAGAAAGAAAATAAAAACTACAATTGAAAATTATAAACTGTACCTACAGAAAACCTTTAAGTATAATTTTGGGGGGGTATTATTTTTTTAAGGAAAAAGTATGTTAGGGTATGTTAGAATTTCATATAGATAATATGTGTTATTCAAGGAAGATAAATGTAAATGAATACACTCATCCAAAGTTAATAGGAAACTCAAAATATCTACTCAACTGAAATTTCAGTTTCGCAAACGTAGTTAAAATGTTACAAAATTCAGTTGGTATTCATTAAAGGTCAAATGGACACTAATTAACTTATGCATTCATTGTCATATTTTTTTAAAGTTTACTGTAGTTAAAGAAATCACGTATTTTTTTTCTATGAATTATCAATGTCTGGGCTAGTTTTATGTCAACTTGACACAAGTTACAGTCCTCTGAAAGGAGAAAGCCTCAACTGAGAATATGCTTTTATAGGAGCAGTCCTGTTAGGCCACAGAGGAGAGCTTTGCAGCCAGTCCTGAAGATACCTGATAAAACAGGATCAGATGAATGGGGAGGAGGTCACCCCCTATCAGTGGACCTGGAAAGGGGCACGGTGGAGATGAGAGAGGGAGGGAGGGACTGGGAGGGAATGAGGGATCGGTACACGGCTAGAATACAGAGTTAATAAAATGTAACTGATAAGAAAAAATAAAATTCAAAAAAATAAAAGAAAAGAAAAGAAAAAGAAAAAAAAATAAGTTCCCTATGTAGAACATTCCTTAAATAGTAACCGATGGGAGGAGCCAAGCCTGTTGTGGGTGCTGTTTTACTAGGCTGGTAATTCTAAGTTCTATTAGAGAGCAGGCTTTGCCATGATGAACAATGAAGTAAGTAGTACCTCTCCAGGGCACCAGCTCCTGCTTCTATGTTCCTATCTTTTTTCAGTTCCTTTGTGATTATGGTATTTCCCCTGTCAGGTAAGGGTCTAAAGAAATTCTTAACTGCAACCTATCAATAGAGCATTTCATCAAATCTACCCAATTAGTGACACGGTCTGATTTTACAGTTTGAATTTCAGAGAAGGAATATTATGTGTTATAATTTTTTAATCTCCCTTGATCATTTTTTAAAATTTATTTATTATTTTTAATTAATTTATTTTTTTAATAAAGAACAGTTTATTCACTTTGCATCCCAACTGTAGTCCCCTTCTCCATTCCCTCCCAACCTCACCCTCTCTTCCTCATCTCCTCCCATGCCCCTCTCCAAGTCCACTGATGGGGAGGTCCTCCTACCCTTCCCTCTGACTCTAGCCTATCAGGTCTTATCAGAACTGGCTGCATTGTTCTCCTTTGTGGCCTGGAAGGGTTGCTCCCTGCTCAGGGGAAGGTGTTCAAAGATGTGCTGTAATTTTATTGCATAATAACACGGGAAAAACAAGGAGTATTATTATCTACAGTGTGAACATAAAACAATTTAACACTTGCTTTAGAAATTAATAAAAATGTTTTCTACCCAAATAAAACATTAAAAATGCACTGAAAATCTTTCAAGACACCAATTTTTAAAACCATATAAAATAGAGTGATTTTGGTTATAATAATTTAAGTCATGAACCGATGGGAAATAATTGCTTAATATAGCTGATAAACACTTTTGATTACATAGTTAAATGCTAATTATGTGATTCTCCATTACCTACAAGATTTCTCAACTGCATATTCATGGAGAAATATCTCTATTCACTTGTCTTGTTGAAATGATGTATCTTCCATTTCATTTTATTGCTTACATTTATCCTTCTATATTTGTTTAATTCAATCTCCTTGCAGGGAACTGATAGCTCACCGGTTCACTTAGACATGTGCTTTTATTCCAAACTGAAAAAACTGCTGTTCATAGCTGTGTGGCAAGCTAGTAGCCCTAAAACAAAGCCTGTGCAGCTGTCAAACTCACATGTGAATTACACCATCGTATTTTTTTAGATAAAAAAGTTTCACAGTTTCCGTCATTTTTACATTAATCTAACCTTAATTATTTTTCATAAGGTGTGACGCTAAGTAATAAATACTAACAAAATTATTCTGATAATGCTTCCACAGGAAGTTGTACCATTCAAATTTTAAAGTGTTTGATTCACATGTTAGTTACAATTAGCCTTACTCTTTGTAAGGTTCTATTAATGTCTCACCTTGATAGAATGAAAGAGCATTAACTACATGATTTTTTTTTACTTTTTTATATTATTTTTATAAGTAATATGAGCAAAAATTTAAAATTATGTGTTTTGAGGTAATAAAACATTCAAAAAACTTGTAAACTAAAGTACTCATATATATATGTATATATTATTTTTAAAAATATCTTCTTGAAAGAAATTACATGCTACACCTGGGTGGGTTGGCACACACTCCAATCCCAACACTTGGGAAGCAGAGACAGGCAGATCTCTGTGTGTTCGAGGCCAGCTTGGTCTACAAAGCGAGTCGAGGACAGCCAAGGGTACACAGAAAAACCTTGTCTCAAAACAACAAAAATTAAAAAAAAAAAAAAGAGGAACTGCATGCTATTGTAAGTAATAGTATTTGGAAAACTACACCCAGAAAATTTTCAAACCAAGTCTAGCATACCAGTTTCTGCATTAAATCAGAAAGCTGATTTCTACATATTTCATTCAATAAATAGTTCACCCAGTTCTATATATACATTTCATATGAAATATAGAAAGGGTATTACAGTCAGTGAATATAAAACTGTCAAACAGGCTACATCTGAGCAGGTTACATTCATATATGGAACTCAATGACTGGCTCTTTGGCCTCCCCACCCCCCAAGGGAGGAGCAGTCCTGTTAGGCCACAGAGGAGAGCTTTGCAGCCAGTCCTGAAGATACCTGATAAAACAGGATCAGATGAATGGGGAGGAGGTCCCCCCATCAGTGGACTTGGCAAGGGGCACGGTGGAGATGAGGGAGGGAGGGAGGGACTGGGAGGGAATGAGGGAGCGGGACATGGCTGGGATACAGAGTTAATAAAATGTAACTGATAAGAAAAAAATAAAATTCAAAAATAAATAAATAAAGTAAAAAATAAATAAATAAATAAAACTGTCAAACAAATGTTCCCCAGATAAAGACATTGTTGAACACAATAATGAAAGATCAAATATCCAATGTGTCTCTGCAGATCCTTGATAAAAAGGATTGTGTGAACTTTTATAATCACTATGAATGGCAACCCTGTGGCACTTGATAAGGGTATTATAAAATGCAGAAAAACATATTTATTATAATTGCATCATAATAAATATACTTTACTATAATATAGTATACAATATAAACTTTCTCAATTAATGACTGCATTCTCAACTCTCACAACAGTTATTAGAATTATGCATCATTTTATGGACAATTCCTAGTATCAGATGCAACGAGATTTAATCTACTAGTCGAGGCAAGTTAGTTCATTTGCAAGGCAGTAAAAACCAATATACTATTCAACATACTATTTCTTCTATGAATGAAGACTGTGCATATATATGTATGTATGTAAGTATAATTGTATATATACATATATACATATGTATGTATGTGTAAGCTACTGAAGTAACTGCTGAATATTTGGCTGAATAGGATGTAGGGACAAACAAATTCAGATCATTCCTGGCATTCCTATTTATCCTTCATAAATTCCATTGTTAAATTATATCTTGCAGTTTTATTCATAATAGCCAGAACCTGGAAACAACCCAGATGTCCCTCAGTTGAGGAATGGATACAGGAATTGTGGTACTTTTACACAATGGAATACTACTACGCAATTAAAAACAAGGAAATCATTTTAATGGGATCTAGAAAAGATCATTAGGAGTGAGGTATCCCAGAAACAGAAAGACACATAGGGTATATACTCACTTATAAGTGGGTACTAGACCTATAAGATAGGATAAACATACTAAAATCTGTACACCTAAAGAAGATAAACAAGAAAGAAGACCCGGGGTAAGATGATCAGTCCTCACTTAGAAAGACAAATGGGATGGACATTGAAAGTAGGAGAAAACAAGTAACAGGACAGGAGCCTACCACAGAGGGCCTCTGAAAGACTCTCTCTAGCAGTGTATCAAAGGAGAAGCCGAGACTCATATCCAAACTTTGGGCAGAGTGCAGGGAATCATATGAAAGAAGGGGGAGTTAGTATGACCTGGAGAAGATAGGAGCTCCACAAGGACCAAATGTATCTGGGCACAGGGGTCTTTTCTGAGACTGTTTCTCCAACCAAGGATCATGTATGGAGATAACCTAGAATCCCTGCACAGATGTAGCCCTTGGCAGCTCTGTATCCAAGTGGGTACCCTAGTAAGGGGAACAGGGACTGTCTCTGACATGAACTCAATGCCTGGCTCTTTGACCTCCCCTCTCAACCCCCAAGGAAGGAGCAGCCTTGCTAGGCCGTAGAGGAAGACATTGCATCCAGTCCTGAAGAGACCTGATAAGCTAGGGTCAGATGGAAGGGGAGGAGAACCTCCCCTATAAGTGGACTTAGAGGGGCAGGGAGGAGATGAGAGAGGGAGGGTGGGATTGAGAGGGAATGAGGGGGGCACACCTAGGATACAAAGTTAATAAACTAATATTAAAAAAATAAAAAAATAATTAAAAAAGGAAAAATATATCTTGCTTTATCAATCATTTAAATAAAAGAGAGTTGAACATTAATTTAAATCAAACAGAAAAAAAATCATCTTAAACTCTTAAAAACTACATGCTGGGACATTTAAAAAGCTACATTTGTGATGACTAGTAAAAGTCTACAAATGAACAAATGACTAATCATTTAATGGATTAAAAGCATGAGAACTTCCCCTATCAGTGGACTAGGAAAGAGGGATAGCAGTGGAGAGAAGAAATGTGGGACCAGGAGGAGATGAGGGAGGGGGTTACAGCAGGGATACAAAGTGAAAAAATCGTAATAATAATAATGATGATGATGATGATGATAATAATAATAATAATAATAATAGACAGTGAAACTATCAGAACTGCTAAAAATGCAAGCTTTTCAGAGATGAAGGAAACTATTTCTTTCATTTTAACAAGGCCATTATTTTGATAGATCTGGAAATAACAACTTGAAATAAGAGACTACTTGTTTCCTGTTAGCATTTTGCAGGATTCTTTTCCCAAGTAAAAACTACTCTGATGCTGATGACTGGAATGTTAACATAAGACTATCTGACTATAGACATATACAGCACCGAAGTAGGACAAACAAGCTGCTGCAGCGATAGCTCAGTAGTTAAAAGTACACGTTGCTCTTGAGAAAAGCAGGTTTGGTTCCCAGGACCCACATGGTGGTTCACAACTATTTGCAATGTTAATACATGGTAGCTGTTCCAGAGCCAAAATACCTGGGCCCAGGGGGGCCTGCAGAGACCCATGCTCCAACTAAGGACCACACATGGAGAGGACCTAGAACCCTTGTTCAAAGGAAACCCACTGGCTCCTTAGTTTACAAATCTTAGTAATAATGGAAATGCTTAGGGAAGCCAGTGAAAACAATTTTGTGCACAGAACAATGTACAGGCAAAACAAATCAGTAGCATTTCCCAATGAAGCAGCAGTAATGTAAATAGTTAAAGGGCAAAACTGGGCAAATGACAACCAGTTAAGCAATAAAAACCTCTAACATAACTTAGTATTTATTTTGTTGGTCATTTCCTTTTTGTGTGAATGTATGTACATAAAATCATCTGTATGTACACATGATTGTTGGACAGCTTTCATTGATGATTCCCCATTTTACTTTTTTAGGCAGTGTCCATCTGTGAACCTGAACCTGCTGTTTTAGCCAGAACAAATAGCCAATAGCCTGTGGGATTGTTTTGACTCTACCACCCCAGTGTAGGTATAACATAGTGTGCCACTATGCCCAATGTTTTCAAACTCAAGTCCTCATGCTTACATAGAAAGCACTTTAAATAGCAAAACCACATTCCCAGTTCCTGTGATTTGCTTTATTTTTTTTAAAATCCATAGAGTTAAACAAATGCATACGAGGATAATTGGTTTCATGGTGCTGAAATTTTTTTGCCAAAATAAATGTTAGAAAATGAAGTTTGGCAGATGGACACAAGAAGCAAGCTGGTGCAGCTATCCTAATATTTAATAAAATAGGCTTTCAACACAAATTAATCAAAAGAGATGGGAGGACACTTCATTCTCATCAAAGGAAAAATCCACCAGGAGGACATCACAATCTTGAACATCTATGCCCCAAACACAAGGGTTCCTGCATTTGCAAAAGAAACTTTATTAAAGCTTAAATCACACATCTTAAGACTGAGAGACTTCAACGTCTCACTCTCACCAAGGGATAGATCATTGAGGTAAAAGATGAATAGAGAAATAATGACACTTAAAGAGGTCTTAAATCAAATGGTCCTAATAACTGTCTACAGAACTTTTCACCCAAACACAAAAGAGTACACCTTCTTCTCAGCACCTCACAGAACCTTCTCCAAGATAAACCATATAGTCAGGCATAGAGCAAGCCTCAACAGATACAAGAAGACTGACCCTCATCTCATATCACACTACTATGCTCTAAAATTAGACCTCAACAAAAATAGAAACAGCAAAAAAGCCTACACACAAATGGAAACTGAACAACTCTCTACTCAATGACAGCTGCATTTGTTGGGAATAAATAAAGAAATAAATTGAACACTTTCTAGAATTCAAGGAAAATGAAGGCACAACTTACCCAATTTTATAGGACACAATGAAAGCAGTGTTAAAGGGAAAATTCATAGCACTAAGTGCTTTCATAAAGAAAACTGAGATATCTCATACAAGCAACTTAACAGCAACCTGAAGCACACAAAAAAAAAAAAAAGAAAAGAAAAAAAAGCAGATACATCTAAGAGTAGTAGAAGGCTGAAAATAATTGAACTCAGGGCTGAAATCAGTACATTAGAAAGGAGAAAAATTCAAAGAATCAATGAACCCAAAGAGATGGGGTTTTGAGAAAATAAACAAGATGTACAAACCCTTAGCCAAACTAACTAAAAGGCAGAGAGACAATATCCAAATCAACAAAATTATGAATGAAAAGACACTGAGCAAATCCAAAGAATCATTGGATACTACATCAAAACTCTATATGCAACCAAATGTGAGATTCTAAATGAAATGAGCAATTTTCTTGATAGATTCCATTTTCCAAAGCTCAATGAAGATCAGGTAAATAAATTAAATGGTCCTATATCCCCTAAGGAAATAGAAGCTGTCATCAAAAGTCTCCCATCCAAATAAAATCTGTAGAAGTTTCAGCATACAGTTCTACCAGACCTCCAAAGAAGAGCTAAAAGCAATACTCTGTAAACTATTCCACACAATAAAAACATAAGGAAGATTACCAACCTTATTCTATGAGGTCATGGTCATCTCGATACCTAAACCACACAAAGATCCAACAAAGAAAAAGAACTTCAGACCAATCCTGTTTATGAACATTGATACAAAAATACTCAATAAAATACTCGCAAACAGAATCCAAGAACATATCAAAGATATCATCTACCACTACCAAGCAGGCTTCAACCCAAGCATGCAGGGGTAGTTCAGTATATTTAAACAACCTTATTCAGTATATTTAAACAACCTTAAAGAAAAAAAAAAAAAACATGATCATCTCCTTAGATGCCAAAACAGGATTTAACAAATTCCAACACCTGTTCTTCTTTAAAGTTTAGGAGAAATCAGGGATACAAAGCACATTCCTAAATATAGTAAGGGCAATAGACAACAAGCTTGTAGCCAGCATAAAATTAAATGGAGAGAAACTTAAATCAATCCCGCTGAAATCAGGGACAAGGCAAGGCTGCCCACTCTCTCCCTATCTCTTCAACATAGTACTTGAAGTCCTAGCTAGAGTAATAAGACAACTAAAGGAGATCAAGGGGATACAAATCAGAAAGGAAGAAGTATAAATATTCACAAATGATATGTTAGTATACAGGAATGACCTTAAAAATTTTACCAGAGAATTCTTAGAGCTGAAAAAAAAAAAAAAAAAAAAAAAATTAACAAAATGACTGGATACAAAGTTAAATCAAAAAAATCAGAAGCCCTCCTGTATACAAAAGACAAACAAGCTGAGAAAGAAATTAAGGAAGCAACACCCTTCAAAATAGCCATAAATATCATAAAGTACCTTAGTGTGACTCTAAGCAATCAAGTGAAAGACCTGTATGAAATAAAACAAAACAAACAAACAAAAAATTCAAGTTCCTAATAAAAGAAGTTGAAGAAGATATCAGAAGATGGAAAGATCTTGCATGCTCATGGATCAGTTGGATTGACAGTGAAAATGAACATCCTGCCAAAAGCAATCTACAAATCCAATGCAATTCCCATCAAAATACCAACACAATTCTTTTCAATCCTTGTAGAACAATTTTCAACTTCATATGAAAAAACAAACAAACAACAAAAACCAGAGTACCTGGAACAATCCAGTACAATAAAGGATCTTCTGTAAGTATCTCCAGTCCTGATCTCAAGCTTTACTGTAGAGCAACAGTAATAAAAACTGCATAGTACTGGCCTAGAAACAATGTTAGACCAATGGAATTCAATCAAAGATCCAGAAATAAACCCATACACATACTGGTACTTGATTTTTGCAAATAAGCCAAAAGTATACTATGGAAAAAGAGATAGCATCGTCAAAAACTGGTGCTGGTCTGGAGGGATGTCTATATGTAGAAAGGTGTAAATTGATCTTTATTCATCACTCTGCACAAAAGTGAAGTCCAAGTGGATCAAAGAAAGACAATTGGGATGGACATTGGAAGAAGGTAAAAAAAAAAAAAAACAGGAAATAGGACAGAAAGCCTACCACAGAGGACCTCTGAAAGACTCTACCTAGCAGTGTATGAAAGCAGATGCTAAGACTCATAATCAAACTTTGGGCAGATTGCAAGGATTCTTATGAAAGAAGGGGGAGATAGTTAAGACCTGGAGGTGACAGGAGCTCCACTAGGGTAGCAGCAGAATCAAGATATCTGATACTTCAACCAAGGATCATTCATGGAGATAACCTAGAACCCCTGCTCAGATGAAGCACATGGCAGCTCAGTATCCAAGTGGGTACCCTAGTAAGGGGAACAGGGACTGTCTCTGACATGAACTCAGTGGCTGGCTCTTTGATCACCTTCCCCCTACCAGGCCACAGAGGAGGACATTGCAGCCAGTCCTGCCGAGACCTGAAAGGCTAGGGTCAGATGAAAGGGCAGTAGTACCTCCCCTATCAGTGGACTTGGAGAGGGGCATAGGAGATGAGGGAGTGAAGATGGAATTGGGAGGGAATGAGGAATGGAGCTACAGCTGGGATACAAATTGAATAAACTGTAATTAATATAAAAAATAAAAATTAAAAAAGGACCTCAACATAAAATCAGATACACTAAATCTGTTAGAAAAAAAAAGTGGAAAGAGTCTTGAAATCTTTGGCACAGGAGATCATTTCCTAAACAAAACGCCAACAGCACAAGTTCTAAAATCACCAATAAATAAATGGGACTTCATGAAACTAAAAAACTTCTGTAAAGCAAGGAATAATGTTATCAGAATGAGAACCTACAGACTGGGAGGGGATCTTCACCAACCTACATCTGACAGAGGGCTAATATCCAGAATATATAAAGACTGAAGAACTTAAATACCAACAAAGTTAGTAAACCAATTAAAAAATGGAGTAAGAGGTAAACAGAGAAATCTCAACAGAGAAATATTGAATGACATTTCAACATCCCTAGTCATCACAGAAATGCAAATCAAAATGACTCTGAGATTCCACCTTACACCCATCAGAATGGCTAAGATCAAATATTCAAGTGAAAGCACATGCTGGAGAAGATGTGGAGAAAGGGAAACCCTCCTCCATTGCTAGTGGGAATGTAAACTTGTAAAACTATTTGGAAATCAATGTGGCATTTACTAAGAAAATTAGGAATAGTGCTACCTCAACATCCAGCTATTCCAGTTCTGGGCATATACCCTAAAGATGCTCCACCATTCAACAAGAATATTTGCTCAACTATGTTCATTGGAGCTTTATCTGTAATAGCCAGAATGAGGAAACAACCAGATGTCCTCCTTCAGCTGAGGAATGGATAAAGAAATTATCATACATTTACACAATGGAATAGTACTCCACAATTAAAAACAAGAAAATCATGAAATCTGCAGGCAAATTGGTGGAACTAGAAAAGATCATCCTGCGTGAAGTAATCCAGAAACAGAAAGATGCACATGGTATATTCTCACTTAAAAGTGGATATTAGCCATATAATATACAATAAATATAATAAAACGTGTAGTCCTAAAGTAGCTAAACAAGGAGGACCCTGGGGTAGAAGCTTAATCCTCATTCAGAAGGGCAAACAGAATAAACATTGGAATTGGGAGTAGACAGGGAACAGGACAGGAGCCTACCACAGAAGACTTCTGAAAGACTCTACCCAGCAGGATATTGAAGCAGACGCTGAGATTCATAGGCAAACTTTGGGCCATATGCAGGGAATCTTATGGAAGAATTGAGAGAAAGACCTGGAGAGGACAGGAGCTCCACAAGGAGACCAACAGAGACAAAACATCTGGGCTCACGGGGTCCCACAGAGACTGATGAAACAGCCAAGGACCATGCATGAAGAAGACCTAGACCCCCTGCTCAAATATAGCCCATGGGCAGTTTCGTCTCCATGGGTATTCTTGTAAGGAGAGCAGGGCCAGTCTCTGGCATAAAGTAGGTTTGCCTGCTCTTTGATCACCTACCCCTGGAGGGGAGGCCTTACTAGGCCACAGAAAAAGAGGTACCAGACAGTCCTGATAAGACCTGATAGGCTATGTTCAGATAGAAAAGGAGGAAGACTGTCCTTATCAGTGGACTAGGAAAAGGACATAGGAGGAAAAAAGAGAAGGTGGGTGGAACCTGGAGAATATGAGGGAGGAGCCTACAGCCGGTATACAAAATGAATAAATTTTAATTAATAGTAATAACAACAACAACAATAATAATACTAATTTAAGAAACTAGAAAATGAAGCCTGGAAATACAGAAAGTTGAGTTTGAAAAGTCTACACTGATATGCTCTCTTGGAGGGATCAGCGCATGTCTATAAATATCTTCAAGGTAACTGTGAGGTTAAGAGAAGGACATCATTCATAATGTCATAAGAAAGAAGGACACAGAACAATGGCCTGCAGCTAAAGAAAGAAAAAAATGATTGGCTATTTAAAAATTTCTTGATACCAAGGTCAAGTAGTTTGAATCAGTAGCAGCAGCACAAGCTTTTATGATCACTTGGTCATAAAAGTTTTTAAAGGTAGGTGGATTTAGCAATGTTGGAATTAGGCCATCCTTAGTACTCCAGAGCCCATTAAGAAAAATGCATATTCTAATAAGAATGTACCTTATTCATTCAGCCTTCTGATGTAACCTTAGTGTATTTGGGCTCGTGAATTTCCCGTAAAGTCTATCCTTAGTAGTCAATGGATTCTTATGCATAGATTGACTGAATCAAATACATACTTCTTGATCATTTTTCATATTATTTTCATATTGTTTTTGTTTTCAGATTTTAGCTTTAATTTAAATACTGCATCATTAATTAAAATAGAATCATAGCACTTTACTTCTCCCTTTCCTTCCTCAGTTTCTCCCAATGACAATCCAATCCATTTCCCACCCTCTCCAACTTTCAAATTGAGTCTTCTTTTCTTTGATTATCATTGCTTCATGCCTGTAAATTTGGGTAAGAGTAGTCATAAACTAAGCTGAGAGTAGCGTGAACAAGGGGACAGTAGCCTTTTCATTTTTCTCAGTGGCAAATCTTGGCTGCAGGGAGTATGTGACAGATAATGGGGGATGAAATTTTAAAGCATTTCTTAATGGGATACTATCCTATATTCATATCTGTTAGTTTCTTTGCTTGTTTTTTATTCAGTAACTATCTACTGAATGAAAGTCAATTGTTAGTGATGATGGATACCACTAAGCTGATACAGCCAAAACCATCTAGGGAAGTCACAACGAACATTTTACTCATTATTTTTTTATCATTAACGAACAGCAGAAACATAGCAAGTTGCAAAATGAATTGAAATGAAAGGATGCATACATATAAAATCATTTGTCATGCTTAGTGTTTAACTGAAGGGCAGCCTGGTATTAAGCAGGAGCAATTTATAATTGGTAGTAAGAAGGATAGAAAAGTACTTCTCTGACATTTAAAGAAATAAGTGAACTGTAAATTTCCAAGTAGCAAAGACCTAATATGCCCTATTAATACATTTACATATAAATGTGTCCATTTGCATTTTAGTGGTGAAGTATCATATGGACACGTCATATGATTCTTTTTTCATAAAAATAATGTTGCATGAATATTATATTTATATTATTTGTACTCACTCTCTCTATCCAGTCTCCCCAGGCCACTATACTCTTTTTTGCAGTTAAGCTGAGTTCTTTGTACATCTTGGATATATCCTGATCTCAAAAATTTGATGACAGTCCTATGAAGGTGTTGGTGAGTTTTCAATGCAGGACAGATCCTTGTTTGTAATCAATTATTAAATTTTATTTTCATATATCACACTCAAAAATTTGAGCATCTTCTTCATTAATTTATAAAAGTACAATAAATTTAAACCCTCATCATAGTGAGATATAATTCAACATTCCTTTCTCCACTATCTCTTTTAATTACACAATTCAATGAATTAAGTATTATTACTTCTTCAATTTTAAGCAGTGAAGTCCCAACACAGAAACTGATTAAACAAATGTATCAAAATGCAAAATAACCAAGTAAAAGGGTTGAGACCAATTTTTGTCATTGTGCTCCATTGGCTATTCAATATTCAAGTTTCTGCTCTTCTATCTATACAGCATCGAAAGGCCACAGAGGTAATACTCAGTAACTTAACTCATGGCTGTTGCGTTTTTAAACCAAATATCAGTTTTGTACTGTTGCTTACAAATCAGGAATGCCTATTATGCTTAACTATACATTTATATAAAGACAATTTTTATCAAAATCAAAGTAGAACTAAAGGCATAATCTCCAAAGACTCATCTTTTAAAATCAAGGCCCCTTCAGACACATTTAATGATTACTACAAAAGGACTGGCAGAACAGGAAGAGGCTTTAAAGGTAAAGCTTTGCAGTGACGTGGATGATTAGGTTTTAATGACTTGGGATTCCTAGGGTTTCTATGTTATAATTGCTGCTGATATGTTTTCATAGGGAATTGAAGAACACAAGTAGAATGACTAGTCAACACCCTCCATAATCAGACTTCTAACTTTGGCTTTATTATTCACAGAATAATTAATGTCAACTTAAAATTTATAGTTTCTAGAAAGATATTTTAAATGGTATCTTTATTGTTTGTGGCTTTGATGATTTTTTAAAATTTTATTTTATCTTATTAATTACACTTTATCCACTTTGTATCCCCCCCATAAGCCCCTCCCTCCTCCCCTCCTGGTCCTATCCTTTCTCCCCGTTCTTCACGCATGCCCCTCCCCAAGTCCACTGATAGGGGAGGTCTTCGCTCCTTCCTTCTGATTTTAGTCTATCAGCTCACATCAGGAGTGGCTGCATTGTCGGCTTTGATGATTTTTATTCCATGAATTTTCTTCTGTTAAGTGGTCCCTCTAAATTCAAATACCAGTACATTTATTAAAACATGTATTTTCTGGTTATTTATTATAGGAAAATATTATAATTGATATTGATTATTTTCAATTTCTATTTGAGTGAATTCTAGCAATACAGAACCCTGAATTAGACTAAATATGCAATTTTCTTGGACAGAAAATATTGCTCAGTGCTCATGACAATTTAAAGCGGTCCAAGCCAGGTTGCTTAACGCCACTTATAGAAATTAGTGACAACATATGTGGATCTGGAGGTCATTTACCTGAAGTAATATCATATGGCATTTTCAAAATAATAACTCTCACCTTATTCTTGCTATATGTCTATAACCACTGCCCTGGTATCTTATCATTGCCACAAATGTTATTAAATTACTTAAATTTTTCAATTGTAATATTTATTATTATTTGAAAAGTTAGTTTCTCTTCTTAAAAAGCTAATTTGGTAGAAACTTAATTTTAAGTTACTTTTTTTTTTAATTTTATTTTTCTTTTTAGTTACATTTTGTTAACTCTGTGTCCCAGCTGTATCCCGCTCCCTCATTCCCTCCTCAACCCCACACTCCCTCCCTGGTCTCCTCCCTGCCCCTTTCCAAGTCCACTGATAGGGGAGGACCTCCTCCCCTTTCATTTGACCCTGTTTTATCAGGTACCTTCAGGGCTGGCTGCAAAGTCCTCCTCTGTGGCCTAACAGAGTGCTCCTCCCCTGGGGGGGGGGTGTCAAACAGCCTGCCCTTGAGATCCTGTTAGAAATAGTCCGTGTTCCCCTTACTTTGGAAAACTACTTGGTTACTGATCTACCACAGGCCACATCCGAGCAGAAGTTCTAGGTTATATCCATAGATGGTCCTTGGTTGAGTGTCAGTCTCAGAAAAGACCCTGTGCCCGGATATATTTGGTCCTTGTAGAGCTCCTATCCTTTCCATATCATACTAACTTCCCTTCTTTCATATGATTCCCTGCACTCTGCCGAGGGTTTGGTTATGTGTCTTAGTGTCTGCTTTGAAACACTGCTAGGTAGAGTCTTTCAGATGCCTTTTGTGGGAGACTCCTGTCATAAGTTCAATGCACATCCCATTTGTCTTTCTAAATGAGGATTAATCACCTTCGCCTGTGTCCACTTTCTTGATTATCTTCTTTAGGTGTGTAGATTTCATTATGTTTATCATATCTTGTAGGTCTATATAAGCGAGTATATACCAAGTTTGTCTTTCTCCTTCTGGGATACTTCACTCAGAATGATCTTTTCTAGATCCCACCACTTGCCTGAAAATTTCATGATTTCCTCCTTTTTGATTGCTGAGTAGTATTCCATTGTGTAAAAATACCACAATTTCTGTATCCATTCCTCCGTTGATGGACATCTGGGTTGTTTCCAAGTTCTGGCTATTACAAATAAAGCTGCTATGAACATGGTTGAACAAATGTCCTTGTTGTGTACTTGAGCAAATTTTGGGTATATACCTAGGAGTGGTATAGCTGGGTCTTGAGGTAGCACTACTCCTAGTTGTCTGAGAAAGCGCCAGATTGACTTCCAAAGTGGTTGAACCAGTTTACATTCCCACCAGCAATGGAGGAGGGTTCCCTTTTCTCCACAACCTCTCCAGCATGTGCTATTAAGTTACTTTTTATTTTTAAAATTAATCAATTAATTTATTTACATTAAATCCCAATCTTAGACCCCTCTCTCTTTTCCTCTTAGCCCCATCCTTCCTGCCTCTTTTGCCTCCCCCTATTTCTCAGGTAAGGGGAATTCCCCCTCCCCCATCAGAGCTCAATAAATCTCATCAGGACTGTGTGCTTCCTCTTCCCCTGAGGCCTGGCGAGGCAGCCCTGCCAGGTGAGAGTGATCTGAAATCGGGCAACCGGACCCATGTGAGAAAGTCCCCTGTTCCCCTTACTAAGACCCCATATAAAGCCTGAGATGCCCATCTACTACATCTGTGTTATTTGTAGAGCAATTATAGTATTTTCTCTTTTCCTTTCCTCACTTTACATTCCCATGTGCCACGCCTTGCTCTCTTTCAAATTCATGTTATCCTTCTTTGTTAATTGTGATTACATATAATTATGTGTATATACATACATATATTCATAAACACATAAGCACAACCTGATCATCTGTGTAATGTTACGTGTATATATGTGTTAGGGCTGAATATTCTGCATCGAACAACAAATTGGTGTGCTCTTCATGGGCAAAATTATTTCTCCCATGCGCAACATTTATTTTTTTTAATTTGTTATTAATTATTTATTACAATTTATTCACTTTGTATTCCTGCTGTGGCCCTCTTCCTCGTCTTCTCCCAATCCCTCTCTCCCTCCTTCTCCTCCTCCTATGCCTCTCTCCTAGTCCACTGATAGGGGAGGTCCTCCTCTCCTTCTATCTGACCCTAGCCTATCAGGTCTCATCAGGACTGGCTGTATTGTCTTTCTCTGTGACCTGCACTGCATTTCTTAGTTGTGAATAGTTTTTCTTTGTAAGGGTGGGGTCTTCTGTGCTTTTCCATGTTGATGTTAGCATGCCTGTTATTGTTTTTCCCCTTCAGGTCATGTTTAGGCAGTAGTGATGTTGGTAAGATTATGAGACATACATTCTGACATTGTTGGAGACACAATTTCACAGAAAACTCCGTTTATCTGGCTTTTATAATCTTTGCACACACTCTCCTGTAACAATCCCTGAACCTTAGGTGTTGAGGTATATTGAAGATGACTTCCTTGGCACTGAATTCCACAACTTTTGTTGTGATTTTTTTTTTTTTTTGTTATGACATCTGTTGCAAAGAAGAAGTTTCCTTGATGAGAGGGGAAGTCTACATTTTTTTTTTAATAAGAACAAATATTTAGAATGTTGAGATTGTGCTGATTCAGTGAATTTTTCATTACTGTTCTCACCTGCATGATTGCACTAACCCTGGCTAGTTATCTAGGCATCCAATTTTAGGCTCAAGTTCCCTCTGATTAGACAGTTATAGGTTACAGCCAAGGTATGTTTGTCACAATGGCACTCGGGTTACTATGCTATGATGGTCATTGATATTGTTCATAGACATCATAGCTATGTAGGACTGTTGGTTCCTTCATCATCTGGAAGCTTGCCTATGACTTTCTGTTACAATGAAAGCTCATGCTCAGGGAGAACGCTTTCAGGTCAGTTTCAGAGGCTCAGGAGCCCCCAGGCATTGTGTCAAGTGTGTGGGTTTTTCAGCAGTAGAGACTTACCTTCCACTCTGAAAGGGGAGGCATAACCAAAGGCAAAAGTGATCAAATGTAATGATTTTGGGAGTCTTTTGGACAACTCAAACAATTCAAAAAAAGACTTTGATGGACACCTTTTTATATTCAAGAATATAGTAGTTAAATATACACACATACAAACACCCAAATTAAGGGCAGTGAGAGGATACCTAAAATTTCCTATTAGATTTGCAGGCTGCTGTACCTGTTAAATTTTACTAGAACACCATGTTGAAAAGGAAAAGCTGAATTTCAATACTCATTAAATTATTTTAAAAGAAAAAAAAAAAAAAACCTCAAGAAGAAAGAGACCAATTTGGTTAAAGGAATTACTGACTAGTCAGAGTTAGTGAAATAATAACAGAAATTCCTAGACTATTTCCTTCCTTATCTCAGAATTCTCTTGCTGTCAGACTTAATCCCTGGTGAATGAATATAGGCCTAGAGATGGAGAGAAAAGCCAGAAAGTGGATTATGATGGTGGTCAGAAAATTTAAAGCCAAAACAAACCTCAATAAAAATGGTTAGGGACTGGAAGAAATGTTCAATATAATTTAGAAAAAAAAATATACTTTATACTAAGTGATTAGGTTCTAAATGGAACCTCACTAGTCTGTAAGAGAGACCTTGGTTCCATGTATGATGTAATTACCTCAAGGACTGTGATTTGTAAACCAGAAAAAAATGGCTCAGTGTCCTCAGGAAGGTGATTAATTTACTGCAAGAAAGTACATTCCAAGTTTCTAAATCCTATATAATGTAAATCACATAAATGACAATCTTGGGGCCAGAAGAATGTTACAGTGCCATTTTTTTTGCTATTAATCTGTGAAATGAAAGGAATGTTTAAGCAGGTAATTGTCATTTGAAATAGTAGAGAAAACAACATATATTTTAATCAGCATAATTATTAAATGTCAATTAGAATTTTCATCACCTAAATTATGTCAGACTAACTTGTAATAGCAAGCTTGCCAAATGTTAATTAAAAGAATAAATGTTAATGATTGGTTTAATTTCATGGCTTTGCAATTTTTAGAATTTTATGTTTATGATTTCTAATTAGTCTTTTTTAAAACTTTCATCATTTTTATAATCCAAGCAACCTCAACATACAAAAAGTACATACAAAGTAAAGCATCTTAATTAAAAGTTAATTGACAAGTAATGAAAAATTTTATTGTTCAATCTATTTATATATTTTATAAACTAATCTAGAAAATTTAAAACAGTGCCTTCATCCACATCAGACAAAGCTCTATGCTAGTGAGATGAACTTGTTCAGATACGCAAGTAAACGCTGACACTAAGGTGTCTTCTTCTGCGTGTTGGTCTAGTTAATGAGCTTGATTGCATGCTGCCGTGTATATTTCTCATTAGCTGATATGAACTGTCTCACCCTCTGCAATATAATAGCTAAGTATTCAGTACTCAGGTAAAGGATCAGTGCCATTCAGGTTTGTTCCTCTTTAAGACACTTTGACTATATTGTGATGTTTGAATATATTCTCACTTATAAGATTAAGCTGAGTGCTAATCAAATAATATAAAATTAAAGTTGGTGCTATTCAATTAAGCACTTTCACTTATTTAAAGTTAGTAAAGGGTGGTAATTAGACTTTCACAGGTAGATCTTAATTTCAATATCCTTAAAGTATATTTTGTTTGGATAATCTGCAAAATGAATAGAACAGTCATATATTACTCATGGCCAGGATGTCATAATCAGCTTTCTAAAAGTACATGTTAAAGGCAGGAAAAATGATGGGGGATGACTAGATGTTTAAACCAAATGTTAAATTTCCTTATTACATAGGGAAATAATGGGTTAGATAATTCAAATATATAAAAAGATTACACGATGAATTTTGAATGTTAAAAAAATTGATTACTTTGCTGTTTTTCTTGTAGACATCCTTGCCCCCTCTGTATCCTTCCATCTCTTGCCCCTCTCCCCCACTCTTCTACAAGACTCCCTACACTCTGCCTAAAGTTCGGTTGTGAGTCTCATCATCTGTTTCAATCCACTGCTGAGTGTAGTCTTTAGATCTCATCGATGGTAGGATCCTGCCTGTTCCCTCTCTTCAACTACTTCCAGTGTCTGTTCTATTTGCCCTCTGCATGAGAATTAAGCATCCTCCCTAACATCCTCCTTGTTACTTAGCATTCTTTAGGTCTGTGGACTGTAGTAAATCATCCTGTATTATCTGGTTATTATCCACTTATAAGTGAGTATATATCATGCTTATCTTTCTGGCTCTGAATTACCTCACTCAGGTTTGATCTCTTCCAGATCCATCCATTTGCCTACAAATTTCATGATGTCCTTGTTTTTAATAGCTGAATAGTGTTCTGTTTTGTACATGTATCCATTCTTCCATTGAAGAACATCTGGGCTGTTTCCACTTTCTGGCAATGATGAATAAAGCTGCTATGAACATTGTTGAGCAAACAACTTTATTGTATGGTGAAGCATCTTTATGCCCAGGAGGGATATATGTGGGTCATGAGGTAGAACTGTTCATGCACACAAGTAGTTATTATTTCTACCAGATTTTTTTATTCCTTCACTGTCTGAGGCATTTCACTAGCCATAACCCACTAGACTTTAACATGTGTTAAATGTATGTGATATTTTACTTTAGTTGCAACATTTATAATAAACTTTATTAAAAAACAAAACACAGTATTTCCTGAGATTATATCCCTAATTTTATTTGTTTAAAAATATTATTATCTCTAACCACATTTCAATCTTTAGAAAGTAAATTTAAATGAATTGTTTTCTTTAGACTTGATCAAAAGAAATGTTAATTTTTATGATTGAAAATTTTATATAAAAATACCACAATTTTTGTATCCATTCCTCCGTTGATGGACATCTGGGTTGTTTCCAGGTTCTGGCTATTACAAATAAAGCTGCTATAAACATGATTGAGCAAATATCCCTTTTGTATATTTGAGCAAACTTTGGGTATATACCTAGTAGTGGTATAGCTGGGTCTTGAGGAAGCACTATTCCTAATTGTCTGAGAAAGCTCCAGATAGATTTCCAAAGTGGTTGTACCAGTTTACATTCCCACCAGCAGTGGAGGAGGGTTCTACTTTCTCCACAAACTCTCCAACATGTGTTGTCACTTGAGTTTTTCATCTTGGCCATTCTGATGGGTGTGAGGTGAAATCTCAGGGTCGTTTTGCATTTCCCTGATGGCTAATGAGGTTGAGCATTTCTTTAAGTGTTTCTCTGCCATTTGATATTCCTCTACAGAGAATTCTCTGTTTAGCTCTGTTCCCCATTTTTTAATTGGATTACTTGGTTTGCTGCTTTTCAGCTTCTGTAGTTCTTTGTATATACTGGATATTAGCCCCTTGTCAGATAAAGAGTTAGTGAAGATTCTTTCCCAATCTGTAGGCAGTCGTTTTGTATTGATGATGGTGACCTTTGCTTTACAGAAGCTTTTCAGTTTCATGAGGTCCCATTTATTGATTGTTGCTCTTAGAGCCTGTGCTGTTGGTGTTCTGTTCAGGAAGTTGTCTCCTGTGCCAATGAGTTCTAGGCTGTTCCCTACTTTTTCTTCTAACAGATTTAGAGTATCTGGTTTTATGTCGAGGTCTTTGATCCACTTGGACTTTAGTTTTGTGCAGGGTGATAAATATGGATCTATTTTCATTTTTCTACATGTAGACATCCAGTTGGACCAGCACCATTTGTTGAAGATGCTGTCTTTTTTCCATTGAATGGTTTTGGCTTCTTTGTCAAATATCGAGTATTCATAGGTGTGTGGGTTTCTTTCTGGGTCTTCTATGCGGTTCCATTGATCCTCCTTTCTGTTTTTATGCCAATACCATGCAGTTTTTATTACTATTGCTCTGTAGTACAGCTTAAGATCGGGGATGAAGATACCGCCAGATGATCTGTTGTTGCACAGGATTGTTTTTGAGATTCTGGGTTTTTTGTTTCTCCATATGCAGCTGAGAATCTTTTTTTCAAGGTTTGTAAAGAATTGAGTTGGTATTTTGATGGGAATTGCATTGAATCTGTAGATTGCTTTTGGCAGGATGGCCATTTTCACAATGTTAATCCTACCAAGGATAGGAGCTCCACAAGGACCAAATATATCTGGGCACAGGGGTCTTTTCTGAGACTGACATTCAACCAAGGACCATGTATGGATATAACCTAGAACCTCTGCTCAGATATAGCCCGTGGTAGCTCAGTAACCAATTGGTTTCCCATAGTAAGGGGAGCAAGGACTATTTCTAACAGGAACTCAATGACTGGCTCTTTGACCTCCCCACCCCCCAAGGGAGGAGCAGTCCTGTTAGGCCACAGAGGAGGACTTTGCAGCCAGTCCTGAAGATACCTGATAAAACAGGATCAGATGAATGGGGAGGAGGTTACCCCCTAAGTGGACTTGGAAAGGGGCAGGGTGGAGATGAGGGAGGGAGGGTGGGATTGGGAGGGAATGAGAGATCGGGATACAGCTGGGATACAGAGTTAATAAAATGTAACTGATAAGAAAAAATAAAAATTAAAAAAAAGAAAATTTCATATACTTTTGGTTTGCCTCAAAAGTGATACACAGTAAGGTGAAGAATTTCTTCTTTTTCTTTAATGTTTCTTCATCAGAATGAAGTGTTTGGTATATAATGACTGATCAATACTTTTTTAGAAAATTAAAAAAAAAACATTAAGTCCAAGAAATTGAAACTATATTCATAGAAATGATCCTGTGTGTGTGTGTGAGAGAGAGAGAGACAGAGAAATGTGTACATGTATATCTGCATTCATGATGTAAATATTGGTATATTTGTATATATGTGGATCAGAAATCTATGGTGGCTGTTGCTTTTCTTTTTTGTTGAAAATAGAATTCTTTTTAAAATTTTTTATATTAATCTCAGTTTATTCATTTTGTATCTCTACTGTAGCCCCCACCTTCATTGCCTCCCAATCACACCCTCCCTCCCTCATCTCCTCCCAGGCTCCTCTCCATGCCCACTGCTAGGGGAGGACCTCCACATTATCCATCTGACCCTAGCTTATCAGGTCTCATCGCGAGTGGCCGCATTATCTTCCTCTGTGGCCTGGCCAGGCTGCTTGCCCCTTAAGGGGAGGTGATCTTTTTATAAAATGGTATTTCTGACATTTTTCACTGCACATGAAAGGCTCTCTGGATCATAAGATTCTGGGATTCTCTTGTCTCTATTTCCATCTGTCAGAGTACTAATATTATAGAAACTGACTTTTAAGGACTCTGATCAGGTTTAACTTAGGGCTCCAGCTTGTACAACAAATGTTTTTACATGATGAGATGTCCCCAAAAGACCTCAACTAATTTGTTTTAGTCTTATAAACTAAGAATGTATTTAGATTTTTAAATGATATGAAAATATAATGACAATTATTTTCAGTAGTTTTTAGCTTTGTGTTTTTCTAATACCACACTCCTGCACTATAATAAATTTATTTATTCACAAAGTTTTTATGCTGATAGTCTAGCTAGACATCTGTAAATAATTTTCTGAGCCTATGAAATGGTGAATGATTTATAAAATAATTAAATAATATTGAAAAAGTGCCATCATGGAACATGGAAAAGCATGTGCCCTTCAGGCACATATTTTCTTAAGAAAATATTTCTGGGTCTTCAGTACGATTCTATTCATCTACCAGTCAGATGTTACCATGGGAGGGTTCCCCCTTTCTGAGAAATAAAGTAGAGAGTAGGGAAGAAGGAGGGGGCTAGGACCAGGAGCAGAAGAAGAAGGGGGCTACAATCAGGATGTAAAGTGAATAAATTTTAAAAAATTTAAATTTAAAAAGAAGATAGTTAATTGCTTAGAAATCAGCAACGCTATAGTGGGAGTGAGGTTTGACTCAAGGTAGAACGTTAAACCAGTGTATAGAAATTGTGATCAAGAAAGAGGAAGCAGCCAGCCTTGATGAGACCTGATAAGCTAGGGTCAGACAGACACGGAGGAGGTTCTTCTCTACTGGTGGACTAGGGAAAGGGCATAGGGGGAGAAGAGGAAGGGCAGGTGATACCGGGAAGAGACAAGGGAGGGAGCTTTAGCGGGGATACAAAGTGAATAAATTGCAATAAGTAAATAAATAAATGAAAATTTTAAAAACATGCAAATGATATGAAGGAAAGAAAAACATGAAGTCCTTCCACAGAGGTCACAGTGGCTGATGCATGTGCATGAAGCGATGATGCAGCATGAAGTGGGGGAATGGCAGCATCTCAGAAAGGGAAGCTGCTGAAATCATAGCCCTCTATGAGACAGAAGGCTAAGGCAGGACTAAACGTTAGAAACCTCGCACAACTAACTGAATCTATGTCTAGTTTCCTTAAAGTAGAAATCCCTTTTAAAAAAAGTTAAATCAGATATACAATTTCTTAATGTCATGCCCACTCTATTAGTGCTTTATCTTTAACATATAAATCAGTTATTAAAGCAGCAACTAACAGATTTAAAAAGCTGGTGATATGGCATTAAAATCTTATCATAATGGATGCATTGGTTGCAAGGTGATTACCTAATCACATTAAACTACTTGGGCTATGATGGTCACCAATATGTTAAAGTAGCGATATTGTTTATGAAGTATTAATAACTCAAAAAAGATGAATTCATTGCATGTTCATTCACAGTCTCGCTTTGATATATTTAGCAAAGCAACTTTCACATCATAGTCATCAAAATACAATTCAGTATGACAAAAAGAAGTAAGCTATTAAGCATTTCCTGAGAAGAACAAACATAGGATTTAATACTGAGCTACAAAAGAGTTCCGTTTAAATTACCCACAGATATTCACAAATAACTACTCACCTAAGGAAACAATCTCTGTGGGAATCCCAGAATCAACAATACACTGAATTTGGAGGACTGAAGTGGTTTTTTTCCAATGTCGTAATGGAATTATGAGTATCAGTCATTCCTTCTTACCCCATATTTGGAAGTCTCTTGGATTTGCCAGATTAAGGTCAAAGGTAACGTTTTTCATAATGATTTCATGTTGTGATTATATAACACACTTTGCTGTGTTTTTTCTTTTTAGTGTTTTAAGTTTACAGTAAATACATGCAGTCTATTAAGATGGTGTGAATGTGTAAAGATAAGCTCATGCTGAACTATGATTCCCCTTGTGGTAACATGGGACAGATATCTACAAGGTGAAGGGTCATGACAGTGCTATCCTTTAGGGTGAAGCTGAAACCATGGAAAAAAATGGTGAGTCTCTCATCACCCTCCTACATAGTATTAATTTCCTCAGTGCACTTTTTTGGCATTTTTACACGTATTTTGAACTAAATATGCATCACCCAAGTGGGCCAACAGCTTATCATTTTGTGAAAAAGAAGCCTTTTAAATGTGTGACATAATCAGGGCAGATTCTGTGCCATAAAAATGGCAGAAACCATCTCTGTCCATGGAGAGCTCTCTTGTCTGACTAAAACACTTTACTTTAATGTTCCCCAAACAGCCACTGAATGAAGACATTAATGTGTTTAATAATAAAAGAATGTCTCAGAGAGCTGTTCTAACACTTTTTTTTTTTATTCAGGAGGTATGTAGATTGCTGATGAAGTCATCGACACTTTTATTTACAGGAGAAAATGTGTAGTCTCTTGAAAAAATATAGGTCATTACTTATTTATTATTAACATCTTGTGTTTGGGGCTTAGAAATGCTCTTTGGATGTTTGGCCAACTTTAAGTGAATTTCTGTAATAAATATGATCTTTAGATATTACTTACTAATGATGAGTTTGGAAACTATGCTAAATTTATAATTTATTTGTTTCTGTCACCTCCACAGTTCAATTTACATAAAGAAGGTATTATTGGCTGAATTTATGAATGAGAAAATAAATCTATGAAAGAAGGAGTGAATCAAAGAGAAAGTAACAGCACTAGCAAACGGAAGGAGCTGCAGCTCAGACCGACTGGGATTTTTGTAAGCTGCATACTATCCTGACTGCTTCCTTATAACTTTGAATGAGACTCACTGACAAATATATCCAACAGGGCATTAATTTAACATCTTCTTACAGAAAGCTTTCATATTTTTCTTCTTGTTTTCTATGGCTCCTTTCTTGTATTCATCACATCTGCCTGCCTGCATTTTTCTATAGGCCCCTCACAGATCTTGTTTCTTGATGTGGCTTTGTGGAGACAAACAGATTTTGTATTACAAAAATTGACTATGCAGGCACAGGATCGAGCACAAGCGTAATTAACTTTAAAATGACTCAACTTCTCTCAACCATGATCATTCTGTCTTTATTGAATTTTAATGTTTTTTATTTTAATCAAACAATATCCCTTCACAGGATATACACTAAGAAATGAGTTTTCCTAAATGAAATTGCTTTTTTATAGCCATGCTACCATACACTCCATTTACATCTCTAGAACATTAAAGCCACTCCTTGGGTGTTGCTTTTCTAGCCAGTGAAGTGTGGTATCTGAAAATCTCTATGAGCATGGGCAGAGAAGAAACATTAACCAGTTTGAATATTGATAGTGTCTTAAAAATTACCTCCCAAAACTCTAGGCAGATTCTGTATTTGCAATGGGAGAACAAGAGACATGCATAGAGATTTTCTTTGAACTTTTCCATCTTAAAGGAAAGGAAGAAGATTACTAGGAAAACCAGATAAATTACCAAAGTTCAATTAAGTTTCTGCTTATGGAAGATAAATTTCTAAAACAAGGTGAGTTACAAACCCAGAAGAAAAAAACTGAGTAATCTCACACAAATTATTTTAGAATATATATGGGTAGAGTTTGAATTTTCTTGATTTACTTTGGTACTTTGAAATACAAAACTAAAGATTTTAAAACTGGTAAAGCATCTTTGTAATTTTCAAGAGTCGAGGGCCCAGTCTGTGCAAGTTGAGGATGCAATCTCACTCATGCAAGGCAAGTAATCTGCAGATGAGATGCCTCCTTCAATTGCCAACATTTGGACAAAAGCCATCATTAGGATGGTATGTTATATTTGCATTCCATTATTCCAAATCTTACTAAATTCAATATGAATTTTATTTGATTGAATTAAAAAATGAAAAGACATAGTGGCTGGATAATAAATACTTAGGCTACCTATAAAATAAAATAAATAGCACATGTTTCATGGCATTTCAGCACTACATTTATTCTCTTTTTTAAACTATCTGAGTTTCTCCAACATAATATATATTAAAGCTGTTTGCTCATCTACTACAAGATTATTCAGATATCAGATATTTAAATTATGATGCAGAGACACACAGCCAAACACTGGATGAAGCCAGTAGGGAGGATGGATTCTTAGAGCCAGAAGAATAAAGCACACTGTAAGCACATGACTCACAGATAATATGCAAAGAGGGTGTAGCTTTTTTAGACATTTACATATTATTTAAAGTTTAGGCAATTGAACATTTTTTTTTATATTTTAAATTTCATTGTTCTAGAGAGATTAGTTTCCTGTTAATATTTAATCTCTGTATGCTTTGAATAACCACACACACACACACACACACACACACACACACACACACACAGCCAAAATAAAGCAATTAAAAATGTTTATGACTTACAGGTGAGTAATTAATACTGATGATTGTATGTATGTTTAAAATATTGAATTATATATTGAAAGTGTAGAAAACAACTCTACAAAACATTGCTGTTCATTTAAATATGTCTTCAGAGGTTAGGGTGTAGCTTAGTTTTAGAAATCCTGCTTAGTACACTAAAAACTTGGATTGAATCTCCTTTGTTAGCAGGCATGGGCGCGCACACACACACACACACACACACACACACACACACACAGGCGTGCACGCTTGAGCTTGTGTTTAGTAACCAGGAACCTGTAATACTTATTTTAATATATTATTATTACATGATTTGTAATTTAAAGTACTAGTGTGGGTAAATATGAAAAAATATAGTTAGGAAATTGAGTGTTGGCTGTTTTTCTGTCATTTAAAGATCACCCCATTCCATTTGTAACAGTAATAACACATGCAGTGGAAAAAATTGAGGGTTTAACGTCATTGTATGATATCTTTGATATTGCCATAGATATAATCTAGTAAGCTTCAAACTCCATACGCATTCCAGTTTTTCTTCGTCCAATTTCAATTTGACGAGGCAATGACTTGGTTAAGTCAGCTCTAGGAATTATTTTCCCCCTCTAAAATTCACCTGTTTATCTCTAATCCCTGGGCAGTGCAAGGCTGATCCTATAATCTGTTAATATCTGATTTACTGAAAGCCAGTTGTGTCCCACAGAGACTAAGCCATTCTTGCTCTCCAGCACATTAAGAATTAATATTTACCCTTATTGGACCTTTCAGCTTCCACAAGAAACTTTAACAAAAGCTGTGCAAATCCCTACCCAACATATACTAGGAGGATTAATAATAATTCCTTTTGATCAGAATTACTTGCTTGGCCAGCAATGGTTTCCATGGTAATCAGGTGGGAGACAGGGCTGAGGCTGATTCCATCAGTTGTAAGACATCATTAGAATTATCCTACATGTCTAATTATAACCTACCAGGATTGACTTCTATGTAGTGTAGCTCAGAGGCACAGGAAATCAAGTTATGAGTTTAAATGGTTAGACAGATTCACAAGGAAAGAAATTATTTTGCTTTCCCTAATAAGACTTTTTTTTTTCTTGCAGAGAATGTTATATATTAGAATGAAGATAAGTTCAAAATAGTTTTGTGGGAAATGAGACAGAAAGTTGTACGCCTCTGATGAAAATTTTTGTGAAAGTTTAATTGTACTACCAGAAACAAAATAATTCTTGGTATTTGAGAGTTTAACTTTCATGAAAGGTGATGCTCAGTGTTCATGTTTAGTGATTTAAAGTTTGAAATTGAGAGTTATATGTACTTAAGCTGCAGAGCAGGATGATGATGTGAATATATACTAAACACGAGGAGAATGAGAAAGACTGTCATATAAATAGAAAATGTTTGCCTTTGCTCATTTAATTCTGGAAAATCGGTGTCATTTCACAGTTTTACTAGAAAAATTGTTTTAAACCATGTATTGGCACTCTTAAACACACCCACCCTAACAATTGTATCACACCTGCACAAACACTATCATAATATTAATATATACAGAAGTGTTATATTTGGAGTATGGATGGTTTAAAAGGTATCCCAAATGACACATACCAAGACAACACTAACATTATCTAAGGGCTATAGCCTGGGTTTATAGACCTTGTTATTATTTGTAAGACAATGATACTGGTTCTATGGGTTGCACAGGAAGAGAAGGCAAGATGATACAATTCTATACCTACTCTCTCAGGCAATATATAATATTTTTCTGAAGGTCTAGAAATCATGTTTTTTTTTTTTTCCCTAGAAAAATGGTTGTTTCTTTTGTATAGTAAATTCAGAATTCTTATTATTGTTAAGGCCCTTAAACATCAAATTTTTTTGTTGTTTTGTAGAAAAAATCTGTGGATGCCAAATATAATTTTATAATATTTTGCCTAAATTTGGAATAATAAAATTTAAATCTGTAACAAAGTGAATAAACCAATAACATTCTGTAGTGTGTGAATATGCCTCAGAATGGCATAAAATGTAATTAAATGTTAGACTTTAAAATAACAGTTCTCTGTGTGAGTAGCCTGCTTATCAACATTCAAGTTTTACAGGGATTGGGATTGTGTCTATTGTTTTCACTGCAAACATGGTACTTCAGAGATTATGGATTGCTAAATAAATATTGAAAACATGACTGGGAAAAATCATCTGTACACATAAGAGGAGCATAGCTAAAAAAGTCCTTGAAGAGTAAGGTAACAATAAGCTTAATTAATCAAATATTTCAATTATCTAGTATTTATGTAAATTGTGTAATGTAAATTATGTAATATTTAAAATAACAATTTTCATGTGTATATATGTTTGTGTGTATGTATGTGTGTGCCTGTGCTCAAGTGCACACATATGTGCAGAAGCCACAAGTCAACATCAGGTCTCATCCTTAGCCACTTCTCCACCTATGCTTTTGAACAATGTCTGTCTCTCACTGAACTCGGAGCTCACTGATTGGGTGAATATGCTGGCTAGCAATAGCAAGTTGAGGCATCCTCCTTCTACACTTCCCCAGCGCTGGAATTACAGGCACATGTTAGGTCCCTGACTTTTTATGTGGGTGCAAGGAGAAGATCTGAACTCAAGACTGTATACCTATGGGGTAAACACTTTATTAACTAGATCATCTGTGAAGTCCTCAAAATAACACAATTCTATATCATGTTACAGATTAGTAATAAAGCATTTGAAAATTAAAAAAAATAACGGTTCTCTCACTTATCTTTCTAAATATTTCGAGTTGCCCATGAATTTATGATTATGCAGCACATCTTTAAAAATTGCTCTCAAATGTGCATGGTTTTAATGAAATTCTTAGTAGATTTTCACAAAGTATATGAGCACTATACAGCTTTTGAAAAGGCTATAATACATTTTCAAAGTGTGAGTTTCCTTTTATCACTTGGAACCCCTTTTTGTGATACTTTTCAACACAGCTCTGCTGGGGCCCATAGACTCAGAGTTCACAACTAGTAACCCAAGAGACTTGCTCCTAGCATGAAGCTTACAAACCCCACACTGTGTTCATAATAAAGTGCTAATGCTTTAAGAAATGTTCCTTAAAATAATTTATCACATAGGAAATGTCAGAAAAATCTACCCATACTAAGGCAACTCTTCCAACTCTATTTGTTGTTTTTTTTTTAAATCTTTACATTCTTTGCATGTCAATGCTTCAATATCTATGCTCAATCACATCTGTATATGCTACTCCAGACTAGTTGACTTAAATACAGAAAAAAAAAAAAAAAAAAACCCAGTGTCGGATACTTACTGAATTTCTTCAAATAAATTAAAGTTATGGGAATTTGTGGCCCACAGTGTAATTAATTTGAGTACTTGGAAAGTTAAAGCAGGGAGATTATGAAGAGTTCCAAATAAGCCTAATATATATACCAAGATAAAAACAAAACATAAACATGAAAGGTACAAAATTCATCAAGTAAAAAAAAATGCTTATCCATTTACTATTAATATAATTTGATAAGTAATAATTGAAGTGAAAGATGCCCTGTAGATTGTGAAAGCTGAGTATTTCAACAAGTTGCTAAATGATGCGAAGACAACAAAAGGCACAATTAGATGTTGATGCATTTTTAAACAGAGATAATTAAATCCTTCATATTTGGAATTCTGAAAAATATCAAGTAGTGAAATTATCTCGATGTTATTAAATATTCTATTAGATTGCAGTTCTATAAACAAAATGCCACAATTTCTCACAGTATGAACCTCATCTAGTAGTTTGTGCCCTAATTGTTTAGTTATCGTATAATTACCTCTTAATTGTGTAATATTTGGTTAAAGTAAATTCTTTACTTTTCTTTACTTAACCAGTAGAAAACAACTTGCCTGTGGCAAATTTAGCTATGGGCTTTAAAAAAAAAAAAAAAAAAACAACAAAAAAAAATAAAACAAACAAACAAAAAAAACTTTCTCAGTTCTAAATATATAAAAATAAAGGGTTAAAAAATTGTGTCTTGGAAAATATGAAGTCCCATATATTGTAGTGTAATATTTTTCAGTGTCCTAGTGATGAAATTCCACATATTTGAGGTAAAAGCCATTGTAGCACATATTTATTCATAAAACCACTGTTACACAAATACATGTGTGAATTAGACATGTATGAATTCAGACATATATGAAGCTAGACATGTATGAATTCAGTGAGATCAGTTTTGTAAACTCACATTTTAGATTATATGTTCAGTCACTAATTGGATCCTTGTATTAGTTTCTTTCACTCAACTACAAGAAGATATTGTAACATTTTCCAGAAAAGTTCTGAAGAATCATAGTAAGGTTAATACTAGGATTAAAGAGACTGAGCTATGAGGACAAGTTAAAATCTTAGTGGAAAAGAAAATTTTTGAATTATATGTCCCAAGCTGTCTTGTTCTTGGGCATTTTGATAATGCAACATCAAAGTCAAAGAGACAAGAATAGAATTGTGGTATAATAACTGCAAATTAATGTATCTGAAAGCATCCAACCAACAAAACTAAAATAATCATAAATTCATAATATAAGAAAATGCATTTGCATGTTATTACAGATTAAAATAGCTGCTGTCAATTATTTTTATGTCATACTATCAAATTAATAAAACTATTTCAGGGAATTAGATATAGATGAAGTTAAGTATTCAGCAAGAGTGGTTTTTATTTATTTATCTATCTATCTATCATCTATCTATCTCTCTATCTATTTATTTTTTAATTTATTTATGTTCAAATCATAAAACAATTCTAGCTATAAAACTGGGGGTCATGGGAACGTAGACACCTTTGGTATGTTTGATTTTCTCTATACTGCAGTTCTTCCTTAATTCAGTTAGAATCTCACCCCTATTTGAGCAAGAGTCTTTACTGTGGAGAAGACCCATACACATTGAGTCCTCTTATAGCTCAGCCAGAGACAAGGGGAGAATCACTGCAACCTCCTGGTGAGATTTTTCAGTCACTGACCAAAACAAAACAAAATAAAATAAAAAAACAAACAAAAAAAATATAAAACCTGCATTTTAAGGTATTGTATC
Organism: Psammomys obesus; assembly: GCF_907164565.1. NCBI lineage: Eukaryota > Metazoa > Chordata > Mammalia > Rodentia > Muridae > Psammomys > Psammomys obesus. The sequence continues at coordinate 30,277,172 of NW_026591086.1, forward strand.
CTAAACATGCAGTAGCTCCTATGTGTTCTGTGTAATCAGAAGGCCTGTAGAATTATTAAAACAGAAAATTCAAGAGTCATATTAAACATTTTTTTTGGTAATTAAATTTACCATGCAATTGACATATATAAAATTTCTTCTGTTTATCTTCTTTTATGTGTCATTATTGTGTATTAATATCATGCTTCTTTTCTCTTTCACTATATTTAGCTAAGACTGTAGATTTATTTTGAGGGAAAAGAGTGAGTTGATTTGATTTCTCTCTATTACTTTAATCTTTTACTTTTGTTTTTGTTTTTAGTGCAGGGGAGCAAACCAGAGCACGGACGACACTAGGACACTAGACAAATTTTCTTGCAACAGATTGCACCGTCAAACTGTAGTCTTCTAGACAGATGACTAGAATTATGATGTTTTGGCTTTACAGAAGTACAAAAGGAGCATATATGCAACATGAAATTCACTCTGAACTTTTTTTTTAATCACACAATAAAAACTGCATCAAAAAATTTATTTTTTTCCTTCTTTCTTTCTTCCTTTATTATTATTATTATTTTTCCTTATTATTATTATTATTATTATTATTACTATTATTATTAATTACATTTTATTCATTCTGTATCCCCTCATAAGCCCCTCCCTCCTCCCCTCCCGACCCCACCCTACTTTCTTCATGCATGCTCCTCCCCATGTCCACTAATAGGGGAGGTCCTCCTCTCCTTCCTTCTGATCTTAGTCTATCAGATCACATCATCATTGGCTGCATTGTCTTCTTCTGTGGCCTGGTAAGGCTGCTCCTCCCTTAGGGGGAGGTGATCAAAGAGCAGGCCAATCAGATTATGTCAGAGGCAGTCCCTCTTCCCATCACTATGTAAGCCACTTGGACCCTAAACTGCCCTGGGCTACATCTGTGCAGGGGTTCTAGGTTATTTGCATGAATAGTCCTTGGTTGGAGTATGAGTCTTTGGGAAGTTCCCTGTGTTCAAATTTTCTTGTTCTGTTACTCTCCTTGTGGAGTTCTTGTCCTCTCCAGCTCTTGCTATTTCCCACTTCTTACATAAATCGAATGGCAGAGAAGTATTTAAAGAAATGCTCAGCCTCATTAGCCATTAGGGAAATGCAAATCAAAACAAACCTGAGATTTCACCTTACACCCATCAGAATGGCCAAGATGGAAAACTCAAGTGACAACACATGCTGGAGAGGTTGTGGAGAAAAGAGAACCCTCCTCCACTGCTGGTGGGAATGTAAACTTGTACAACCACTCTGGAAATCAATCTGGCGCTTTCTCAGACAACTAGGAATAGCGCTTCCTCAAGATCCAGCCATACCACTCCTAGGCATATATCCAAAAGAGGCTCAAGTACACAAAAAGGACATTTGCTCAACCATGTTTGTAGCTGCTTTATTTGTAATAGCCAGAAGCTGGAAACAGCCCAGATGCCCCTCAACTGAAGAATGTATGCAGAAATTGTGGTACATCTATACAATGGAGTATTACTCAGCAATGAAATATAAGGAAATCATGGAATTTGCAGGTAAATGGTGGGACCTGGAAAGGATCATCCTGAGTGAGTTATCCCAGAAGCAAAATGACACACACGGTATATACTCACTCATATAAACATACAACATAGGATAAACCCACTAAAATCGGTACATCTAAACAAACTAAGCAAAAGAGAGGACCCTAACTAAAATGCTCAATCCCCATCCTGAAAGGCAGAGAGGATGGACATCAGAAGAAGAAGAAAACAGGAAACAACCTCGGAACCTGCTACAGAGGGCCTCTGAAAGCCAGAAGAAGAAAACAGGAAACAACCTAGGAACCTGCCACAGAGGGCCTCTGAAAGTCTCTGCCCTGCAGACTATCAAAACAGATGCTGAGCCTGATGGCCAACTGAAGGGCAGAGTGAATGGAATTTTATGTAAGAAGTGGGAAATAGCAAGAGCTGGAGAGCACTCTGAACTTTTATGTTTTCTCTATTAGCAATGTATTACTTTCTGATGCTTGACTGAGATAAAAGTTCCTGATTTGCACATGAATCTCCAGCAAGCCGTTTTTTACTCATGAAATACAGGCTTGACTAGAAAGTTTATACAGGCATACGCACATACACATTTGTGCATGCAAACACACAATCTAGTCTCATCTAGAAATTTTCTCTATAAGTATTGTAATCAGAGATTGAGTTGGAGATCAAGTATTTCAATTATTTACCAAAATCACATGATACACATAAATCTATAATGTATGTGATTCCAAAAATAATGTCCTGTTTGCTAATTAGAATACTTTTACAAAAGTCACATTTATGATTTACAAATGAATATTCTATTGAGTTATGATATTCCCAATATTATCAGGTAGGATTCTGCATATTATGAAGTTACCATGCCAGCTTCTCTGAGAACTTAAGAATGTAACTTGGGGAAAGGAGATAAATTAATGGGAAAAGTACCTGAAGCAAAACTCAATGACCAGAGTTTTCTCTGTAACTCCCACAAGCTGAATGGAAAGAAGGAACTCCCTCAAATGTCTTCTGACTTCCACACATGTGCTGAGTGAGCCATTACACATACACACAATGCAACTCTATGTGCATGCATGTACACATACATACCTATTCGTACATATGTATTTACATAAATCTGATATGAAACTGAAATTTTATGTAATAAAAAGAATGCAATTAGAATTCAGATACACTAATGGGCAATATTTCTCATTTTCAGTATTTGCTGCACAAAACAAATGAAAGAAATTACTTCTACAGAACGAAGTTTTAGAAACATGAATCTAATTTACAAATTTGTATACTCTCTGATATTTTACAGACTAACTCTAAGTTTATGCTTGATATAATTTACCTAATGCAGCTATGGCAAAAATAATAAATAGGTTTCATTAGTTTCCATTAGTTTGCAAAGCAGCTGTTATGATATTCTGAAATTAAACTGAGCATGAAAAAATTGTTTATTTCAATATAGCTATCTCATCAAATTATTTAACATATTACAATAAAATATACATTTGGGGCAAAAATATGTATCCTTATTTTTTAACAAAATGGTATAAAACAATTACTAAATCTATACAGTGCATGTTTCGTATGGCACACTACGGCATCCAGAAATTTATTTACAAATGAGAGATCGATGGGTTAAGCAGATGATAGATATCTTTTCCCACAGACACAAACCTACCAAGTGAGTTGATTCTTGGTTTCATCCAGACTGAAAATTATACATATCACTAGTCCCATGGAACTGTCTAGTAGATACAGTACTAAAAGAGAACACATATGTCTAAAATACAGTGTTAATTGTTGTCAAGTCATGAGAATTGTGAATTGTGATAATTTAAGATATTTAATTTCCCCTGTTCAATAAGCTTATGAGCAACTAAAAGTGAATTTGAGTACTATTCGTGTTTAAATAATACTAAAATTATTTCCAATACTTGTCATATGTGAAATATGTATAAATATTTGAGTATTTTTGTTTAAGTTTGAATAACTGCCTAACCTGTCATAAGGCCCCTATAGGGACACATAAGTCATGTGTTTTTAACAGTTCTCTGAAAAACATGCCCATATTAGTGCAATAAATAAAAGATAAGTTTGTCAGTTAATATCTGAGACACAATTACGTATGTAGATGACAACAAGGCGGCAAAAGAGGAATGTTGAGTAAGCTGACAAATGCTCCTGAAGATGTGATACAAAGTACGGCACACTGAATATGTCTAGTATTGCATATGTCTAGGCATATACCCAAAATTTGCTCAAGTACACAACAAGGACATTTGTTCAACCATGTTTGTAGCAGCTTTATTTGTAATAGCCAGAACCTGGAAACAACCCAGATGTCCATCAACAGAGGAATGGATACAGAAATTGTGGTATTTTTACACAATGGAATACTACTCAGCAATCAAAAAGGAGGAAATCATGAAATTTGCAGGCAAATGGTGGGATCTAGAAAAGATCATTCTGAGTGAAGTATCCCAGAAGGAGAAAGACAAACTTGGTATATACTCGCTTATATAGACCTACAAGATATGATAAACATAATGAAATCTACACACCTAAAGAAGATAATCAAGAAAGTGGACATGGGTGAAGATGATCAATCCACTCCAGTTTTTAATACAAACATGATCCTCAAATTTTGTACTTTTCAATATTTTATAACTCTTCTACAGTATAATATTTAGACTACCATTATTCTATCATATACTCTCATTATTTCAAAATATTTTTCTCATAATTATAACCACTTATCAGTGTTCCTAAATATATGTCTGTAACATAAGCAAGATAAAGTGAATCAAACAATAGGCATTAGAACAGAAACAATTATTCTATGAGAAAAAACACAGGGGGGTATTTGATACATTAGTATAGTGAACAATTTTCTGGACATATGCATAAAAACACGAGAAAACAGGATACAATTTACAAATGCCATTACTCAAAATGGAAAAAAAAATTGCACAGCCGAAGACACAGTTATAATCTCAAGAAATCTTAGAGAGGATCCTTTTCAGCCATTAACCCGACAAAGATTAACACCTGAGTTATATAAACAATTCAACAATACAACAAAAATACACAGTCCAATTTAGAATGGAAAATAATAATAATGGTCTCTTCAATGAAAGCTCTATTGCAAACACACACAAAAAAAAAAGTCTCAAGAGTATATCCATTGGGAAATATTATGATGTTATTTTATTTCAAGCCAGGTAGGTACTACTGGTCATCTAAAGAAAAGGAACTGTCATCCATTGTTGGTGCTGATGTTGAATTAGTACACACAGTATGAAAATTAGTATGAATGAAATAGATTGACCATTATTCAGCTATTCTACTTCCACTTATACATTGTAAAAATATAAAAAGTATATCAAGAGAACTGGGTTTGTGTCCATGTATTGTAGCACTACTCATATCTATGACAATATCAAGCTCATCAATGTGAAAATAGATTAAAAATTAGTTCATATAAGGTGCAAAATTGTTTATCTAGAATTATTTTTTTCATTTGAAGCAAAAAGAATCACACAGGAAGAAATGATTTGTTTGCATTAAGTGAAATAAATAAGGGTAGAAAAATAGGTGCAATGTATTCTCTCTCCCTTTTTCTCTCTCAGGTAGGTTAAAAAATCAACTTGGATATCATAAAGCAGCCAACATGAACTGAAAATATGGAGCAAGGTGCTAAACATAGGGAGAATTTCATCAATATAATCCATACAAATCCCTGATTTATTAAAATAAATCATATTAGCATATAAAATTAATAACAATTATAAAGTTAATAATTATTAAACTATGTTAAATAAAATAGTTAATCAAATGACATTTTATACTTTTATTTTGAAGACTAAAAACTGTTTTCAAAACTATACAAAGACACATACACACACACACATTTACACATAAGCAAACACATAAAGCCTTCTTCATTGAGAAGATAATCTCAAATTTAAATATCTAAATATAGATGTTCTCAATTAAATGAGTTGAGCTAGACATTCTCCCTACTATCATTTGAATGCACTTTCATCTGCATTAGTAGTCCATGTGGTATTATTTGCTAATATTTAGTTTTTGTGAGTCCTCTGCACTGTAATTTATCCCCAGGAAATCGCCAGCCTCTTCAAAGGCAGAGACTCATTCTTCCTCTTTGTTCCTCCCAGTGCCTACTATAATGATGAATTACTCTTAGCTGTGCTAACATAAACACACTCAAAGTTAATTAAGTCAGCCTCCCTTCCTGGTAATTCTCCAATCATTGTGGACACCCATGGGGACATATGTGGTAATGTCATTTTGGAAGCTCCTGGCAGCCCTGTTTCTACAGTGGTGGAAGATCTTGCTGGGACATTCAAAGTCCTTCTGAGAACTCAAAATTAAGACCTCTGAAGACTCTACCCTGGGCAAAGCTGGGTTTTAGTTGTTGTCTTTTATTAAAATTATTAGCTTTGAATAATTACAAGTAAGTTATTTATATCTCCATAATTAACTCTCATTAGTAGTAATCTAGGAAAATATTTTTAAATGATATAAATAGCTTCCTTTAACTTTTCTCATATTCAGACAAAAAATAAACAATAAAACTAAATAGGGAGGAAGACAATTTTCTTTGGAATAATAATTAAGCTTTTTTGGCTTATTCAATTAAATTTTTATATGCTTGCAAAATAAGGATAGATGAAAATAAATCAAAATGTAATTTTGTAAATTTTCTTAATAAACACTTATTTTTTGAAGAAATGTTGCATCTTAACGTAAAAATAAAATTGCAGCCACCTTACGCGGAAATGTACAAGAAAATTCATTTTAGCTGCCGGAATGTTTACATATATGAAAGCTACCAAATAAAATAGAAAACAGCCAACAACAACAAAATATTAAGAAGTCTAAGTTTTCTACTAGGTTTTTAACTAGAGTCTGTAATGTTGAAGAACATTCACAAATACAAGAACAAATAAATTGTGGAATTTGTGATGAGAAACCAATGATGGGTATTTTCCTACCTATTAAAAGTAAGACTGAAATTTGAGCTCTCAAAGGATATCAAATGTGCCAAGGGCAGCTTCGGTGATGAGTGTGCCATCCTTTCCTGCCTGAACAATGGGGGTGAATTCTTATCACCCTCGTGAGTCCCTTTATCCCTTCAACACTCATTCCTGAGGTCATGGAGGATGTGGGATGTTTTTCCTGTCAATTTAATTCATATTTCAGCAAAGAAAATTATAGCAAATAAATCAGCCTTAAGTACGTATCAATTGATATTGAATACACAGTGTAAAAAATACCAAGTTCTTATGTCAACAACATGGGATGCATTTGAAAAACAATAGAAATAATTCCCTAATTATTTTCAAACAAGAGTTATTGTAATTGATTTTCTTTCATTTAAAACATTTTGAAATTTAATTTGTACAAAGAGCAAACTTAAAATAATTACCTAGCCCATTTTGTTACAAATTAATATTTCAGTTGTGAAATTTTCTATTATAATTTGGTTTATTTTTACTTACATTCAGTCAACTTAATGTAAGTCTGTACTCTGATTTTTGCTTTGACATTTAGCAACACTGATCACTATTTCTTACTTTTCCATTCCTATGCTGATGCTCCCTGCTTTACAATAGGTTATATGCCATTAAAATAAAAAAAAAAAAGTAGAAGTATCATGAGTGGCAGAGCACCCTGGTTTCTGCAGATTTTATATAAAAGCTTTGTTCTTAATTCTCTCCAAAATATTACGGAGCACACTTTGTAGATATACAGAAGGATAAACTGATCAAGGCTCAAGTTGTGTCCTTTTCCACATTTTTTTTTCCAATGATAAAGCACTTTTAAATATTACTGGAATAAGGAACTAAATAAATACCTCAGAAGATAAAGAGTCTGCCTTACAAACCTGAGGATCTTTTTTCACCATCATAGTCTGTATGACACAGCTTGGAATTTATTTGCTGCGGAGGACATAGATCCCTAAGCCTGCTGGCCAGGCAACCTAGACAAATCAACAACAAATCTCAACATAATGAGAGACATGGTCTCAAATACACACAAACAGGAACAACAAACTTGTGGATGTCACCTGAGATAAAGCATGTGTTTTAAACAGGTGTTATCCTGTAACATCCCACAAGCACATGTTCACAGATGCACGTATCTGAACATAAACGTACCCATACACATATACAGACACACACACTTACATATGCACACACACTCACACACACCATTACAATCATAGTGGAATAATGTCGACCTAATCAATTACTTTAAAATGTAAGTAATACTAATTATAGTTACACCCAGAATGCATTGCTTAACACTCCCTTCATACGCATTCTGTGGAGATGAAAAAAACTCCACAGTGATTGAATGACTAACCAATCACAGCCATGAGATGATAAAAAAAGAAATATGCTTAATAGGTTGGGGATTATGATTACAGCTCCAGAAGTACCAACAAAATACATTTTGGGTTTTTGAAAAGAATAACTTTTAATTCATTGCCATCTGTTGACAGTTGAAAATGTAGGCAAAGCTTTCAGAGGCTTCACATTTAATGTGGAAAACAGCAGCAAGGAAATTTATAAGTTGTTGCCTGTGCATGACCTAGAGAAAACCACTCCAGACATCTAATCTCAGAAACCTGTATCCTCATGGGGTTCTTCTTCAGCATTACTTACGGTGAGAGAGAGCCCTAACAGTGTCTGAAATCCTATGCAAAGATTGGAGAAAAGATGAAGACCGACATAATTTCCAGCATCTGAAATAATAGATCTCTGCATGGCAAAGAGAAAATAGGTGCCTATTTCTGCCTGAAAATTTGAGAGTTATGATTGGAATGACTTTAATTTTTAAAAGCAGTTCTGTTTAAGTGTGAATCATGAGTTTGAATTGATACATGGAAAATATTAAATTTCTAGGGTGCTTAAAACTATGAGATCATAAAAAGGATGACAATTGAAAAGAGTGACATGAAATTATGGTTAGAAAGGCAGTAGGTGTGGTCTGCTGCAGAATGCTAGCCCAGCTGCCAAATGCTTCAATAGGGCATGATAAATATCTCCACACCCCTTCAGAGTATAGATTCAATACAGTTAGCTCTGGCCTGACTGTGACTCATTTAATGTTTATATGGATTATGTAAATCATGCACATCCCAGGAAAATATGGTGAAGAGGTGTTCAAGGTATTTTTTTCTCCTTCAGAATATCATCATCTCAACACACATTCAATTTATAGTCACAGTTTGCTTCTTTAAAGATCATCTGTGTTCTAGGTAAAAGAAGTGAGGAGAGACAAGGAAAATGATATACAATTTTGCTGTTATCATTTGCAAAACTAATGAGCATCATTTTAATGTCTTTATGTCATACAATTTGAATTTTGAGGGGCTTTGTGACCAGTAATGATATATAGCTAGAGATGTAAAACAGAAACATGGCAGTGGTTTAAAACAGTCAATGGAACTTAGGATGATAGGAAATTAAGGCACAATTAAGCAAAAACATTCTGAATGATAGTCTTAAATAATAAGACAGATGAAAGGAAGGAAAGAAAGAAGGAAGGTATAACATGTACACCTTCATGTATAACAGAAGTATCGAAATGCAGAGCCAGACATGGTCTTATCTGAAGAACTACATCAACTCGAAGCCATTTTGGCAATACACAAACAGAATGAGAGATTGAATTCTATCTGCAATATGTGGCTTAGTGTAAGAATTTTCCACATGTTAACATGGATAATTAGAAATCATGAAGAGAAATGGCATCCAGAAAATTCCAAGTAAAGTGGAACTCAAACTTTCAAAGAAGAAACATAAAAAAATTTTAATCAACTTATAAAACCCCTGGATTAGATATTTTACTACTGCTGCAGTATGATAGGACTGATAAATTTAAACTTTCTTCATCCTTTAAAGGTGCTTAGGACCATTTCTCAGAGAGGTACAGAACTTCTGAGGTCATACAGGGTGAATCAATGGGAGAAACAGGCAGATCTACTGAGAGAGACAGGACAAGCTGGAGCCTCAGAATCTCCTCATTCAACAGCTGTAGAATTGCCTAAACAGCTCCAGCCTGTAGACTTTCCCTGGTGACTCTCTGTCCTAATCATTCCAGAACTTCAGTACAGCTGACAGTGGAGGCCTACCCACACTCTGGTTGTTTCTTTATTTGAAAAAGAAAAATAACGATGTTTTTGACGTTTCTGGAAAGAACTCTCACTGCAACAAGAATTAGGTAGGGACTTTGTATGCCTGTTTAAATTATTAGCAGGGCAGCACAGGAAGGCCAGTGCTGGCCAACAATTGAGACTGTTCACATATCACCTCCCCGCCTGTCCTAAGCATTGCATCTGGAGACTTTGAAATACCAAAATAAATGAGCAGGGAGAAGGTTCCTAAGCTATCACTAGCACATTAAACCTTCTTAAAAGATTATGTCTGACTCATATATTCCTTTAGTGATTCATTCATGTGGAATTTGAAACTATAAATCACATTTGTTACGTTTTAGAAAATTCCCTTTGCATGGTTTCAGTTATATCAAAACTAAATAAATCATCTTTAGCCAAAAATAGTTTCCATCTTCAAGTTGCTCTGAGACACTGCACATTTCTACTCTTCTCTGAACTCTCCAAATTAAAATTATTGTTTTGTGCTGAGTGCAGAAAATTGCTTAGAATTAGTATTGAACTTGATAAAAACAGCTTAGTTAAATAATTAATTTTCGCTTAAATAGGTTTTGTATACACATACCTGCTAGTCCATTAAGAAAGAGTATACATGTAATCAGCTCTACACATGCTGCTAAATACTTCCAAAATTTACAATTTTGTTTTATTTCTAGAAGATATCAACAAAATGTGGATTCTTCAATTTTAGTTTATTATTTTGTGTGTGCAATCCTTTAGGATTTTGAGAAAAATAATGATATAGTGACTGAATATTAATCAATGACTACATCAGCAGCAACCGCAATTACACGAGTAATGTATGATCGTCAGGTCCTTGGTAAATAAGCGCCATTGAAGTACTGATTAATACCTTGTTGCTAAGTAAATGAGTGCATTAGATTACAAAGTGGCCAACTTGCAATATAAGGAAATAAGTATTGATGGGAAAGTGCACAGGCCAATGGGGGACTTATCTTAGCATCTCTGATCTTATTTAGTCAACAGTAGGTCCCTACTCAGTGCCTGTTGCTGTATTGTGTTGGAGCCAGCTCATACCACTTTGCCAGGGCTGATTGCCAAATAGTCACATATTTTGCAACCAATTGTTACTGTAAAATCTGTCCCATTGGGGATATTTACACCATGGAAACTGGCAGTGGTACAAAGCTCACATTCCCCTGCCCCTTTATTATTGTTATATAAAAACATCTGCCTGTGCACAGTGCTACAGGGGGTTAATGATAATAGCTAAGACCCAAACCCAGTTTTCAACATGCCTATTAAAAATGATAGCATTGTAGAAATAAATAAATCCCCCAAACAGAAAGAAGACTAAAGCTAATTTTGACAGCTTAAACCTTTGTGGTTTGAAGAATGAAGTTTTCATTATCAGAAATAAAGAAATCAGGAAGAAAGATTCATCTGGGAGGTATAGATGAAACTTGAGTTGTTCGTCTAGGGATGAAATTAAGAAGAAATATCGGGGGAGATAAAGATTGGAATTTAAATCATCCATGATCACAGCTTTGTCTGTGATAGCAGATCTTTAAATTACTCTCATATTACAGTCAACTGGTGGGACTTGAAAAAAATACCAGTGGATACATTTTAGCCTAGGTGACTAGGACTTAATTTGTGGAGAATGTGGCCTGATCTTTGGAATTTTTAGAAGCTCCCTGGGTGATTGTAATGCACAGGAAGCTTTGGGAAATGCTGGATTACAATTTATACATTTTTAAATAGTTTAAGACCCCAAATCCTCTAAGCAAAGACAAAATGGTTACATCCTGAATATTTAGAGAACTGCAACAAATCAAGGTTTCAGCTATCAGCATACAAGAGAACTACCATTACCCATACTGTGGGAGATAGTTGCTTCTAATTGTACTAAGAAATTTCAGTAAAATAACTTTAGTTCTTTGTACTTTACAAAGAAAATACCATATTTTTTAGGGGGCAATAATAAACTAAGATGTGATGTCAACACTTATACAGGTCTTATAAATACAGTGACATGCAAACGTTACATTAGTAATATTTATGACTCAGACTTAGTTTTAATTGTAGTGGAAGGAGTAGTTTAATTACCTCTAAGTGATGATTCCTAAGACAGATAGCTATCTCCCTAGGCATATGCTCTCCTACTGGGAGAATACATTAACATTACAATCAATGGGCTGGTTACTCCTTTGCATTCCACACAGAACTAAATAATTTCAGGAGTCACACATTTCTACTTCTGAATGCGGATACAATTTCAGGTTTTCCAGAAATCAGGATGCTTTAGTACATTTTGATGAAATTTAGACAGAGTTTTATTTTACTCCAAGGGTACACTGTCACATATATTTATGTTGTACCCTAAAGAGAGGATGGAAGAGAGAAACGGAGAAGACGACAGAGAGGGGAGAGAATGAAAGCACATCCTCTGATTATTGTGTGGAATGTTGCCTGGGATTCCACATGTTTTTCAAGCTTTCTACTGAATCCGATGTTTGTAATTGCCCATCCTCAGGTCACACTTGAATAGCAATACGATAAATATCTGAGATAAAAAGTGTGTTAGATGCGTTGGGTTCATTTGGCTCATTTCCATCAGCTTCATGGGCTACATGAAAGTAGGTTCATTAGAAGGAAAAGGGCTACAGCTGAGATACAAAATAAATACACTGTAATTTAAAAAAAAAAAAAAGAAGAAGTCAAAACCCCACAAATCTCACAGCAGGTCAGAAAACCTCATTCATGCAAAACCCACGATGCTTTCCACACAGGTACAACTAGTCCTTAATAGCAAGAAATGTATTGTCAAGTATGGGAGAGAACAAGCCACAGATCTGCCTAGGACTCTGTATTATTGATTAATGTAGGAGTAACTGTCTAGGAAAAAATGTGCTACAATATCCCATCAGTACTAAGAATTTAAACTGAACTGATAGCAAAAAAAAATAAAATAAAATAAAATAAAGTAGTTGAGTTTTACAGTGCGCACCGAAGTATTCAAAAATCACCCTTTCTGATAAAATATTTAATATGTAAGCATAACATTCACAATTTGAGCGTCCTCTTATTAAGAGATTTCACACAAACTAGGGAGAAGTTTCAATTGGTTAAGTCTGGACCAAGGCATACAATGCAAGTCATAATGAGACACAAGCATCTCAGTCTTCTGAAGCAAGCTAAACGATAGAAAGTGCCCCTGCTGCAGCTTCGTGTTGTGCTCAGTGGCATTCACCTTCCTCTCTCAATGTAACTGGAATCTTGCTCTAAACCAGAAAACGGAAGGCTTCAGAAGTATTATGTAGCTAAAATCGGAGACTATTTTACCCATTAGTAATAAATGTACCTGCTGAGCAGAACTCAGCTGTACCTGAAAAACTTGCACAATTCCCTTTTGCTTAGCTCCGTCTGCTACGCGAGAAGCAGTGTGCTAAAGAGAATTTTGTTAAAAGGAAAAGAGTTTATATAATTGACTTTACTGGAATTAGAAGGCAGAGTACAGTGTTCTCAACCTGAAGCAGCCAAGTCTATGATGAAGGAAAATTGCACAATTTAATAGCCAGATATAGACACTGTGCAGTAATAGAAGTAATCAAAGGCCTGGGCGTGCTTCAGGAAGAATCTGTTAGTTTCCCTATGCTTGAGAGAGAATCCTGCAAGTGAGCGAGCCTTGCTGCAAAGCACTTGTCTATGGCTTTCTCATTCTGGGCAGTGCTCCTCTAGAAAGGGGAATTTAGAGTGGGGCAAATATAAGTATCTTAATGTTGAGGTGTCTTCTGTAATTTTGATTTTTGATTTTGGTTTTCATCATTCTAACTTCTACTGCACAGAGGACCACGTAAAAGACTACAGTTTAGTTTTAATCTTGTTCTCATCTACAGTACACTTGATCTTCATAAAGCTTTTCATCTTCTATTTCTAACATATATATGTTCCAGACAAATGGAAGAGATAAGCCACATTCAGGGTGAAGTCACATTAGCGCTTATTAAACATCTGCAAGACAGTGAAGATTCAGCTGGAGAGTTAAACAGGTCTGTGGCATCTTGGATGATATGTGGAATGACTGATAAAAGCAAGAAGACACAATCAATGAGACTACAGCCCTGACAAAAGAAGCCTCTTAAAATCAGAAATATTAAGATTACAGGTCCAGGTGAGACGAGGAACACAGTCCTGATATCATCAGAACTCACCTGATGAAATACATCTCACGGGAGTCCAAAATATTTCTCATAATTCCCAAGCATGTATATAAATTTGTATAGCTCACAGAATATATTAGAAATAATTTAAATCCTGACATAAACTGCTTCTAGAAGTATTCATAATGATTGAGATTAGGTACTTGAGTTTTAAATTACACAAAATAACCAGTTAAATACACATCAAATTAATTTTAGTAAAACGTAAATATATGTGACAGCTCAATTGGTATGATTTATATACCTCAAAATAATCATAGTATTAAGGTAGGCAGCAACCTGTCCACTTTTATTCACATCAAGAAAAAAAAAAATTCATGGTTTTGTTACCTTAGCTAAAGCAACTTTGAAGCAACACACAAAATACCAACATCTCCCACTAACTTCTTAAACTGTATTTCCTCATGAATGTTTATTTTAAAGAGAGATAAGTACTAAGAATACTAAGAAAACTGCTCTTTTATTGGCCAATAAAAACTTCAGTACAATATAGTCCCTGTTTCAATTCACTGTATTCTCACTTAAACTAAAAAAAAGATAACAGTAATTGATACTTACATAGCATCTTTATATTTGGTAAGAAAGAAATTTTTACCTATAGGTCTAATGTTAATGTTCTTCAAATGTTCCTGCAGTAGCACCAAGTTACCAAAAATTAAAAATAAAAAAGATTGTCCCAGTGAAATCATAAAGCCTAGCTTTGTAAAAGCCTTTTAGCACACAAATAGTAGTAGTTAATTCTTTAATCCACACACACACACACACACACACATTTTTTAATTGTTATTTGGAAAAAAAAATGTTTGTTTTTCCTTCTCTTGTCTCTTTTCCCTCCTGCCCTCCCATAACCCATTGTTATTTCCTCATTCCTTTCTTTTAATCCTTTTCACACTTTCACTTTTTAATCTCCTTGCTTTCTCTGCCCACCTACTGATTCCTTCTCTGGATTTATTTCAAAGCAGCAAGTGAGATAAAAAATATTAAATTTTTTATTCCTTCCTTGTATGAACACGAAATGAAGATCCATTTGTTTTGTAGTCTATGATCTTTTAATGGTTTGGAGACTGTTCTTCTGCTTTCTGTTTGCTGCAACTTGCCTTGCCTCTGGGTTCAGTGCTGACATAGGTAAATGAATTTTGTAAAACCCCACTCAAAGTAGTGACAATATTCTTAATGTTTCTTCAAGAGTTAATTTCTAAAATATCAGGTCATAGCATTGTTTTTCCTTTAAAGACATTCTTTTAACCTAAAAAACATCAGATTTCAAATTTCAGAGTTTGTGAGATAATATTTCCATCCTGTGGAGTTGATGAAGTGTTTTAAAGGTATCTGCTGTTATTGTAATATTCAAGATTTGTAAACACATTTTAGCAAAAACCTGCTCTGTACTCAGCACTGTAGCAGAGTGTTGAAACTGTTACACTTTCGTTTCTGCCGGATTATTTTCTTTTATCTTTCCTTACAATCATCCCCTGGTTACTGGCCTTATTGCACTTTACAGAGGGGCGGATGCCCAAAGAGTTCAATGCAAGGTGCCTTGGAAAACAGAAAACTTTCTATCTGAAAGAGGAAGTAGAAATAAAACTCAATGCTCTCAGGAAACACCGAAAGAGTTTCCTATACCAAGCAGCACAGCAAAGCACTCTACAAGACAGGGAATGAATAAGCTCATTTTCTCTCTCCTGTAAAGTTATGTGCATTTCAGTATGTGCCCACGGAAAAAAAAAAAATTCAAAATGGCACAGTGAGGAGACTATGCTAAGAAGAATAAAAACTGTTTTCTCCCCACTTCAACTCTCATGAGTTTCTCTCTGTCTTGAACACCCCAGATCTGGTGCCGTGATTTTCTCTTGTATGTCCCCTCTCTACAGCCACATACACATCTCTGAACACTGTGCTCACTCCTCTGCTCAGTGTGTTGAGCATTGTCCCAGCCTTTCTTCTGTGCAGTAAATCTGCCATCTACTTCTCAGAGAAGGCAAAGAAACCCTGGAAGCTGTTCACATCGCTATGATTTTTTTTTCTCTTTTCCTGTGAGTGAGTTGTCTAGTCCCTTCCCTGGGGTTATACTCGAGACAATATAGCTTGTTCCAAACTTTTTTTAAATTGCAGCAATTAGCCCTGTTCAAGGTAAGATCTATGTTTCTTTTCAAGGGAATCACATCAGTCAGGGAAAAAAAAGTTAAATTATCGAAACAAACCAAATCTCTAATTTGACTAGCAGTTTGACAAGAAATATTAAATTTGTCTAACTTCTTTAAAAGTAAAATTCTTAGTAGCTGATTGTAGCTCTTTCCCTAGTCTAAGCACTTCTACCCATTTCAGTAGGTTTCCATGCAATTATTTCCTGAACTTCTCCTCTGGGTTCACAAGGATCTGACAGTTGTTCAACCTGTCAGCCAAACCAATCTCCAATCAAATTTTTCACCTGATGACCTTCATACCTTCTTACCTATTGCTTCTGAAACATCACTTTGTTTTGCAACCCAGGCTTTTTCACATTTGCTTATTCAACGTCTCCCCTGACAAACTGCACTGAATGAATTTGGTTTTCGTAAATTTATTACGGTTGAAATGGACTACTACTTTCTTCCCTAAATTAAAATCTATCTAACTTGTAAACTTTCCTATTTTGGGTGTTGTCATCACCATCCTGTTTTACAGGAGAATCTTGGAAAACAGTTCAGCTATCCTTGGGCTTGATTTGTGGCTCTCATATATTCCCTCTAATCAATGAGTCTATTTGCTACTTTAATAAAAGCAATGCAGACATATTTGTCTTCTCAGCACCTTACTTGCAACACATTTGTCTAAATCTATATTTCAAGTCCCTCTCTATTCACATAGGCTATTCCCAACAAGAGTTCAATGTAAGACCTTTAAAATGTAATGTATACAATTTTTATGTTTCTTTTTTATTTTTGACTTTTTTTTATTATTCTCATTAGTTACATTTTGTTAACTCTGTATCCCAGCTGTATCCCTCATTCCCTCCCCAATCCCACCCTCCCTCCCTCATCTCCTCCCTGCCCCTTTCCAAGTCCACTGATAGGGGAGGACCTCCTCCCCTTTCATATGACTCTGTCTTGTCAGGTATTTTCAGGACTGGCTGCAAAGTCCTCCTGTGTGGCCTAACAGTACTGCTTCTCCTTTGGGAGGTGGGGAGGTCAAAGAGCCAGTCATTGAGTTCCTGTTAGAAATAGTCCTTGTTCCCCTTACTATGGGAAACCAATTGATTACTGAGCTATCACGGGTCCCATCCGAGCAGAGGTTCTAGGTTTTATCCACTCATGGTCTTTGGTTGAGTGTCCATCTCAGAAAAGACCCTGTGCCCAGATATGTTTGTTCCTTGTGGAGCTCCTGTCCTTTCCACAACAAACTCCCCTTCTTTCATATGATTCCCATAAGGACATTTGCTCAACCATGTTTGTAGCAGCCTTATTTGTAATAGCCAGAACCTGGAAACAACCCAGATGTCCATCAACGGAGGAATGGGTACAGAAATTGTGGTATTTTTACACAATGGAATACTACTCAGCAATCAAAAAAGAGGAAATCATGAAATTTTCAGGCAAATGGTGGGATCTAGAAAAGATCATTCTGAGTGAAGTATCCCAGAAGGAGAAAGACAAACATGGAATATACTCGCTTATATAGACCTACAAGATATGATAAACATAATGAAATCTATACACCTAAAGAAGATAATCAAGAAAGCGTACACGAGGTATGATGATCAATCCTCATTTAGAAAGACAAATGGGATATGCATTGAACATATGACAGGAGTCTACCGCAGAAAGCATCTGAAAGACTCTACCTAGCAGTGTTCCAAAGTAGATACTAAGACTCATAACCAAACCTTCGGCAGAGTGCAGGGAATTTTTATGTTTCAAAGACATACTGAAACTCTGAGCATTGGACAGATATTTGTATAATGTCTATTGGTAATTCTTGACAATGGGATTCATTATGCCATATGAAAAATGACCAAAACCTTCTGGTATTATGATAATGGTTATCATGTGGAATGAATATCTCCCAAATGCCATGCACGTTACCAGTCACTACATGTTTCAATGTTTATTCATGGATGAAGCACGGGCTATAAGCTAGTTCTGTGTTCAATGGTCATGCATTTCAATGCTGCAAAATGCTAACTATTTATAGACATGTGGTGTTAACATCTGCTGGAATCTCACCTTGGTAATAAAGAGATCAAAGGGCTATGCATAACTTTTCTACAGAAAAATTTTTAAGTATTCTCTGTGTACCTCCTGAAGACATTGAACCATCTGTAGTTACATGGAAGGTTTAACAAGATCTGAACATTATTTATCTAACAAAATGAGATGAAAGGAGAAGATCTAATAAAAATATACAAAGTCTTCTAATAGATTCTTTCATGCACTTGCAGGAGAGTGGTTCTGTATATGTGTGTTTAGGGTCTAAACATTCCTTGGGCTATGATATTCCTATTGTCAGGCTATTGTCTTACTAATCTCTATTGTTTATATGAGACTGCTTTATTTCTATTTTATTTAAACACATTTACAAACCTTTTTAAAATATTGCTTTGAAAGTGATGAGAAATGAAATAATTTTTGTGTCATTAGAGTTGGCATTTTAATTTGTTTTAATGAGAATTGTAACATACCTATTTGCAGAAGAAAGTTAACACTTTGCTTTGGCAGTTATACATATGCCACCTTATTAGACACCACAATATATAAGTGTATCAATATTGATTTAGAGATGACAATAACTGGATGAAGGAAGGAGGAAACAAGAGGGTGGGTATGTGTTCAAATCATAACAAAATACGTAAAACTGGATTCATTTTCTTTCTTATCTATAAGGCCCAGGGGATACTGACTCTACTCCTATGTCATCGAATATTTCATTGTTTTAATTTTTAAATCATAAAGTATTCTGTTGATATATTAGAGTGTCCTAATAGAGTGCCCAAAGTCTGAAAATCTCAGACTTTGTATTTTGTGCTCACAACAGTGCATTACAGTTCCTTCCTTGGGTTTCTTGTGTTCTAATGGTTTCTGTCTCTCCCTCCTTTCACCTTGTCTTATCCTTCCATCATAGGCATTTTATCTGCTCTGTCTGCATCTGATAAAGGAACCACAGCACTTCATGGACAAGGCCATTATAATTGCCCTTCACCAGTAATGTCAGGGTGGTGATACTGTTAGCAACACTGTCTGCTTGTCTCTCTAGGCCTAACTCACAGTCTGCAATTGTCTCTGGTAGATCCTGAAACACAACGCCAGCTATCATTCTCCATTTCAGCGTATCTTTATTGGTTTTTGTGTTCCAAAGTTTTACTTGTGTTGTTGCCAAGTAGTTAGGAATTAATCACTATCTTTCCATATAGTATAAGCAGTATAGAATGTTAACCAATTATATCGATCTGGCATGAACTTTTATGATTGGTTTTAATATAGTTTTCTGAGCATGTGAATTCAGTCATAAATTAGAGAGATTAAACAGCCAGAAAATACAATTACAACTTTAAAGGTGTGAATTAAAATTACACATTGTTGTTCGAATTTTTAGCATGTATTCATGTCTAGAAAGTACTTTGTTTTACTTACATAGTACCCTTTCACTAAAATATTGGTATGAGATGAGTAACTGAGTTCTTTAAGAGTATTAGCCTTGCTCATTCTGCTCTTCTGACAATCTCTAGGAGTTGATGCAGTTTTAAAAAGTGTAGTATTCCTCAAAAGTGCTGGAGACAAGTATCTGGGTCAATTTGCCCGTGAAGAAAAGCCCACTTAAACAAAACCTCACTCAAAGTTATACATAAACACTGCACAGTTCTCCATGGTGTGGAAAAATTTTTCTTGATATGGGAAGTTTTTTAAATAACCAGGGGTGGGGGAAGCCACAGGGCTATATATGAGGCATTTTACAGACACTAGTTATAAAAGAAATAGTCTTTGCAGGATCACATAGGAGTTGTTAAAGACTTTCAGTCACATGACTGCATCCTAGTTCTATTTTTACTTCTTGCAGGGTGAACTTGTGTAAGTATTCCATAATTTTTTTTGTAAACTTTTAAAACTGCAGATATAGATAGGAAATATCTGAATTAAGGTAACTTGAGAAGATTATTTCCTAAAAAGTAAACGAATAGAATCATATAAAAGATAATGCATGGCAGATAGTCAGAACTGAATAAAAGACAGCCTTTATTATCATTGGTAGATGGTTAATATCTAATATGAAGAAAAGAGTTCTACTGAGAGCCAGGGAAAATTATTCCTTATCTTGTAAAGCAGAACCAGAGAAATCTTGCCTACAGCTTAAGAAAGATACAACTTTCACATAAAATCAATCTGTGTTTTCTATTTCATATTTTCTGCTATAGATTTTAAAGGGTTGATCGGTTTATACATGCCTTTTTCTCATGGAGGGGTAGGCAGTTAAAAAAAAGGTGATTGGTAAATTGTTACCTTGACAACAAAGAAACAGCTGTGAAATAAACAACAAAAAATTCTTAGCTATTTCTCAAGTTCTGTGCTTTTAGCTACAGTCAATTCCCTTTACCTGACCTTAGAGATACTTTTTTGAAAGATATTACTACAGAAACTTTCTAAAAAGTTGGCAAAAATAAAACTTGGAGATATGTTTAATTACATTTGAATGCATCTTAATTTCACCTGATTATGGGTTTATGTTACTGTAATGGGACTGTGACGGTGAAACATGATATTTTACTTGAAATGCAATACTTAACATGTAGCAAACTCTATTTGCTTGACACCAGGCAAAATATTTCACTAGCTATTAATACCACCAGTCTTCATTGCAACATTACAAAGAACTTTATTTCACTCACTTCTTTGACATTGGCTAAAATCAATGCACCAGAGCTTAAATAAGTTGTTCAAATTTAAAGAGCAAAATGCAAAAGACCTAGAACTTGAGCACTGTTATTTGAGCTTCAAAAGGTTACCTCATCACCCTATTATACTACCATAGATATATGTAACTATGGATAAACGTGTGCTGAGATAAGATTTGAGTTAGCTTATAGATCCTCTTAGGTATATTTCTTCACGTAATATTTTCACTCATTTAAAATAAAAACATAGCTTATTTGTATCAAAAGATTTATTGTATATCAGAAAAATTTTATTTTGTGAATGCCCTGCATTGTGAACATTGAAGGATTCCTTATTAATTTTGTTTTTTTTTGACAGGCATATAATATTTGCAGATACTTATGAGGCATGCTGAAATATCTTGATTCATGTAGACATTGAGAGTGATCAGCTAATGGTATTTATCATATACACGACCCTTTTTTTCAATTATAACATTTTCACACACACACACACACACACAGAGAGAGAGAGAGAGAGAGATACATATTCACAGACTCGCCCTCAAATACGTTTCTTTTGAGTGGGCAGAAATGAGTTTTCTTATTTTCATAAGGGTGCTATTTCAAACAATGTGTTTTCCTATGATAGGAGATCTGTTTTAATGTCTTTACAAAAAGAGATCATCAAAATGGCATGAGACAGAAGGAAAGCATGAGATTAAACAAATCACATTGAAAAAAATAACATCTTTTTTCAATAATAACATTTTTGATCATATATTTTTATAATTTTTATGATGACTATATTCAAATCCTATTGTCCTGATTCTTTGAGATCTTAGCTTCAAATTTTTGTTTTACATGCTTTACCTGGAATAATTTGAGAGCCAAGAAATTAAAAAATACAACTAGGGCAGAAACATTAAGGAGGAGATAACAAAGTACAGGTAAAATGAAAGCAAAGACAGGAAATGCTAGGGGCAGAAGGGTCAGTCCTAGAATGAATGAAGGATGGGGAGAGTGGAGGAAGGCAGGACGTTAACCAAAATGATAGGTACTTGAAAAAGCTATATGTAAATCTGTAATATTCCGAATAAAAAATAAAGAAAAAAGCAGGATTAAATGAAAGAAATTGTGTAAGTTAGTTAAAAGGAGGGATACCTAGAGAAAGCTTTTAGAAACCTACTCTTTTGCTTGCTAATCTTGTCTCTCAACCTACTCCCTCTACCCAACCCCCATTCCTTCCCTCTCTCTCACACAAATGATTTGGACAGCAATAAGTCTATATAGGTAGACAATGCTGTTTCAAGAAAACATGAGTTATTAAATGAAAATCTCAGTGCCAGTTATAGGATATCTAACTATGAGTTTTCGTAAAGGGAAAGCCCATAAGCTTTCTGTTCGAATGTGGGGACTTTCTGCCTGGCACTCTAAACTTTGTCAAGGAGATCATATTCCGTAAGGGAGCACCCACATTTGTTATTTTGCTAAAATGTCATTGCTGTCAGATCACATTCTAAATATTTATTTTTATAACCATAGATTTATACTACTCTCAACTTTGATCACAGAAGCTTTTTTTTCTCTTTCTTTTTCAGCTTTCTTTCTTTTCTCTTCTTTCTTTCTTTCTTTCTTTCTTTCTTTCTTTCTTTCTTTCTTTCTTTCTTTCTTTCTATCTTTCTTCTTTGTTTTTTTGTAGTGGGCAGCTGTTGATACAAAGTCTCACAACTGAACAAAATGCCAAGTATAAGAAACTGTGAGTGCTGAGATTTGAAAGGGTCATTTATTTTAACCTTCCCATCCAAAGCTCAAGTAACAATAAGGGAAAATAGTTGCAAGACCGTGGGAATTGATGGATGGGGAAGACAGCTGTGATACACTAACTGCCAAACACGACAAGACTGCTGTGCACATCAGCTCAATGTGACTGTGGCTACCTGCTGAAGATGAAACCAGTCAACATTCAATCATGAAGCGCTGGGCCTTGAATTCACACTGCACTGTAGAAGCTTTTGGTTATCAGTTACCCCTTTTAAGGTGACTCTTATGGATCCAAAAGCGGCTGCCTCCACACTCATAAATATCTTGACAATACAAATTGCCACGAATATTAATAACATTTTAAAAAATAAAAAGGAGAAAGTGAAGATGAGAGTAGACAGTGTTTGGGGTAGCAGGGAAAGGTAGAGCAAGGTAGTGATAGATGGCCATAATCAGAACATATCTTATAAATGTGTGAATATTTCAAAAATTGATGAATGAATAATAATATTATTTTTAAATCGTCTAAATATATTTCATGCTTTAAACACTCACACTTACCTTGTAAAATCTATCAAAACTTAAGGATCAACACAGGTGAGACAATCCCATGAAGTTCAAATGTTGATTCACTGATATAGCATAATATTCATCTCAGGTGTCCTTAGATCAGGAAAGCACTTAGTCATTTCCCAAACAATGAAATATTAGTGTACTATTTCCTTGTAATTGACACCTTATTCATGGTTATTATATTTTCTTTATTTCTGTTGTAGTATTAATATGTTAAATATATTGTTGTATATTACTTTATTATTTTCAATAATAGAAACCTCAACAGAAAAATTATATGTTCAAGTAAAAACTGAGAACTAAAGCTATGCTGATCTATCTAAATTATCTTTAGCCTTCCCAAAGACACTTTTTGTAAAACTTTTTTATTTTTAACTTGTTTCCTTTTTACTTTTGACATACTGTGGAATGAACCAAAGTTTGCTAAGTGAGCATGTTAAGAATGCACCATACAATTTATTATTTTTTTTGTGTGTGTTTTATTATTAATTACACTTTATTCATTTTGTATCCCCCCATAAGCCCCTCCCTCCTCCCCTCCCGATCCCACCCTCCCTCCCCTTTCTGCATGCATGCCACTCCCCAAGTCCACTGATAGGGGAGGTTCTCCTCTTCTTTCTGATCTTAGTCTATCAGTTTTTATCAAAAGCGGCTGCATTGTCAGGGTTCTAGGTTATCTGTATGGATAGTCCTTGGTTGGAGTATGAGTCTCTGGGAAGTTCCCTGTGTTCAAATTATCTTGTTCTGTTGCTCTGCTTGTGGAGTTCCCATCCCCTCCAGCTCTCACTATTTCCCACTTCTTACATAAGATTCCATTCACTCTGCCCATCAGTTGGCCATCAGGCTCAGCATCTGCTTTGACAGTCTGCACTGCAGAGGCTTTCAGAGGCCCTCTGTGGCAGGTTCCTAGGTTGTTTCCTGTTTTCTTTTTCTTCTGATGTCCATCCTCTTTGCCTTTCAGGATGGGGATTGAACATTTTAGTTAGGGTCCTCTCTTTTGCTTAGTTTGTTTAGATGTACAGATTTTAGTGGGTTTATTCTATGTTGTATGTTTATATGAGTGAGTATATACCATGTGTGTCTTTTTGCTTCTGGGACAACTCACTCAGGATGATCCTTTCCAGGTCCCACCATTTACCTGCAAATTTCATGATTTCCTTATTTTTCATTGCTGAGTAATACTCCATTGTATAGATGTACCACAGTTTCTGGGCATATACCCAAAAGAGGCTCAAGTACACAAAAAGGACATTTGCTCAACCATGTTTGTAGCAGCTTTATTTGTAATAGCCAGAAGCTGTATACAGCCCAGATGCCCCTCAACTGAAGAATGGATGCAGAAACTATGGTACATCTTATTACTTATTTTGAAATAGTCTCATTAAGATTCTTAGGCTAATATTGAACCCATTTTCTAACTTGGGGCAATTTTGAACATCTAACTTTCCTGCCTTTGTTCTCCAGTAGCATAGATAATGAGATAATAGGCTTATATGTTCAGATCTAAAGAAAATTTTTTAATTTAATTTTTTATTTTTATTATTAGTTACATCTTATTAACTCTGGATCCCAGCTATATCCTGCTCCCTCATTCCCTCATCTCCTCCTTGCCCGTTTTCAAGTCCACTGATTGGGAAGGACCTCCTCCCCTTTCATCTGACCCTGTTTTATCAGATATCTTCAGGACTGGTTGCAAAGTCCTCCTCTGTGGCCTGGCAGGACTGCTCCTCCCTTGGGGGGTGGGGAGGTCAAAGAGCCTGCCATTGAGTTCCTGTCAGAAATAGTCCCTGTTCCCCTTATTATGGGAAACCAATTGGTTACTGAGCTAACCCAGGCTACATCCGAGGAGAGATTAAGATAAACAAGAAAGAGGTAAGATGATCAACCCTCACTTAGAAAGACAAATGGGATGTGCATTGGATGTAGGAGAAAACAAGTAACAGGCCAGGAGCCTACTGCAGAGGGCCTCTGAAAGACTCTACCTAGCAGAGTATCAAAGCAGATGCTAAGACTCATAACCAAACCTTTGGCAGAGAGCAGGGAATCATATGAAAGAAGGGGGAGTTTGTATGATGTGGAAAAGATAGGAGCTCCACAAGGACCAAATATATCTGGGCACAGGGGTCTTTTCTGAGACTGACACTCCACCAAGGACCATGTATGGATATAACCCAGAAAATATTTTTTAACTGATGATATAGAATTTTTTAAAAAGATAATCTTGATCATGATTTTAACAAACAAACAAGTTAGACAAACATGCATAAAGAATTGAAAATGGAAAGTAAAAACAGGCATTGAACTATGAATAATTAAAATCTGTTAACTTTACAACTGTAATGTGTATAATATGATTATGACTGACATATTAATCATAATGAACTACATGCACTTTTCTATTTCATTAGTGCGTATGTACATATACATAGTCAATTTAGCAACATATATTAGAATTACCATAGTGAATTGTACTAACAGAAGTTTGGAGAAACTAAACTTGCATATCTGTAGCAAAATTCTATCAACAGCTCCTGAATAATGCATTCATTAGGTGTCATGATACAATACAAGTAGTAATTTACTATGCACAATGAGATAAATGACAAAAGACGAGCTTTCAAAATCATTCTGGATATGTCATTAGCAATTCAATTCACATTCTTACCTATACAACATATCTAAAACCAGCTAAAAGCTTTGTGAAAAGAGCTCTAGCTCAAGTTATTAATATTTTTATTTAAATGCACATCATGACTTTCTTTTCCTTCAGAACTAGTAAGGCTTATTTTGTAACACAGTGAATAGAAAAGGAAATTTTGATTCTGGCAATATCCCCAAAAGGAACATATCTGGCTTTGTTCCTACTATATGGGTATTAGGTCTCATATGATTATATACATTTTCTACCATCAAACAATCCCTTTAAGAGCTTTCGTTAAATTAGAATAACATCCTTAGTTCATTAATCATGATACACACATATCAGGCATAAGAATGCACCATGCGTCAGAAAACACAAAGATCATGATAAATTTCCACTTCACTATTTTTAAATATTTGTGAGAAATTGAATGTGACAACAGTTTAATTCAGTCATGATCATAAACCATGACATAAAAAAAACTATGCCTGTTTTTTTTATCATAAATTTAATGAACTTACAAGCTTACAGTATATCCATATTTCGCTAGGGTTTAACTATCTTCACAGAAAAACCACAATATGCCTCTGAAAACCCAATTCCACAAAATACATGGTATAGAAAGGCATGCCCGGGGAACAAAGTGCTGCCATGTCGTTGGCCTCAGAGCAATGACACCAGCCATGAGGGAGAATTATTATTGAAAGGTAAAGAGAAAGAATCCACAGGAAAATATTTTCTTCTTCCATCTAATGTTATGATCCAAAGACATATACAACCCACTGGACTGCAAGTAATAATTTAGGATATGGAGAGTTCTCAATAAGTATATTCTTGGTTAAAATCCTGACAGGTATTTGTAATCCCCATAAAAGATAAAATTAATAATTAAAATTTAACATAATGTGCTCAAATATAAGTATATCTACTAACGTCAGTGAATACTACTTACTTAAATATTTGTTATATGTTTAGAACTCAAAATAATATATGATATGTATGAATTTATTTCATCAAACTCATTTAGGTTCTTGCAGTTGAAAAGCAAATGTGCTTAATGTGTGCTGGATCTTGTCGGTGTTTCCACTGATCTAAAGGTCAGTAACATTTGAGACTAGAAGATATTATAACCAACTCTACCTTAATTAAAGTTAGAAATTTTCTTAGGTTTTAGACTATAAATTTCTGTTTCTAGTACTAGTGAATACTTACTGGAAACATAAGACATTCGTAGAAATCTTCCTGAAGGGTTTTTCATCTCAAGCAGGCAGTGAGACTCTATGTACTTCTGTAAGCCTGTGTCTCAATTAATGACATCTTAGGATACTATATCGCAGCAAAGGGAAAAGTGTTGTACCCAATCAAATCAGATGACTTGCAAAGGTTCCCAAATTGATAGAAGTGGTGAGGGCTGTACAGCATCTTAATGTTGGAATTAACACGATGCTTCATATCACTGCAGAAGTACTCAGTGCCCACAGCATAGAGAAACACATTTGTTGTTAGTTGTACAGACTGTCTGGATACAAGATTAGCAAATATCTGGCAGTTTTGCTAAAAGAGACCATATGTGTGACACACAGTTGCTGGCGCATAGTAGAGGCACACAAACTATGTTAATTATTTCCTTACACTCCTGCTGTCTCTGCGACTTGAAAATAACTACTCAGAAAAATACGTGTTTCCTTAAAAGGTTTTTAAAATCATAATTGTTTACTCTGTGCTATTCAATTCATAAAACAAGAAACCGTAAAAAACGTGTATGTTCACTTTAAAGGTGTTATATTCACATGCTGAAGACATGTTCCATCCTAGGTCAACTGTTTGCAAGCATAAAGACTATTTGCAAAATTGCAATGCTCTTGTGTGAGCATATTCCTCTTTCTTTTCTCTTTCTGTTCTTTTTTTTTTTTGGCTGGTTGTATGCTCTCTCTTGTATATTCACCATATTTTCTTATCTTTAGCTTCTTGTGTCCTCACAAAATAGAGGAAAGAGAATGCAGTAAAGACACATTTGTCCTCACTTCTACTTAGCAATATGTCCTCAAAATGATCTCATCAAGAGAAAATAAATCTCAGATCATCACAGACACTGCATAGCCATATGCCTACACAAGGGGTTTGGGGACCAGCTTTTCATTAATGAGCTGCAAGCATTTGTTCAACTTGAGCATGGTGACTTTGCATCAACATCGTTACTTTTCTTTGCATGGTTCTTTCCTCTCTGTGTATGAATGCCAGCTCCAAAGTTCTCTTCCAACTTTCTTCCCTTCAGCTCATGTCTTTCTTTTTATTTCGCCATTTATCTTATGTGACACTTTGAACTAACTAGCACTTAATACCATTTTAGTTTTAATTTTATTTCTTCTCCTTTCAGCGTTCTATCATCCTCACTAGTTTTCAACTTTCTATCACACTCTTCATAGCCAAGAACTGTGTTCCTTGAAAGGTTTTAAACCTTTTTCCAGATTTTTTGGTTCTGTTGCTTTCCTTGTGGAGCTCCTGTCCCTTCCAGGTCTTTCTATCCACCCTTCTTTCATAAGATTCCCTGCACTCTGCCCAAAGTTTGATGCTATGAGTCTCAGCATCTGCTTTGATACACTGCTGGGTGGAGTCTTTGAAAGGCCCTCTGTGATAGGATCCTGTCCTGTTTCCTGTTTTCTCCCTTTTCCAATTTCCGTCCTGTTTGCCTTTCTGAAAAAAGCAACAAAACCAAAAACTCTGGGCACAGGGGACTTTTTGGAGACTGGTACTTCAACCATGGACAATGCATGAACCCCTGCACAGATATAGCCCATGGCAGCTCAGTGTCCAAGTGGGTTCCCTAGTCAGGGGAACAGGGATTGTCTCTGACATGAACTCAGTGGCTGGCTGTTTGACCACCCTCACTGAGGGAGGAGCAGTCTTGCCAGGCCACAGAAGAGGACACTGAGGCCTGTCCTGATGAGACCTGATAAGCTAGGGTCAGAGGGAAGGGGAGCAGAACCTCCCTTATCAGTGGACTTAGAGAGGGGCATGGGAGGAGAGGAGGGAGGGAGGGAGAGAGGGAGGGTGGGATTGGAAAAGAATAAGAGAGGGGGATACAACTGGGATACAAAAAGAATAAAAGGTAATTAATGTAAAAATAAAAATTCAATTAAAAAAAGGAGCAAGTGAATATAAGTGAGTACATGGCAAGTGTTTTCTTTTCTGCTTCTGGGATACCTCACACAGGATGATATTAGACTCACTCATGATATTAGACATATAGTATAGGATAAACAGACTAAAAATCTGTACACCGAAAGAAGCTAACCAAGAAGGAGGACCCTGAGTAAGATGATCAATCTTCACTCAGAAAGACAAATGGGATGGACATCAGAAGAGGGAGAAATCAGGGAACAGGAAAGAAGCCTACCAGAAAGGGCCTCTGAAAGGCCCAGCAAGGCAGAAAAGCAGATGCTGAGACTCATAGGCAATCTTTGGGCAGAGTGCAGGGAATCTTATGAAAGAAGGGGGAAAGAGAAAGATCTGGAGTGGACAGGAGCTCCACAAGGAGAGCAACAGAACCAAAAAATCTGGGCACAGAGGTCTTTTTTGAGACTGATATTCCAACCAAGGTCCATGCATGGAGATAACCTAGAACCCCTGTACAGATGAAGCCAATGGCAGTTCAGTATCCAAGTGGGTTCCATACTATTGGGAACCAGGACTGTCTCTGACATGAACTGATTGATCTGCTCTTTGATCACCTCCCTCTAAGGGGGGTGGAGGAAGCAGCCTTACCAGGCAACAGAGGAAGACAATGTAGCCACTCCTGATGAGATCTGATAGGCTAGGGTCAAGTGAAAGGGGAAGAGGACCTCCCCTATCAGTGGACTGAAGAAGGGGCACTTTGAGGAGATGAGGGAGGGAGGGTGTGATTGGGAGAGGATGAGGGAAGGGGCTACAGCTCCGAAACAAAGTGAATAAACTGTAATTTATTTTAAAAATAAATTAATTAAAAAAGAAAGGAGCAAGCCTCCTAGGGATAAATGAACATGACATTAAAAGTTACATTCAGAGTAGGCACAAATCCTCATATCAAGGAAGGAAGACGTAACCCAGTTAGAGAAGAATGGTCAAGAGTTAGATGCTGTTTGTGCTCCTTCTCTTAGGATTCCCACAGGAACACCATACTATCCATCACAAAATCGGAAATTCTTCAGGAGAATAATCCTCAAAATCATTGTGCAGAAAGGAAAGTATCATATTTATTTGGTTTTATTGATGTTCATGTAACCCTCAGTTCATCACATTCACTTTTCTATGAATTATTGCTTAACGAGAAACTTTATACAGTGGTTATTTTATTTTAACAATTACACAACTGTATGTCAAACATAAAAGGAATAGTCATGTGTACAGGTCTGTGTGTGTGCATGTGAGTATGCATATGTGCATGGATGTCTATACATGTATGAAAAAAAGTAAAACAGACTACATATTTTATCAGGGAAGGTTTTCTAAACAGCATGTATTCTGTCAGCAATACATGTAAAAGTTGAAGTGTTATACACATATAAAATATATGTCTCATCAAAGTTCAGTAGGACTAAGATCATCCTCTTCCCCTTTGGAGTCCTGAGGCAGGCCCGCCAGGGGCAACTGATTGAAAAGCAGGCAACAGGGTCCAGTCAGAGAAAGCCTAGGCTCTCTTTACTAGGGGATCCACATAAAGACCAAGTTGCCCTTAAGTCACATCTGTGTAGGGGGCCTAGGTCCAGTCCATGCATGGTATTTAGTTGGTGCTTCTTTCTCTGCAAGCCCCCTGGGCTCTGGTTATTTGGCTCTGTTGGTCTTCCTGTGGAGCTCCTGCACCTTACAGGTGCTTCCATCCTTCCCCAAATCTTCCCGAACACTTCCTCTGCTCTGCCCAATGCTTGTCTGTTAGTCTCAGCCTGTTTCTAACTGCTGCTGAGCACAGCCTCTCAGAGGAAAACTCCTTTTTTGAAAGGTGGAGGTGCAGGGATAGGAGAGAAAGGGAGAGAGAGTAGGGACCTGGAGAAGAGGAGGAAGGGAAATGCAATTGGTGTGTTAAATGAATAAACAAACAAATAAATAAAATTTAAAAGTCCACATGATAAAGATGGCATGCAGACATCCCTACCTTATAGTCTAGTAGATACAAAAATAGCAGAAGACTATATATGTGTCTGTGTGTCTGTCAATTAATATATAAAACATCATCTATACAAATGAGTAATCATGACACCTCACTAAAAGTGTTATAGTGAATACTGACTAAGATCATTCACCTCCAAACACTTGATAGCAAATATTCTATTTTGAGAATTATTTTATGTTATTTTATGTGCTTAGGTGTTTGCCTGCATGTGCCTCTGTGTGTGACAATAGTGAAGTGCCCATGGAAGGCAGAAAACGGTGAATACATGTGGGCGCTTAGTATTGTACTCTGGTCCACTGGAGGAGCAGCCAGTGCTCTTAACCCCTGAGCCGTCTCTCTAGCCCCATAGTGATCATTCTTTAAGGATTACAATCCTATTACTATCTATGTTGTTTTTCTGACTTATGCTTATATACAGTCTATGATTTGAGATGATCTCTGAGACAGCCTCACATATAACAGGAAATAAATGCAATCAATATTAAAAATCTGTATTATTTCAAATTATTATCATTTGCTAAACAGCTTTACTCATCCACTGTTTGTTTTACCACTTGAAAAGCAATGGTAAAATAGTAATAATCTTACCTAAAGGATGTTAATGGAAAATAAAATTATTATGTAAAACACCATTGCTTGGCATAAAATGCTTTCTATGAAATATGATCTTCAGTAAAAATCATATTCAAGCCAAACATTCATCTATATTTCATATATCCATACTATAACATATATAAGAAAATTTAATTTCTGCCTGTATGCAGTGATAAAATCACGTTGTCTACTTATTGTCTTACATTATGGAAAGCTTACTTTGCATTAATTCATAATTCTTTCTATGTTGACCTTACATTATTGTGAGACCTTACAGAGGATTATTATGAGTAACTATATATTTTCATTTAAAATATCTGTGTTGTTAAATCCTGAAAAAATTAAACTGCCCAGTTCAGTGTTCAGTTATTCAATGTTAATTGCTATCTAACCACAAATGTTCTGTCTCTAAAAAAGTAATTGACAATCATAACCTACTGCTTCCTACCCAATCTCTCAAATTAAGCAAAATCTAAAATCTCTTCTTCTGCATAAGGTTTGAAAGATATCCAAAGCAAAAGCAATTAAAAAAGACACTTCACAAAATACTGTATCAAGATCACAAGTCATTTGTGAACATATACACATAAATGGGTAAAACAAAACAGAAATACAAAGCTATTAATTAATCCACTTTACTAGCAGGAAGCTAAAAATTTTATGGCATGAATACATTCTCTATTTAAGAATAAAGAGTGAATTTACTAATTTGGAGTATAATGAACTACAAGCAGTAATAAATGCCAAACTGTGTTTAAACCAACAATGATATTAATACCTTTCTTGGCTAGATATATTTTAAGAATGTAGAATATGCCTTCAAAAAGGGCTGAATTCTTTATATACTTTAAGTTTTTCTTTATTTTATTTTATTTCTGGATAGTTGATCTTATATTCTAATAGTTCTTACATCAGTCTCTTGCTATGGCTTTTCTACTTGCAGGAACTAAATCTGAAAACCTTGTGTATACACCACTCACAGAAGACACAGGGCCTTTTGCAGTATAATTCCTTTTTTTTTTTTTTTTTTTTACCACTGAGAAATGAGTCCTTCTGTCATACTTAGTTGAGGGAATGCTTAAAGTAAAATGAATGGTAAAATAAATTCCAATTTTCCTGATGGCTTCACAACAAAACCACAATTTCACATGCTGATTGACACATTAGAGCTTCCAGTCCAGCAAGCTCCAAAGGTAAGGAATGTAGGATTGCTTTAAAATAGTTATCGTGTAGAAACAGCAGAAACGAACAAAAGACAGCACTTTGGCAGTAGCAAAAATTGATATTTTTATGACAGAATTTAAGTTTGTGTTCTTTTACTTTTAATCATTCATATAGTAGATTACTTCTATCTACTCTTGGGTATATTTGATTAACTCAGAGGTTTAAGACTAGATATCTTTCTTGCTACTGGACAAAATTAATTTCAAACTTCAGCCAATGTATATGTATATACAAATACGCATACATATGCAATAAGGACTGATGTAAAAGAAGCCATGAATTTTAAGGAGTACAGGGCAGAGTTTAAGGAAGGGATTGAAGGGTAGAACGAAAAGTAGGAAGTATTGTAATTCAAATACAGTATCAAAAATAGAGATAACAACAAAAAAGCCTCTGTGTTTGACCAATAAAATTAAATGAAATTAGAAACTATTTGTTGAAGAAGAGAAGAAGAAGAAGAAGAAGAAGAAGAAGAAGAAGAAGAAGAAGAAGAAGAAGAAGAAGAA
>NW_026591086.1:30310392-30329509 GCF_907164565.1 Psammomys obesus
AAGAAGAAGAAGAAGAAGAAGAAGAAGAAGAAGAAGAAGAAGAAGAAAAGTGGTACAGTTCAATTTATCAATGGAAGCTTGCTGTGTTCTTCCCTTTGTGGCTGACTCCCCTGGCAGTCCACGGTGCCTAGCTATAGATATCCTTCAGGTTTTGTTTGTTTTTAGGGGTAACAAATACGACTGGTGATGGACAAATTATTCTTTGTATATCATGTGGCAAATCTAAGGAATCAACAATTTATGTAAACACATCAATTCATCTGACAGAAGTATGCAGTTGTGTCCATATATTTGCTTTGGAAGTGTTCGTTGGGTGCTTGCAATAGCGAAGCTACATAGAACTGTGTCTGCTAGCTTCCTTTGAAATGTTGTCTTAATGGAAAGCATAGATACAAGTACAGGAATTGTAGATTTGAACTCACTAGGGTCAATGAAGAGAATATCCATGCCATCACTTATAAGCAAGGAAAAATGGGATATCAAATCTATAAAGTAAAAATTATTGCTTTTAAATTCTCACCAACAAAACAGTACTTTGAAAATGTGTGTGGATGAATTTCATAGGTTTTTTTTCTTCATTAATTACACTTTATTCACTTTGTATCCCCCCGTGGTTCCCTCCCTTCTTCTGTCCCAATCCCTCCCTTCCTCCACCCTCTGCATGCATGACCCTCCCCAAGTCCACTGATAGGGGAGGTCTTCTTTTCCTTCCTTCTGATCCTAGTCAATTAGCTCTCATCAGGAGTGGCTGCATTGTCTTCTTCTGTGGCCTGGTAATGCTGCTTCCCCCTGAGGGGTAGATAATTAAAGAGCAGGCCAATCAGTTCATGTCAGAGACAGTCCCTGTTCCTATTACAATGGAACCCACTTGGATACTGAACTGCCATGGGCTACATCTGTGCAGGGGTCTTAGGTTATCTCCAGGCACAGTCCTTGGTTGGAATAGCAGTCTCGGGAAAGACTCCTGTCCTCAGATTTTTTGGTTCTGTTGCTCTCCTTATGGAGTTCCTGTCCTCTCCAGATCTTACTGTTTCCCACTTCTTTCCTAAGATTCCCTGCACTCCGCCCAAAGGTTGTCCATAAGTCTCAGCATCTACATTGATAGTCTGCAGAGCAGAGCCTTTCAGAGGTCCTCTGTGTCAGGCTCCCGACCTGTTCCCTCTTTTCTCTTTTTTCTGATGTCCAGCCTCTTTGCCTTTCTGGATAGGAATTGAGCATTTTAGCAAGAGTCCTCCCTCTTGATTAGTTTCTTTAAGTGTACAGATTTTAGTAGGTTTATCCTATATTATATGTCTATATGAGTGAGTATATACTGTGTGCATCTTTCTGCTTCTGGGATAGCTCACTCAGGATAATCTTTTCCAGATCCCACCATTTACCTGCAAATTTCATGATTTTCTTGTTTTTTTTCTTGCTGAGTAATATTCCATCATGTGGATATACCACAATTTGTGCATCCATTCCTCCACTGAGGGCCATGTGGGCTGTTTCCAGCTTCTGGCTATTACAAATAAGGCTGCTACAAACATGGTTGAGCAAATGTCCTTATTGTGTACTTGAGAATCTTTTGGATATATACCTAGGAGTGGTATAGCTGGATTTTGAGGAAGCGCTGTTCTTAATTGTCTGAAATAGTGCTGGTCTAACTGGAAGTCTACATGCAGAAAAATGAAAATAGATCCATACTTATCACCTTGCACAAAACTAAAGTCCAAGTGGATCAAAGACCTCAACATAAAACTAGACACACTAAACAGCTTAGAAGAAAAAGTGGGGAATACCCTTGAACTCATTGGCACAGGAGACAACTTCCTGAACAGAACACCAACAGCAAAGGCTCTAAGAGCAACAATCAATAAATGGGACCTCATGAAACTGAAAAGATTCTGTAAAGCAAAAGACACTGTCCTCAGAACAAAACGACAGCATACAGATTGGGAACAGATCTTCACCAACCCTATATCTGACAGAGGGCTAATATCCAGTATATATAAAGAACTAAAGATGCTGAAAAGCAACAAACCAAGTAATCCAATTAAAAAAATGGGGTACAGAGCTAAACAGAGAATTCTCTTCAGAGGAATATCGAATGGCAGAGAACACTTAAAGAAATGCTCAACATCATTAGCCATCAGGGAAATGCAAATCAAAATGACCCTAAGATTTCACCTGACACCCATCAGAATGGCTAAGATCAAAACCTCAAGATCAAAAAAGCTGGAGAGGTTGTTGAGAAAGGGGACCCCTCCTCCACTGCTGGTGGGAATGTAATCTTGTGCTACCACTCTGGAATTTCATAGTTTTAATTTGAGCAGCTCAAAAGTTCCATAATAGATTTAAGAACTAGAAATTCTTATCACTAGTGTATACCCATGCCTGTGTACACAAACCAGAAAACAGTCAATGCATATAAACACTCCCTTAGTGTGAAAGTATTGGTTTTGCTATATGGATTGTCAGGGAAGAATTTGAAGTCCTGTTGGTGTTTTACTTTCATAATCTAACCGATTTTGGAGATGGAAAAGTAAATTCCAATTTCTCTACAGTCTTTGGAATGTGCAATTTAAGCAGGATTTGTGATAAAATTCAATAGTTTCCCAGCTTTCTGACAATGACATGGAGAAACTCTGATGTGGTTACCTGTTAATAGTTATCCAGTGAGAGGAAAGTATTTTACTAACACACAAACAGGTGAGGATGATGAAAAATTTGAGCTTTGTGCCATCAAGAGTGATGGATCTGAATTAACATCTTTTTCTTTTTTGAATTAACATCTTTTGATCCAAATTCTGCTCTTTGGATCATACTTGGGTTCTCTAACATTGTTTCTTCTTGTGGAAAGATAATTATTTGATTATTTTTTCTTACTTGTGGTTGGTAAAATTGAAATAGGATGAAACAAATTCTCTAATACTACTATTTTGTGAAATGAGTTCCATAATTATTGTTACACATTAATTAAAAGGATTCCTAGATAGGCACATGTCACCTTAAGAGATTCGCCATAGTATTACATGTAAAATGTACATGCTATTTGTGTTATTTATGTGGTCACAAAATCAATTTTGAGACACTGATATCTGTCACTTTAAAAAAAAAATCCGTTCGGAAGGAAAGTGAAATAGAAAGGCTGATGATGGATTTGAAGCTGTTCAGTCCTGACAGTTAAATAGTGTTCTTGAAAAGTTGAAGTATGGCTTGGGGAAAATTTGAAGCTACTTTTGTTTTCTGGTTTTCCAGCCATCCATTTTTTTTCTCTTGTTGATTTTTAAGCAGAATATCTTCTGATAAAATTACATCCAAAGCTAAAGTATCAATCTATGTAGTTAATTTATTGAATAATTGTATCACCTACTATTGTTTATACAATTTGCCTTAAAGGTTGATGAATTATCTCGTAATATTTGCAATTGTTTCATGCACTAATGACAATTCTTCAGTTTATGAAATGTAACATTTATAAAATATTATGTTGGGCTGCTAAAAGTAGATTGTTAACTTTCTTCCACAAGGTTTTCCTGTGTCTCTACAATTTACATATGTAGACCTGTGAAATCTTAATTAGAACTTATCAACACTAATACTGGGAATTCACATATTGGAAAAAATTAATTGGAATATTTAGAGAATGATTTTAGGATGTCAAAATACATGAACTAAACACATAACGCATGCACGTAGAATCCATAGTCCTTCCATATGTGTGCACATATGTGAATATACGGCATGCAATCAGTATTCACAATATCTCCTAGGTGTATACTCACTTAAGTTCTTAAAATTTCAAAGTGAATAATTCTATTTACACAGAGAAGCAAATGTATAGCTGTTTAGTTATAGATATTTTTTCTTATTGATCTTTATCTTATATGTTAATTGGGCCTATGAAATGATTGCTGCATCCATATCAAATTGATGGGATAATATGATTCTCTGTCATTTGTCAAACCTGCTTTGTCAATGTCCATTTGATAGAATGTTTGGGAAATATGCAAAAGAAGTGATATGGCTTCTTCTGTGAATAATTAAAGAATTCCACTCCTGTTAATGGTGACCTACAGTATGAAGGCAATACCTACAGAAGCTTTAGTGAATTCCAGGAACACACCATTTACCTCTATCACTAACTCCAAATCTTGCTTCATCTGGGCAGTTGTTCAGTTTGATTTATGGAGAAGAAAGGATCAGTGGACAAATCATGGTGACATAAGGTAGTACACCAAGATCATGCAGCCCTTTATGAAAGGCAAAGGTGTCCCATCAAGGGAAGATTCTGGTTGTGTCAGTCTGTGCTGAGAGATCTCATCATGAAGGCTGAGTCAAATAGATGAGACTCCTGAAGCAGAAGTAGCTGAACGGATGCAGAGCTACAGCTTCCAACGTGCCTTACATGAACTTATTTTTTAAAACCATGGTGATTCGAAGGATGAGTTATAATATATCCAAGTGCTGACATCCATTTCTCAGTTGAAAGGAGCCAAATTTAAACAGTGTGAATCAAGAAAACAGAGTTCAATACTCAGAGGGATACAAACTCAGAGAAATACAAAAACAAAACAAAACTAGTGATATAGAATGGCTTTAAGAGAGATTCAGTATCTCAAGACACGCATGAAATACTAAGGAAAATTCTGATCCTAATCAACCTAATTTCCTATTTAAAAATTCTGGCCACTAGTTGATAAAGTGATGCTAAAACTGAGGACCTATGAATTCTCTGGGAAAACAAATTGTACAAATATCATAAGCACACATGAAAACACGATTTAAAAACTTTTAACAAATCATGAGGAATAACTGTGTGACACAGATATAAATACCTAGCAGACTATAGGAAAAAAATAAGTTCTGAAAACTTTTCAGTAATAGTCACAGAAAAGTAATTGCATATAAGATAATTACATAACATTGTTATAATAAAATTATTACAGTATTGATAGAAAACTAATTTCTGGGAGCACAACAGAATGAATATATAGCCATACGTTTATAAATGTATGCATACACATACATGGCAGAATTTAATGTGGGAACTTTACGATGGCTCAATTTGCGAGAAGGATCAATTATTTAATGAAAGTTGCTAACATAAAAAGTGCGAGTAATTCATCTTGAGACAAACAAAGCTGAGTACTGGGATTGCATTCATAGAATTATATTTCAGATGGATTAAACATTTAAGGAAAATAAAGCAGCCACCAAACGCAGTTCTATTAATTCCCACACCAAGAATACAAGAATACAGAAGATATATCAAATATGAGATACAAAAACGTAAATGTTCATATGCACATCATATGCACAGTTGTAGTTGCCCCACCCAACACATGGCGTTTTTAAATTTTTATTATTAGCTACATTTTATTAACTCTGGATCCCAGCTGTATCCTGCTCCCTCACTCCCTTCCCAAACCTCCCTCCTTCCCTCATCTCCTCCCTGCGCATTTCCAAGTCCACTGATAGGGGAGGACCTCCTCCCCTTTCATCTGACCCTGTTTTATCAGGTATCTTCAGGACTGGCTGCAAAGTCCTCCTCTGTGGCCTAGCAGGACTGCTCCTCCCTTGGGGGGTGGGGAGTCAAAGAGCCCGCCATTGAGTTCCTGTCAGAGATAGTCCCTGTTTCCCTTACTATGGGAAAACAATTGGTTACTGAGCTACCAGGGACTTCATCCGAGCAGAAGTTCTAGGTTATATCCATACATGGTCCTTGGTGGAGTGTCAGTCTCAGAAAAGACCCCTGTGCCCAGATATGTTTGGTCCTTGTGGAGCGCCTATCTTTTCCACATCATACAAACTCTCCCTTCTTTCATATGATTCCCTGAACTCTGCTGAAGGTTTGGTTATGAGTCTTAGTATCTGCTTTGAAACACTGCTGGGTAGTCTTTCAGATGCCTTCTGTGGTAGACTCCTATTATATGTCCAATATACATGGCATTTGTCTTTCTAAGTGAGGATTGATCATCTTACCCCATGTCAGCTTTCTTGTTTAACTTCTTTACGTGTATAGATTTCATTATGTTTATCATATCCTTTAGATCTATATAAATAAGTATATACCATGTTTGTCTTTCTCCTTCTGGGATACTTCACTCAGAATGATCTTTTCTAGATCCCACCATTTGCCTGAAAATTTCATGATTTCCTCATTTTTGATTGCTGAGTAGTATTACATTGTGTAAAAATACCACAATTTCTGTACCCATTCCTCCGTTGAGGGACATCTGGGTTGCTTCCAGGTTCTGGCTATTATGAATAAAGCTGCTACAAACATGGTTGAGCAAATGTCCTTGTTGTGTACTTGAGCAAATTTTGGGTATATACCTAGCAGTGGTATAGCTGGGTATTGAGGAAGCACTATTCTTAATTGTCTGAGAAAGCACCAGATTGACTTCCAAAGTGGTTGTACCAGTTTACATTCCCACCAGCAGTGGAGGAGGGTTCCCCTATCTCCACAACCTCACCAGCATGTGTTGTCACTTAGAAATGGTGAATTTTCTTGATAGATTCCATATACCAAAATTAAGTCAAGATCAGGTAGAAAGATTGAATAGTCCTTAGATATCAAGACAGCTTCTTAAAAGATATCCCTAGAGACTTATAGCATATTTTATAAGGTTTATTTTGCTTTTGATTGCATGTATTTATGTATGTTACAAGCCATGATTGCAGAGGTCTGCAGAGGCTAGAAATGTTAAAAGGCCCAGGAGCTACCGTTACATGTAATTGTGAACCTCCCAAAATAAATGCGAGGAACTGAAATCGGGTCTTCTGCAAGAACTGTACATGTTCTAATTTGGCTATGCATATCTCTAGAAGCAGCATATTTTTATAATGTGTGTGTGTGTATGTAAATCAATTCCAAATCCTATAAATACATTTCTGTGATCTTTGTTTCATATTTTTTTTAATTTAACTGACCAGATGATTCGTGCTTGCTCATGAGTTACAGACACCCTTAGTAGTTTCACATATAGCAACCCTCTGCTGCCGACATAAAAATCCAGCCTTTAAAAATTTCAAATTCTTGGACTGGGAGGCGAGGAAAGAGGTAGCTACAGCGGGGATGCAAAGT
Organism: Psammomys obesus; assembly: GCF_907164565.1. Lineage (NCBI taxonomy): Eukaryota > Metazoa > Chordata > Mammalia > Rodentia > Muridae > Psammomys > Psammomys obesus. Next base: position 30,317,465 of record NW_026591086.1, read on the forward strand.
GAATAAACTCTAATTAATAAAAATTAAATAAAAATTAAAAATTTCAATCTTTTATGTTTCATGATTATTCTGTCTGAACACATACATTCAACAATGGGTATAGGTATTCTTCCTTTGCATCCTCCCAGATGTGTTTGATACAGTAAACAAGGCCACAACTTAGGAACTTGATCTTTACAAAAGAACATCTGTTGCCATCATGGCTCCTGAGATGTTCAGTCTTAGTCTTTTATCAATGAACCCAAGAGAGTACTTTTCCTCTCCTGAGACTGCTTTTTCTATAGGCAAAACCAACGTACATGAAGCTTTGAATAGTTTCATACACACTCAAATGTACAAGCAAACAAACACAAGCACAGGCAGGCTCATATGCACAAACACATGAATGTGCGTGTGTGCACACACAAACACACATACACACACTTTCACTCACAGACACACATAATCACAGAGACACTCACATATACAATCACATTCACAGAAAGAAAACTATGAATAAAGCTGGAACATCTGACCTAACTAAGCCTTTCTCTTGCAGGTTAGATAAAATCTAAGTAAAATTATTTCTTTGGTCACAACCTTCTGTGACATTCATTGCCCGGAATGTAGGATCCTTTTTCAGGCTAGACTGTAAAGAGCCACAGCTGGTCTCCAAGTTAGCATACAAATACTTTTAGCTAATTATCTTCAGCTGATAAAAAAGAGATAGTCCCTCACTTTGTAGTACTAATTTTATAGGTTTGTTCTTTGCTTCTTTTAAACATCTACTTAAACCTGAAACTAAACCTCATATTAAATACTTGCCGAGTCCCACAAACAGACATTTTTGTCCTGCCTCTTGTCCGTGTTCTGTTTAAGGAAAACAGATTTGGATGAGACTCAAATATATGGATTGTGTTTGATGACTCCATGTATTTACTTCTTAGACATTTTTGTAGGGATAATTTGGCTGAAAACACTATACAAAATCTTAATTAGAACCTGATTTTAACAGATAAATCCTTCTTAAAAATGAACAGGTTGGCCAAGATGAAAAACTCAAGGGACAACACATGCTGGAGAGGTTGTGGAGAAAGGGGAACCCTTCTCCACTGCTGGTGGGAATGTAAACTGGTACAACCACTCTGGAAATCAATCTGGCGCTTTCTCAGACAACTAGGAATAGCGCTTCCTCAAGATCCAGCCATACCACTCCTAGGCATATACCCAAAAGAGGCGCAAGTACACAAAAAGGACATTTGCTCAACCATGTTTGTAGCAGCTTTATTTGTAATAGCCAGAAGCTGGAAACAACCCAGATGCCCCTCAGCTGAAGAATGGATGCAGAAACTGTGGTACATCTATACAATGGAGTATTACTCAGCAATGAAAAATAAGGAAATCATGAAATTTGCAGGCAAATGGTGGGACCTGGAAAGGATCATCCTGAGTGAGTTGTCCCAGAAGCAAAAAGACACGCATGGTATATACTCACTCATATAAACATACAACATAGAATAAACCCACTAAAATCTGTACATCTAAACAAACTAAGCAAAAGAGAGGACCCTAACTAAAATGTTCAATCCCCATCCTGAAAGGCAAAGAGGATGGACATCAGAAGAAAAAGAAAACAGGAAACAACCTTGAAACCTGCCACAGAGGGCCTCTGAAAGCTTCTGCAGTATAGACTGTCAAAGCAGATGCTGAGCCTGATGGCCAACTGATGGGCAGAGTGAATGGAATTTTATGTAAGAAGTGGGAAATAGTAAGAGCTGGAGGGGACAGGAATTCCACAAGGAGAGCAACAGAACAAGATAATTTGAACACAGGGAACTTCCCAGAGACTCATACTCCAACTAAGGACTATTTGTGGAGATGACCTGGAACCCCTGCACAGGTGTAGCCTATGGAAGTTCAGTGTCCAAGTGGGTTACATAGTAATGGGAAGAGGGACTGCCTCTGACATAATCTGATTGGCCTGCTCTTTGATCACTTCCCCCTGAGGGGGGAGCAGCCTTCTCAGGCCACAGTAGAGGACAATGCAGCCACTTTTGATGAGAACTGATAGACTAAGATCAGAAAGAAGAGGAGAACCTCCCCTATCAGTGGACTTGGGGAGTGGCATGCATGCAGAAAGGGGAGGGAGGGTGGGATCGGGAGGGGAGGAGGGAGGGACTTATGGGGGGATACAAAATGAATAAAGTGTAATTAATAAAAAAAATGAACAGGTTTTGAAAAAAAATAAGGTGTGTGTGTATCAAAGATAAATGATAGATATATAAACAGATAGATGACAGAAAGAAAGGACAGACAGATAACATATGTGCTTAGTGGATAAATATTTCATAAGAGAGTAAGTTTAATAGAAAACACAGAGTGAGAGAGCGAAAGCATGGGGGTTTTGCTTATAGGTTACAAGATTCAGTGTTTGAAATATGTCTTTCTGTCTTTCTCTTCTTTATCTGCTATATCCCAAATGAAGCTCAGTGCCACAAGAAGTTTGGTTTACAGTTGATAAGTTGCAATTTTTTGGAATTATTTCCCTACGTTCTAAATATGTATGATATTAAAATAAGTGCCATGTCTTGAAAATGTAACTTAGTAGCTGCATTAAGTCCTTCTTTATTTGTATCATAATTATTTTGTGAAGTATTTTTTCATTGTATTTTCAGCAGATTTGCTGATCATTTTTCAGTGTTTTCCACTAAATACATCTATGTTTTCCATGTAATAACCACTTGGCATAGCAATTTCTATGAATTAAGCTGATTGCATATATTGAGTCTATACCAGTAGCTCTGTTCTACACACTAGTGTGTGTGTGTGTGTGTGTGTGTGTGTGTGTATGTGTGTGTGTGTGTGTGTGTGTGTGTGTATGTGTGTGTTTATCCAAGATGTAAGTCACATGTGCATGGTATTTTCCTGGCCAGAAACTTGAGTTTTCTAATAAATATATTTGATTTAATACTGATTAATGAAATAAGAGGATTATAAATTTAAAAAAAAACTATGCAAGAGAAGCTCCTTTCAAAAATCACATTGAAGGGCAGATTTGCTCACTCTGTCATCAAGTTAGATATCACTTTCCCTTTACATGCAGTATTAGCTATCTGTTCAAGCACATACACTTATGCTCACAGTCTCTCAGAATAAAATTAAGTTTTTAAAGCATATATGGTTGTTGTCTTCCATAGCAGCATACATTTGTTTTTGTGTAGTTCATTTTTCCAAAATTAACTATAAGGATTATACAGTGTTCCTGAAACAGGGAGAAATGTTCTCCATCCTTATATAGTTAGCATCAAGTAAATCTTCAATAATTATCTATGTAATATTTATTTAGAAACAGAGAGAATAAAAGAGTGATGTATGGATAGGTAGATGTTTTGCAAGTAGCGTTAGAAGGAAACATGACACTGGGCTAGTAACACAGCAAGCTGTCAGGAAAGATAGATGGCTTTGCTGGTCATGCTATAAATAACCGCCAGGTGCCACTCAGAGCCGGTGAAAGCCTCGTTCTGAATGACAGTCATTGATCGGTTGCAAGACTAAGATGCAACTTTCTGTGACACCACAGAGGAGAAAAGGTTATGTTTCACGGTTAAGCCTTAAATAATAAGGTCATGATCAAATTAAATGAATTTCTCCAGCGAACACATGAAATATACACAAATTAATACAAAAAAAGTAGATAGATAGAAAAGGTGAGTAGGCCAAGCTAAGATGATCTTGGAACTCAGTCCTTCTGAACGGCTTGTTAATGAAGTGAATATTGTGTCTCATTAAAAATAGTGTAAGAAGTTGTTCTCAACACTTCCTGGATACCCCTAACTGCAACTTAGACTAAATACTATATACATTTTCTTAAAAACTACAGGCTTATTAGCGTACATTTCATATAAAAATATTCAAAGATAATAAGTTATAGGTTTTGTTACATCAGTTCATAAATCTAGAAAATATACAGTATTTATAATTTAGAGGAAAAGTCCAGTAAAGTTTTAACTTAATGTGAGAACTATATTACTTTAGATTTTATCTACTGTCCATACCACCCTGAACACACAAGATCTTGCTTGAATTTCACTTTTAAAACTCGAGAGTTAATATAATTGTATGCTACCTAATGAAAACAAATTAAGGACACATTCTGTCTAGAATTCATACTCCCCAATGGATGAAGTGCGCTAAGGAATGAGGTAAAAAAGCTACTTACCAAGTGAATTTTCTACTTAAAGACTTGTTTATTTCCAAAGTGTCAGATCTTGACAAACAAATAAGCTGCAAGCTTTGAGGCCATGAACTTATAACTTAGCTGGTGATAAAATACAAAATACTAGAGATTCTGTAACAGCTCGGCATGCTAGAAGTAGACAATACTTAACATGTACCACAAACCAGCCAGCATAACAAATAATGGATGTGATTATAATGGAGATTCTTCTTTAATTTTCTTTTAAAAATCATTAAGAGATTGAAATAGCCATCTAAAATTTACTAATGGGTGAAAGAAGTGAAAATATTCTTATTTTCACAGTAGGCAGCTTAATATCTGCAAGTTATGTTCATATTCACACGTATTTGTCTTTCTGTCCTATTGTCAACCTGTCTGTCAGTCTCTCTGTCTATCTAGCTATCGAGCTAGCTATTCTCGAACATATATATATATATATATATATATATATATATATAAAATCTATCTACCTATCACATATCTATCTTCTTTGTACCTGTTTCCATTCTAACACTTCTACCTCTGTCAGCAACTATAGCATAAAAAAAATGGGTTTGTAGCCTTTAAAAGAAGCCCACATTTTCAAAGATGTATAGTAAGTATGTTTTAAATTTTTAAATGATGTCTATAAAGTGGGATATTTTACATTTTCCAGGCAAACTGATATGGTTTCATTCAAACTCCCACCATAGGAAAAAATAATTAATGAATAGATCAACAGAAATCATGACACATCTAAAGAAACTTATAGTTAAAGGTAATGTTTTACCTTTTTCGAAAAATGTTTTCTTCAAGTACAGTAACAATTTGCTCAACCATATTAGTAGCTGCCTTATTTGTAATAGCGAGAATCTGGACACAACCCACATGTCCTAAACTGAGGAATGGATACAAAAATTGTGGTACGTTTACACAATGGAATACTACTCAGTAATTAAAAACAAGGAAATCATGAAATTTGCAAGCAAATGGTGGAAACTAGAAAAGATCATCCTGAGTGAGGTATCCCAGAAGCAGAAAGACACACATGGTATATATTCCCTCATAAGTGGATATTAGACATATAATATAGGATAAACAATAATAAATATGTACGCCTAAAGAAGCTAAGCAAGAAGGAGGACCTTGGGTAAGATGATGAATTCTCATACAGATAGGCAAATGGGATAGACATCTGAAGAGAGAGAAAACAAGGAACAAGACAGGAGCCTACCACAGAGGAACTCTGAAAGGCTCTACCCAGCAGGGTATCAAAGCAGATGCTGAGACTCATAGCCAAACTTTGGATAGAGTGCAGGGAATTTTATGAAAGAAGAGGGAGGTGGAAAGACCTGGAGGGGACAGGAGGTCCACAAGGAGAGTAACAGAACCAAAAATTCTGGCCACAGGGATCTTTTCTGAGATTGATACTTCAACCAGGGACCATGCATGGAGATAACCTCGAACTCCTTCTCAGATATAGCCCATGGCAGCTCAGTGTCCAAGTGACTTCCCTAGTAAAAGGAACAGAGCCTGTCTCTGACATGAACTCAGAACTCATGAACTCAGTGGCTGGCTCTTTGATCACCAACCCCTGAGGGAGAAGCAGCCTTACCATGCCACAGAAGAAGACAATGCAGCCAGTCCTGATGAGACCTGATAGGCTAGGGTCTGTTGGAAGGGGAGGAGGACCTACCCTATCAGAGGACTTGAGGAGGGGAATGGGAGGAGATGAAGGAGGGAGGATGGGATTGGGAGGAATGAGAGAGGTTGCTACAAAGTGAATAAATTGTAATAAATAAAAATATAAATAAAATTTAAAAATAACACAAAACAATGATAATTATTATTGTGTGTGTGTGTGTGTGTGTGTGTGTGTGTGTGTGTGTATGGTCTGTATGCAAAAGAGTATTCATACCAAAATAAACAAGTAAAGGTCAGAGGATATATTTGCAATAGAGTTTTACTCCATTCACAAAACAAAACAAAACAAAACAACAACAACAACAACAACAAAAAAACGGATTTCAGAAATTAAACTCACATTACCAGACTTACACAGCAAGTGTAAGTCATTGAATCATCATATTGGTCCTTAAAAGAAATGCATTTCCATATTGCACCCTGTCAGGGTTAAAAATCATCATAGAAAAGAGAGCTAAAATATTGTAAGGGGTTGGAGAATGGGTTGGTTTGTGTAATGCTATTTTGTGGAAAGGCCAAAGCTCTTAGACCCTTGAACTCTCAGTAGCTGACAATGTTTGCAAGAGTATGGTCATTAGTATTTTGTTCTAGTGTTCTAAAGTAGGAAGGGACAGATGAAGTCTCATCAATATTTGGAATTTATATGAAGGCAATGGCTAGTCGCATATAAAGATTTTTATGATGGTATAGCCATCGGTAAGATGCCCATAGTCAGTGTTCTTGCAATATTTACTGATTCATTGTCTGGTAGGAAGCTCCAGTGAATGTCACTGAAACACAAAACAAAGTAAAACTAAACAGCATCAACAACAAAAACATGAAAATAGAAGGATGATGGTCTACGAAGAAGAAAGATTCAGTGGCATCATGAGGACAGGGTGGAGCAAACAGAATAAATGCAATAAAAATATGCTATATAATGTGTACCCATCAACATAGGACATTTTTGTAAGTATATTTAATGTTTGTTTAACCGGTCATTACACGTATGTAGTTCTTGTTTTAAACTATCTTTCTAAAACAGTTTTATTATTTTAAATTGCGAATGCACATGTGTGTATATGTGAATAAGTCCATGTCAGTGCAAATGTCTGCTTAGTCCAGAGATGTCTGAATCAACCGAAACAGAAAGTAATGTGTAAGCATATAAGGATACGGTCAAGATAACTGGATATATAAATACAAGACTGAGGAAGGAAGAATATAAGGAAAGAGAAAAGCAAAAATAAAGGAAGACTTTAAAATATGTAGCAAAATTTAACATTTTATAGATATGAAATTTAGGTGATTATATTTTGACAGTTATATTATTCTCTTTACACATTTAAATAACAGTAATCATAATTAAAAAGTAAAATAAAACTACACAATGTGTTGACAAACAATGATAGCATTTTTTTTTTTTTCGATTGTGGTTATTCCAATTTCCAGGTCTAGTTTGGGCCTAGGGAACCATATTTTAGAAATATTCCTGCTGCATTACAAGAAGGCAGTGAGGGCCTGGCATTTGGAGACAAACTATGGAGAAATTATACGTGCCTTCTTGTAGATAATCTGCTGTGACAAAGCCCTGAGAGCTGCTAAGTGCTTTCCCCTGTTGCTCTGCTCAGTACTGCATCTCCCTTCATACCAGATGGTGACTGGGAGGGTGGGGTCTTGCTCAGCTGATTATTGGCATGATGTGCCTTGAAAACAGTAAACATTTCATCAATACTTTCTTTCTGAAAACATGGCTGATTTCTTGGTGGTCAGTGGGAAACATTCCTTCTTAAAATAGTTCATTCTAAAAAAAGACAGAGCTGTTTGATTTGAGGCTTGATGGAGAATATCTGGCCTACTCTTCCCCATCTAATGTCTGCATTCTATTTCTCGGCAGAAAACACTGTGTCACACCAAGTTCCACCCTTGGACTGGTGCCATGAAGAGGAAATCTTGCTTGTAATTCAGGAGGCGGACTGTAAAATCAGATTGATGAAGTCCAAGGCTGTGTCTGGAATGTCGAATGTCCCTATGGGAAGTTACTCATCTGCTCTATGACTCAACTTCCTTGTCTATAAAGCAAGGATGTTGCTCAGCTGCTTGAGTTCACTGAAGAGATTACAGGATTTGTTTGTTTAAATGGTTGCAATTTATTCTTGACCCACGGAATGTTAAATGTTCTTTTCATATGAACTGTTTTCATTTATTCCACCAACTAAAGTTGTTGTATTAGTTACTTATGCTGAACATACATAAAAACATCAGTCCTCATCCATCACTCATATGAGATCATGTAGAAAGTTATCAACTGGAACTAAGTAAATTTTGTTTCATTTAAACTATTTCCATCTTTGTGTACTTTCTGTAAACTATCCTTATTTCCTCTACATTGTTTACAGCATGTTATTTTTTTTTTCATTTCCAATTCCTCAGAACCTGAGGCACATTTCTTTCAGATCATTATTATGTGAAATGATTTTTATAGTCCTGTATTTATTTTATTTTAAAATTATTATTAATTACAGTTTACTCATTTTGTATCATGGCTGTAGTTCCCTCACTCATCTTCTTCTGGTCTCATCCTTCCTCCCTCTTCCCCCCTGCCATGTCCTTCCCTAGTCCACTGATAGAAGAAGTCCTCCTCCCCTGCTATCTTACCCTAGCCTATCAGGTCTCATCAGGACTGTCTGGATCCTTTTTCTCTGTGGCCTAGTAAGGACACCCTGCCAGAAGGTGGTGATCAAAGAGCAAGCAACTGAGTTCATTCCGGAGAAGGCCCCTGCTCCCCTTACTTGAGTACCCCCATGGAGACTGAGCTGCCCATAGGCTACACATGAAAGTCACCAGTACCAATAATGACTTCAAGCATGTCACGAATGTGCAAGCTTCTCAGCGTTACACATTTAAAGTAGTAATGGTAGAATAAATACATAGTATATCAATTCTGTACTGTGCATATATTTCTTATGATAGTCCTTGCAGGATTATGCACATCAGTTATGAAGCTAGCATCTTCGAGCATAATGCCAATGATTCCTCTGTGAGCTACAATTACATCCTTGTACCAACAATTAACTATTTGTCCTGTATTTAATAGTGAACATGGCCTCATCTCACAAGCAATTAAGTTCTTAATAGTACAATTAGTAGAGAGAGAAAATCCAAGCAAAAAAAAAAAAAAGATGTTTTTTAAATTCCCAAGGCTGTGTGAGATTATTTATGGAGAATTTTCTTTGAAGTTGCTGCTGGCTCATTAGTTGTCACTTTCATATCTCAGTATAGTTCATATATTACCTTTGATTTTTTTTCTTCTCTTGATACATAGAAGCCACAAACTAGCCTTTTGTTGCAACACTTTCATGTTTGCAATTGATATTTTACTGCTTATTGTCAATAAATAAATCAGAATCAGCAAAAGACTGACAATAGAAACATGCAGAAATCAGCCTTATTCCACTTGACTTTTTCATATTATGTAATTTCCTACTTACTTTGTAATTTCAATTAAATGTCTCACTTTCCCAAAATTCATGCAGTCAGTACATATAATTTGTGCTTAAACATTAACTCTCTTCCTTTTCATTCCTAAACTAATGTCAGAGTGAACTAGGCATTAGCAGTTACATTTCAAAAGCTATATAGTGATAGTGAAAAAACTGAGGACAAAAGAAATCAAGAGACATGACTATCCTTAGTGTTAATAATAGGGGAGACAAACCAGGCCCTCTGATTTGTAAGCATACATTCCTTATATAGAAGCAATTTTTCCCATGAGTTTACAGTAACTAATAAAAGCACAGAGTAGTAAGTCTATTCCAAGTAATATAGTGACTACTATGACTATGCCTCTCAAAAAAATGTGTGTCTCTCTGTGTGTGTGCGTATATGTATATATGTAATGAAGAAATTTATATTCAGTTTTCCTGACCACTCTATGTCTTTTGGGAGAGAGCTTCTCATTGAAACTCAAGACCACAAATTCTGCTAGGTTGGTTGGCCAGCAAAATCCAGGTACCCTATGCTCTCTCCATCTCCTACCTGGACATCACAGATTATGTCTCATAATCTTTTAACATAATTTTATACGAGCAATGAGTTCTGGTTTTCCCTTGCATGAAGAACACTGCCAACAGAGTCATATCTATACCTCTCTTCAGTTCCCATCCAAAATAGTATCACACACTTACAATATAACAGAAGGATGTGGTTACTTATAATGACAAATTTTGTAGATCAATTTTTATGTAGACAAAGCCAAATTTTATTTGAAGATCAATATCCATAGTATTAAATTGGTGGTCCAACTATAATACACATGAAAAAAACTGAAATTTGTGCTTTATTTCATACAATGCAGACACAGACAACATCCTGAAAAGCAAATCAATAGCTCTTGTCTTGACTTTGAAAAAAACTATTTCTTTCAGTCAAGCCATAGGTTTGACTCTTAAGTTCCCAAAAGTTGCTTTCAATCAACAAAATCAAAATATGAACACAGAGAAATTTTTAGAGTTAGGCATCAAGGATGCCATTCTCAAATGTCACATGGCAAGAGTTCACTTAAAGAACAACAAACGGAATTATGTGTTGAAGGAACATTTTCCTTTTCATTGCTGTTTGCTTTTATTCTGATGGATATGTCAGACCCAAATGCCTAAAAGCAAATAGAAAAGAGAAAGACAAACCAGAAGTTTATAGATTTGGGGAGTACAAAGAAATTTTATGCTTTTAAAATTTTTACTACTTTTTATACTCACTATTTTTTTAAAACACCATTAGTACAAATATAAGTTCAAAAACTAATTTTCGTTAGGAGTCAAAGAAAAGTATGTATCAGTGACTTAGTTTTACTTATTTTTTCCGTTGTGTAACTAATCTGTAATTCAGATTTCACTTTTTTAACAGAAAACAATAGGCTACAATTGAAACACTCAATATATATCTTAAATAATATGTATATATATATATATAAATTTGAACAAATACACGCACATTAGCCTTATAAAGTATATTAAAAATCACCATGGCAAAGATGAAAAAATATTCGGTTTTTAGTTAACTATGCTTGTGACCTGAATACCCTTGAGCTAGCAGAATTTCTGTTACTCAACTTGATGCTTCTGATGCTGTTGAAAGCCTAATTGTAGAATGTATATGCATAGAAAATTTCAAAAGAGAGGTGTAAATAAAGAGAGATGTAGCCCTTGGGACTGGGTGTTAAATTGACAATAATTTTTTGAGATTTACTAAGTACTAGAGTACCATGGAAAATGGTATTAATGTCAACAATATAGTGACAAATAACAAACCACAGAAGCGTTTCCTGAAAGTTTGACCTCAAATTTAGCCTGCCTATAAGATGTGCAGGGATAAAGACTGAGAAGATAGAGCAGAGATTCAGGGAATGCCCAACTGATGCCTGGCCCCACCTGAGATCACCCTATCGGAGCATGCCAGCCGGACAATCTGAACAAAGGTCGTGCAGGGAATCTTATGAAAGAAGACGGAGATAGAAAGAACTGGTGGGGACAGGAGCTCCACAAGGAGAGCAACAGAACCAAAAAATCTGAGCACAGGGGTCTTTGCAGTGAGCGATACTCCAACCAAGTACCATGCATGGGGATAACCTAGAATCCCTGCACAGATATAGCCCATGGCAGCTCAGTCTCCAAGTGGGTTCTCCTGTAATGGGAACAGGGACTATCTGTGACATGAACTCAGTGGCTGGCTCTTTGATCACCTCCCCCCTGAGGGGAGAGCAGCCTTGTCAGGCCACAGAGGAGGAGAATGCAGCCAGACCGAAGAGACCTGATAGGCTAGTGTCAGATAGAAAAGGGAGCTCAGTAACCAATTGGTTTCCCATAGTGAGGGGAACAAGGACTATTTCTAACAGGAACTCAATGACTGGCTCTTTGGCCTCCCCACCCCCCCAAGGGACGAGCAGTCCTGTTAGGCCACAGAGGAGAGCTTTGCAGCCAGTCCTGAAGATACCTGATAAAACAGGATCAGATGAATGGGGAGGAGGTCACCCCCTATCAGTGGACCTGGAAAGGGGCACGGTGGAGATGAGAGAGGGAGGGAGGGACTGGGAGGGAATGAGGGATCGGGACACGGCTGAGCTACAGAGTTAATAAAATGTAACTGATAAGAAAAAAATAAAATTCAAA
>NW_026591086.1:30329609-30351829 GCF_907164565.1 Psammomys obesus
AAAAAAAAAAAAAAAAAAAAAAGGAAAGGGAGGAGGTCCTCCCCTATCAGGGAACTAGGGAAAGGGCATAGGGGGAGAGGATGGAGGGTGGGTGGGACTAGGGGGAAAAGAGGGAGGTGGCTACAGCTAGGATATAAAGTGAGTAAATTGTAATAAATAAATTTAAAAAATTAAAAAGCAAGCAATAGAGTCAATCTTAGAAACATCCCACCTGCAGGTGCTCCATATGAAGACCAAACCACTCATTGGCTACATGTGTGCAGAGGGCCTAAGTCAAGATCATGCAGGTTGCTTAGTTGTGTCTCAGTCTCTGAAAGCCCCTATGTGACTGGGTTAGTTGGAGTTCTAGAGTAGGCTCCTGGGATTATACAAGTGCCATTCTAGCTGAGATTCCTAATGGCGGGTACATGAAGGCTGAAGTGTCCATTTCCTAGCCAGGCAGGACTAGTGGAAGAAGGAGATCAGCAACCCACCGACAAAGCATGTTATCCTAAAATGACTCTGCCTACAAGAAGTGTAGAGATAACAAGGGAGCAAAGACAAAAAGACAAAGTCCAACCAGTAATTGGTCTAACCTGAGACTCACCCATATTAGCGAGTGAGCCCCCGACACTAATAATGATACTCTGCTATGCTTTCCAACAGGAGCCTAACTTGACTGTCATCTGGGAGGCTCCAGCCAACAGCAGATTGAGAGAGATGCTGGGATTTGCAGCCAAGTATTGGGCAGAACTCTGAGGGTCCTGCAAAAATGTTGGGGTATAGCTGGAAGGACCTGGAGGGGACAGGAACCTCACAAGAAGACCAACAGAGAAAACTAACCCTGTCAAAGAAATTTCTGATATCTATTTTTTGCAGTAACAATCACAGTGGCCAAGATAGGGAACCGCTTAGGTATCTATGCAGGGATGAATGAATCACAGTTGCATTTTCTACTTATAAATTGGTATTGTTCAGCCATAAAGGAAAATCTACTCTTGTCATTTCAAGAATATGAGGGGAATTAAAAACAAACAAACAAACAAACAAAAATCTTTAGGGGACTTTTTTTTGTCTTTTAAATAAATAAAATTTTAAAATATTCTAAAATAGTATTTTAATGGGATAATATAATATATTTTTCAAGGTAGCTTGCTTGTAGGAAGAGCTTTAAAATGTTGATCTATTGTTTGTCTGTTGTTGTTGTTGTTTTGAATTTGGAGTAACCTAGCTTGGTATTAGTATTGCCAAAATCTAATACAACAAAATTTGTCCTATTGTTTGTTCGTTTTTGAAGCTTCTCCTCATGCAATAGACATCACCTTATCTCCTCCCATACCCCTCTCCAAGTCCACTGTTAGAGGGATTCGTCCTCCCCTTCCATCTGACCCGAGCCTATCAGATCTCATCAGGACTGGCTGCAATGTCCTCTGTGGTCTGGCAAGGCTGATACATTTCTTATACAACACAGAATTGTCTGCTCAGTAGACAGTGTTCCTCATATAGAGCTAGAATATTCTGAATCAATTAGCAACAACCAAAGCCCCACGGGTCAATCTAATCCAGACAATTTGTCAACTGAGACTCCATTCTCACTTGACTTTAGGCTGTGTCAACTGAAATGTAAGTGAAATAGGAAATTTGGAAACTAGCTTTTCTTAAATGTTTCTCCTTTTTTGTTCTACTCTATGACTATAACCTACACGTCATTCTTTATTGTTATTCTGGTATCACCAACTCTATTACAACCAGGCTATACTCTGTAGGGCAGGGTAATTCTTGCTCTGATTTGTTTTGTTTCCATTGATAGTTTGCTTATTCAAATTGTACTATCACAAGAAATGTGTGCCACAGCTCACATATATAATAATATAATATATGATAATTTGAGATTTAAGAGCTTTCTTATATTTCTCTGTTCCTATCAGCTGAAGAACCTGTATATTGAAAACAGTGAGGAAGAAGAAATTTCCACAACATGAGAGCATAACTTCAATAGTAAAAATGAAAAAATAATTTTTAAATTAAGGTACATTTTAATGGCTATTCCATTTAAAATTGATGAGGTTTCTGAAACAATGCTTCTGTCCTTTATGTGTCAATTTCCCCTTCGCTTCCCTAGGAGGCATTTTGTCCATGACTAGGAGATTCATGAGTACTGATATTTTACACCATGTCTTCATCAGGAATGAAGCCATCTTAAATTTTGTTTTCATCATGCTGTGAATCATCACTAGACCTTTTGCTGACTCTCAAATGTCAAATATCCTCTTGTGTCATAAGGAATTCATTAAACAACATTAGGGAAAAGAACAGAGTGATTTTGAGCTATTTTTTTCTTTCTATTACGAGCTTTACTTTCTGTCTCCTATTCCATTTTCTTCCAGGAGCAGTGATCATTGTCTTCCTAATCTAAATGGTTTCATCATAATTGCAGGTGATAGACTCAAGCAAAATTTACATAATATTAAGAAGTTCTTTTCTAGTGATTCAGATCTCACTAGAGCAAGTTACCCCTCCACTTTAATAAACCAATAAAAGAAATTATCAAGCCGACATAAAGGTGTAGTGTGGTCCAAAGGAACTAAAATTGTACTGATCTAAGTCAATACAAAAAAATTCCTCCTCTTTAAGCATATTTACTCCTGAATATCTATTCAAGCAGGGCATTTTCTTTATTTTTATTGAAGCATCAAGTCACCTCGAAAGGATGGCTGTCCCAGCAGTCAATGATACCTCTTCTGACAAAGCAAAACAATCTGATAGCAAACATGTCATAAATCGAAAAATAAACTTTAAAGGAACCAGGGAAGCTTCTATTGCTCTTCTGTCTCAGATACGTATGCTGTGCTTGGAAGCCCAGTCATGTAGCTGCAAACATGGGGCTTCTTTGCAATATTGTCTCTTTGATCTCTGTTGCTCATTATAGTGGCTGCTACTCACAGTGGACTCTGAGAGCACTACATGCATGGTATGTGACTAAACTTCTTTAAATAAGTATTCTAAGGCATGAGCTAAATATATTTATTATTTTAATATCACTCCATTTCATGTTAAATTACATTTCGAATTTTGCATTTTTTCAAGCAATGGTTTTAGGTTTCTGAAATAGTATCAAGAAATTTTTAAATTATACTCTCATCTCACATACTTTTATTCTATGGGGCTGTTGCATAAGATTTTCGGCTTATAAAAATTAAGACATCTTTTGTGGTCGAAATATTTTTACTAAATATATTTATGTGGATGGCTTGTTCTTCTTGTAACCAATAAACTATATAAACTCACACTATGAAATCAATGTCCTGAAGTAAATGATCATCTTTACTGAAATACAGAAACATTTTTTTTCAGGAAGGTGAGTAATACAGAATTAGATGCTTATGCAAAAAAATATGAAGGGCCAAATAGGATTCCATAGACAGCAAAATTTATTGAAACATTAAAGTAAGGTGAATATTCTATATAAAATATTTATAATAAGCAGTGTTTTCCACAAATACGCTATTATCTGCTTATGGAATTACTTATGGAATTCTCTGTTTATCTTCACATATATGTGCTTATTATGCTGTCTCCCATAATTTAAAAAGTGATATAATATTCATTAAGCTTTCAGGATAAATTCCCTCACCGAAGCAAGAACTATTATGACAGTGCTAAATTGCCAGTCATAAATCAATCTTGGAAAGTGAAGAGGCACTTGGGATGATTTTCAAATTGTTCTGAAAAACTATTTGATTTGGTACATCTTTATTACACTCTGTATTTTGTCAATCACATTGGTAAATCTCGCCTATGGTATTACTTCATGACATTGTACATATTTTAAAATGCTTTAATATGCTCTTTTTCTGCTTTTTTAGGAGATAGCACCTTTATAATTTTATGAAAAAGAATGGGGAAGGATATGTTGAACCTTTTAAAAATAATATTTCTATTTATTTTTTAAAAATTTAAAGCATGTGAAGCTGTATCTTGATTATCTTCAAATATCATTATAGTTAGTTATAAGAATACATCTAGGGAAATTCAGCAAATGAATTAGTTTCCTTAAGTTTTGTTTATCTCAACTTAGGGAGAGAAGGATAATGATAGATATCATACTTTATTATTGGACCCAGGGATAATATGTGATTTTGGTCTATCACTGTTCTAGCTTTCAATATTTTCTTTTTTTTAATTTTATTTTTCTTATTAGTTACATTTTGTTAACTCTGTCTCCCAGCTGTATCCCGCTTCCTCATTCCCTCCCCAACCTCACACTCCCTCCCTGGTCTCCTCCCTGCCCCTTTCCAAGTCCACTGATAGGGGAGGACCTCCTCCCCTTTCATTTGACCCTGTTTTATCAGGTATCTTCAGGGCTGGCTGCAAAGTCCTCCTCTGTGGCCTAACAGGACTGCTCCTCCTTGGGGGGTGGGGAGGTCAAAGAGCCTGCCCTTGAGATCCTGTTAGAAATAGTCCTTGTTCCCCTTACTTTGGAAAACTACTTGGTTACTGAGCTGCCATGGGCCACATCCGAGCAGAAGTTCTAGGTTATATCCATAGATGGTCCTTGGTTGAGTGTCAGTCTCAGAAAAGACCCTGTGCCCGGATATATTTGGTCCTTGTAGAGCTCCTATCCTTTCCATATCATACTAACTCCCTTTCTTTGGTTTTAATATTTTCAATACTTTGCTAGTGTCTTCTTCCACTGTCTTTTACAAAGACTAAGAGCTTCCATCCTAACTACACACCCACGTTCATTTTGCACCACCTGGCCCCCAGCGTATTCTCCCTCAGAAGGTCTAAGGCACCATTGCGGCTGTCCAAATGCAGACTGTCTTTTCTGCCTTTTTAAACTCCATATGTATACTTCCTGTCTAATTTTTGTCTTTTAGGAAACAGATAAATATGCCCAACTCGGAGAAACTGAAATCTATCGCTCTTCCTAAATCAACCTGTGGGCTTGAGCTTATCTTGAGTAATTTTCTTTCTTTCCAAAAACTTTTGGAAAGAAATAATCAATAATCAATAACCTTAACTGTTGATACCACATGATATAATATATGAATTTTTTTAAATTCTCCCTTCAAAGAATAGGATCTATCTCTCTGACCCTTAAGTTGGGGTTGATTATTTAAGTTAAATTATAATAACCAACTATTCTAGGCAAATGCTGAGAATAATCTCAGCAACAACTCTTCAGTCTGTCCAGAGAAATCAGAGAAAAAGAAAATGGTTGTGGTCTTGAGCCTCTAAGATTCTACCTGGGTTATTGTGTACTAGTAACTGTCCATAAATAGGACCTTCTATACACAGACCCTTTCTGAATAGAGAAAGTCAGCATTTGTAATATCACCTGCACAGTCATGAACTATTACATGGCATATTGAGTACTCAACAAAAGTGCTGGGAAGAGATAACTGAAAATAATAGAGGGTAAAGTCTGTATTCTAAAAGTATATAACAAGAGTTATTCACATAGGCCCTCAGTCTGAGGAGTGCTGAGGCAAAACACTGTGTGCCTATCCACACAGTAGGCACTCTCTAAAATATTTTTTCTCAATGGTGGCTTTCAATAGCTGCTAATTATTTCCGCACAGATTAAAACATCTTTACTCAGCAATGAAAAATAAGGAAATCATGAAATTTGCAGGTAAATGGTGGGACCTGGAAAGGATCATCCTGAGTGAGTTGTCCCAGAAGCAAAAAGACATGCATGGTATATACTCACTCATATAAACATACAATATAGAATAAACCCACTAAAATCTGTACATCTAAACAAACTAAGCAAAAGAGAGGACCCTAACTAAAATGTTCAATCCCCATCCTGAAAGGCAAAGAGGATGGACATCAGAAGAAAAAGAAAATAGGAAACAACCTCGGAATCTGCTACAGAGGGCCTCTGAAACCCAGAAGAAAACAGGAAACAACCTTGAAACCTGCCACAGAGGGCCTCTGAAAGCTTCTGCAGTATAGACTGTCAAAGCAGATGCTGAGCCTGATCGCCAACTGATGGGCAGAGTGAATGGAATTCTATGTAAGAAGTGGGAAATAGTAAGAGCTGGAGGGGACCGGAACTCCACAAGGAGAGCAACAGAACAAGATAATTTGAACACAGGGAACTTCCCAGAGACTCATACTCCAACCAAGGACTATTTGTGGAGATGACCTGGAACCCCTGCACAGGTGTAGCCCATGGCAGTTCAGTGTCCAAGTGGGTTACATAGTAATGGGAAGAGGGACTGCCTCTGACATAATCTGATTGGCCTGCTCGTTGATCACTTCCCTCTGAGGGGGGAGCAGCCTTCTCAGGCCACAGTAGAGGACAATGCAGCCACTTTTGATGAGAACTGATAGACTAAGATCAGAAAGAAGAGGAGAACCTCCCCTATCAGTGGACTTGGGGAGTGGCATGCATGCAGAAAGGGGAGGGAGTGTGAAAGCAGGAGGGGAGGAGGGAGGGGCTTATGGGGGGATACAAAATGAATAAAGTGTAATTAATAAAAAATTTAAAAAAAAAAACATCTTATAAGAGCAAGCATGAGACCTTAAAAATCTCTCCTGGGTTAATTTCATGAGTCATAGATCCTTTAAGCTTACCATATTTTATCATGTGCAATTTCCATGCATTCCGTATGTTTTGTGATAGACACACTGTGGCTAACACTGTTCTAACTTTGTAGCACACCCCTTTCACCTTTCTTTAGCCTGACAAAATCCCATTCACAATTCAAATCTTGTTTCTATTTCTCTCTTTGATGACAGACATTCCCAAGAGCAGTAGAGTAATCTGTAATTTCATATAGCCCTTGGACATACACAGAGTTGCTTTCCTAGCAATCTTATGGCAAGCCTTTGCAAATTTTCACTTTTCTCTCTATGTTATGCATTCCTCAAGAGTAGACATCATGCTTCATTGTATTCTCTGTTCTTAGCAAGTGAATCTCCACTGTAAAACTTTGTAAGGTGGAAAATAATGGCAAGAGTTTATTTGCAAGGGGGCAGGGTTTCCAATTTTCACATTGTCTGTGGTGGTTCTGTAACTTTGTTTGTATCGAACAATAAATTATGGCACAAAACAATCCTAGAAACTCTTTAATGACTAAACTTCCCTAACTCCAAATTTTAAAAGCTGGAGATTACTGTCATTTCTTATTCTTTCCTTGTACCATGTAAGATAGACATAAGAACCGTTCATTTTAAGGTTCCCTGTGAACAGTAAAGCCTGTCAGAAATGAGAAATTGCTTGTGGATCGTAAGGATGATCAATTCATAAACATCATTAACAGCAAAGATCAGACCTTTATAGTCATTACACGGTAACTCAGTAAATAAAGACAGCATACAAACCAAGGTCCAATTTGCGGTCACTGATCAGGTTATAGGCCAAGCTGTTCTAATGGACAGAGACTGTGTCTGCTAAAATCCCGATTCTAACATGATGGCGCCACACAATGAAAAGGCTTAATAAATGCTTAATGATGATAAGATACCCTTTGTGGCATTTGGAGCTATTTGACTTTAAAATAAAAATGTGAAATGGTTGTAGAGTCTAACGTTAAAAATGTGTTCAGTAAAACCATCTTTACTTTAATAAATAATAATCAAGAAGAAGAAATACTTTTTTTCCAATATCTTTAAATGTCTACGCCTTGCTTTCTAACACCATATTAAATGCACCAAAACCACTTTGTTGTGTAGGCAAACCTGGAAGGCTGTAACAAATGATGGACACAGCTTCATTCTTAGGCATTGCCTATAGCTAGAGACTTGCATAGTTTTATTGTTATGATGGTATTGATTGTTAAGTCAACAGAAAGCTATCACAAGGGATTGCAAATCTCTATACCAATACTCTGTTCTGTAACATTAAAATGTCATTACTGAATCACCAACTTTTCCCCTGCTGTAATATTATTCTCTGTTGATTGCCTGCCTGAGCTGAAATTTGAAACTGTCACCCTCAGACTTGCAAAAGTGATTCAACTTCACTTATAAGGAAAGTAAAATTAAATATTCATTCACGGGCTGCATTTCAAGTTCAAACTGTCTGAAACTCCTTAAGGCAAAATGTATTTAAGTTGAAACACATTTTCTCTTCATTTTTATCCAGCAAAAATTCAGAATGAGTATCTTGGGTAGAAAAAAATCATGAAATAATATTTTATTTTGAATTTTACATTAGATGTGGTGTTGGCTTTTGTGCATTTTCTTCCTCTTTAACTATTCCCAGGTGACTGCATTTCTTTGTGATGTCAGGAAACCGGTTTGCATATGTACGCAATTGACATTTATTGTCTCATTGTTTTGTGTATGTGTCATGTTCTAGCATTAATCAACTTACAAAAGCACATAAGTTTTCAGTGAAAGCATAGTTGTGCTTATGTCTGTAATGGTGGTAGAAGATTCCTTAATGATAATGTCATGGGTTAAGTGATGGAAATCTTCCTCTGCATTATAACATATATAATACTCATACACAAGCTACTTAACTTTGCTGCTTCAGTCTTTGCCTAAGGTTAGTCTAAGGATAAAAATAAGTGTTCTACATGGAACAAATATAGTTTCTTCAGGTTGGTGCTTCCTATTATTTGTATTTAGTAAAGTTATTTTGGTTAAATAATTTGACATGTTAAAACCTGAAAGCAGACTGGAAGTTGCTTAGGGGCTAAGGAGGGAAAAAAAGAGAAATCCTGCTTGATGAACATGAAATTCTAGTTTTAAATAATAATGTTTGGGAGTGATATGATGTTTGCTGTACAACATTACTAAAGAATTGTTTTGTAGAAGGATATTTGATCACACTGTGAATACAAAAATGTGCACTGGAAAAACATGTTTCTAATTGTGGTATGGCTCAGCCTTAGAACAATCTTTTAATCCAAGATCTTTCTGTAAACAGGATTAATTTCAATAAAGTCAACCATAAGCCAAAAGGCAGAGCAAGCAACCAGTTAACAGGAAATGAACATAGGCAGAAAAAAATAAACAAACACACACACACATAAACAAACATAGAGAGTGAGAGGAAGTCCAGAGGATGGATAGAGAAACAAACAAGAAGTAGAAGGGAGGATCACTGAATTTGAAAGTTTTTTAAGACAGTATGGAGAAAAGTGGCTTTTTCAACCTGGGATATTGGCTGAATAGGAAGACCAGCTCAGCACTTTCTCTGCCTCTGTAGTAGTAGGTTTCCCCCTTGTATCTGGCTCCTAAGTCTTTATTGTTAAAATCAAATGTTTGAGATATTGTTTAAAAATGTTTTGGCCCCAAGGTATAGAGGAATTTTAATTCAGAACATGGTGGATCTGGCAAGAGATCACGTCCAAAGACTTTCTAGGTCTGTGTGATCCTGATAGAATACAGAATGGCCTTATATCCCAGGAGATGGAGGAAAATATAACTCTGATTTAAAGCCAGCCTGATACAGAGCAAGTTTCATGTAAAGAAAAGACAATTAGGAGGACCCTGGGGAAGATGTTCAATCCTCGTTCAGAAGGGCAAACAACATAGACATCAGAAGTGGGAGAAGACAGGAAACAGGACAGAGCCTACCACAGAGGGCCTCTGAAAAACTCTACTGTTCAGAGTATTTGAAGCAGATGCTAAGACTCATAGCCAAACTTTGGGCAGAGTGCATGGAATCTTATAAAAGAAGGGGAGATAGACCTAGAGGGGATAGTAGCTCCACAAGGAGACCAATAGAGACAAAAAATCTGGGCTCACAGGTCCCTGTAGAGACGAATACTCCAACCATGGGCCATGGAGAGAACCTAGAACCCCTGCTCCGATGTAGCCCATAGGCAACTCAGTTTCCAAGTGGATTCCTGAGTAAGGAGAACAGGGGCTGTCTCTGACATGAACTCAGTGGTTGGCTGCAGTCTTGCCAGGCCAGAGAGGAAGATAATGGAGCTATTCCTGATGAGACCTGATAAGCTAGGGTCTGATAGAAGAGGTAGAGGAACTCCTCTCTCAGTGGACTAGGGGAGGGACATAAGGTGCAAAAGAGGGAGGGAGGGTGGGACTGGAAGGAGACAAGGGAGGGAGGTACAGCAGAGATACAAAGTTAATAAATTGTAATAAATAAAATATTTAAAAAGCTTAGGTCTAGACAGATACAAGCCTTTAATTCCAGCACTTAGGAAACAGGCATGCAGATCTAGTCAGTGCTGTTTAGGTGTTTCAGTTAGGTGAGTTTATAGGTAGTGCAGGCAGTTGAGTTTGTGGCAGTTCAATTCATGGAATTCAGAGGCAGTTTTGCTGGAAGAGTGTTTTTTTTTTTTTTTTTTTTTTTTTTTTTTTTTGATATTTTGAATGGAACTTTATTAAATTTGATTTTTGGACCATGAACTTTCTTTTTTAAATTTAATTTAATTTTATTATTTTTCTGAGTTTTAAAAAGACACATTGAAGGGAGAATAATCTAGATACAGATGAAGACAGAATGAGCCAGAGAATGAGAAAAAGACAGAAAATTAGAACAAATTGCTAGAGTTAGTTTGAGGCGAAGCAGATGCTGAGAGAAGCAAGTTTAGATCAATCAGTTTGGAGAGGCGTTTGAGCCAGAACAGCTGAGTTGAATCAGCCAGCCAGAGTTCAAGAAGTGGAAATATGAGTTTATTCAGTACTGAATCTCAAAAGTTGAAAATGTTCTAGGCTTAGATTATGTTGTAAGGAGGCTAGAAGCTTCTAGGACTAGGCCTAGGCTACCAGATAGAAGCAGTAGGCCTCTGAGAAGACAAGAACGGTACCTCTTACATTGTATGTCACTAAATGTTAATACTATACTCAATGAGGATTGCTTCAGCATATATGCTGTTGAACCAGGGAAATATCTCAATGATGAAAATTATTACTGCCAAGTCTCATGACTAGAGTTCAGTTACCAGAACTACATGGTGAAGAAAGAGAACAGTGCGCAAGTTGTCCTCTGACCTGCAAACAAACACACAGACACATGTGCGTGCGCGCGCGCACACACACACACATACACACACACACACACACACAGATGTAAAACCTTAGAAATATAATTTTAAGGATACATAGGTAACAAGTACCAAAGTTATAAATTTCCTAAATTCTTTGCTACTAAGTTGAAGTGATTAAAAACAAAACAAAAGAAAACAAAACAAAATACAAATGACAAGAACCTAAAGATAGAGGAAGAGCAAAGCAAACATATCCTTGTAACCAGGATATGTAATCAACTTTTTTCAACCACTGTGGCTGTTTTTATTGGGCTTTTTGATATCCCAAGAAGCTTCACATAATGCCTAAAACAAATAAATTTACTAAGAGCTAACCATCACGTTAGGGTGTCGCTGTATTCCTTACTGCTGTCATGAACAGTATGGTAAGACAGTAACAGATGTATCAACACTTAATTTGCTTTTTAAAAAAATATATTTCTCTTTACCATAGAGAACTGGGAAGTTATTTTACCCCATAACAAACCTGAAGAATGTTAGTAGACTACCACTGCTATTAAGAATGAGACATTCTCATCTCCTTAATAGCTAGTCTTAAAGATTTCTCATCTTTCTGTGCAAATTTGTGATAATGAGGAAAACATGTTGGAATGTTATGTGGATTAAATAGGATACAGAATATAGTGTGTTTTAAATTATGCTTGGTATGTAATAAACACTTATAAATGTGCCAGAGATAACAATTGCTATAGCATATTGGGCTCAAAATATGTTGTCCATTGCAATAAACGAAGCTGTGATTGTTAAATATCTGCCAGTCAGCCTCCAGTGTGACTGAGATTTATGACATTTTATTACCCTTAGAAATTTTATTTTGGAAAACTTGAAATTATGAGTTAATTCTCTGCCTTTTGCAACCACACATATTTTAGCCTGCAATAATTTTGACACCATCTCTGAAATTAAAGAAGATAGCAACTCTACCTATCATCTACTCTCCTAAAGGGGTGCTAGTTGCAAAAATAGATGATCTAATTAAACACTTGCAAATACTGGAATATATAAATTACAGTGAGCGTCAGTCATACATACCATTGGTCTACTTCCTTCTATCTACATCCTCCTTTCCTTTCACTTAAAAACACTCTCACTTTTTTTTTTCTTCATTAACCAGCCACACTATTGTATCTTTGTCTAATCTCTGGCAATCTCATTCTTTCACGATTCACAGATTCACATGAAATACTTTAAAATTGCCTCTAAGATTTCATTTCACATGAAGAGCGAGAAAAGAAAGTGAAACACATCAAACTTTGGGATCATTTTTGTGATTACAGAACATGGATATATTGAGGATGTAAATTTATTTTTTTTTAAACTTTTTATTTTTTTATATTAATCACAGGTTATTTACTTTGTATCCCAGCCATAGCCCCCTCCTTCATTCCCTCCCAATCCCACCCTCCCTGCCTCATCTCCTCCCTGCCCCTTTCCAAGATCCACTGATAGGGGAGGTCTCCTCCCCTTCCATCTGACTCTGGCTTATCAGGTATCTTCAGGACTGGCTGTAATGTCCTCCTCTGTGGCTGCTCCTCCCTTGCAGGGCTTGGGGGAGGTCAAAGAGCCAGCCACTGAGTTTATGTCAGAAATACTCCCTGTTCCCCTTACTAGGGTACCCACTTGGATACTGAGCTGCCATGGGCTACATCTGAGAAGGGGTTCTAGGTTATATCCATACATGGTTCTTGGTTGGAGAAACAGTCTCATAAAAGACCCCTGTGCCCTAATATATTTGGTCCTTCTGGAGCTCCTGTCCTCTCTAAGTCATACTAATTCCCCCTTCTTTCGTATGATTCCTTGCACTCTGCCGAAGGTTTGGTTTTGAGTCTCCGCATCTGCTTTGAATTTTATAAATGTGCATTTAAGTTAGCAAGGAAAAAGCAAATGCATTTCCAAACATATGGACATGTTTTATATGAATTTAAACCTCCAAATATTTCTGATATCCCTTTTATTCTTCCTAAGAATAGTTAACCACCCACTGTTTGAAAAGTACTCTCAAGAAATAGAAGGGGAGTTCCTCCTCCCTTTTCATCTGATCCAAGTGTATCAGGTCTCATCAGGAGTGGATGCATTGTCTTCCTCTGTGGCCTGGTAAGGCTTCACCAGCCTCAGTGGGGGGTGATCAAAGAGCAGGCCACTGGGTTCATGTTAGAGACAGTGTCTGTTCCCCTTACTAGAGAACCCACTTGGACACTGAGCTGTAGACTCGAGAAGGGGCATAGGGGAAGTAGAGGAAGGAAGGGTGGGGTTGGAGGGAGAAGATGGAGGGGTTATAGCCAGGATATAAAGTGAATAAATTTTAATAGATAATAATAATAATTAAAATTAAAAAAATTATCAATTGCTTAAAACATCTACTAAAGCAATTATATTGGCTTTTCTCCTGACCCTCAATGTGATAAATTATAGATTTGTTAATATCATGCACTAATTATATTCATTCTTAGAATAAATGAGTAAATCCTGAAAAAAAAAAGAAATCATCTATGCAGGATATCATGTTTGCACCCAGAATTCAGTGCTAAGTAATGAGCTACAAATACATGGAATCATTATTGTGTTTGCAAAAATATATTCATTTGCCCTTAATTCATTGAAACTTTAGCATTTTAGAGCATATGATTCTTAAAACAAATTAACTAGCTGTTGCTAGTTATTATTAATTTGAAAAGTTTGTTGTCCTTAATCGAATATTTTGAAGTAAAACCTATTTTACTGTGTTCTATATACAGTTATTATATTTAATTTTTAAATAGTAAAACATAGGTAATGCTGAACCTTTAAATGACTAGAACATTTCTTTTCACATACTACTAAAGGTGAGTTCCTCTGAACAGCCTGGTAAATTTTTAAAGTTGTGATATTTGTTGTGGAAATTCTTTCTTTGTCTGTTGTGGCAAACTACCCAATCACTATAGCACTGATATCCAGAAAGAATCAAGTATTTAATATATAACATTAAAAAGTCTGAAGTTCTTATGGTGCACAGGATAATCATCATGTAAAGAAACAGGAAATTTCACACCCAACTTTCATTGTAGCTTTCGTTGGTATTTCCCCCCATTTTGTATATCAGGAATTAATTTCATTTTCTGCTAAATTCTTATAAACTTAGGTTAAAGCTTCACCCCTGCACTGACTAGCCTGCCAGCCATAAGGCATGTTAATTAACCTCCTTGAGTATTAATTGCTTCATTTTTGAAATGCTGGAAAAGCTCACACATATTCTATAAGGTTGATGTGTGAATTCAATTATGAGATAATTAAAACGAAGAGTTTAGACAGCGTTTACCGTAACAAAAGTGCTAAGATGATGATGATCATGATGGAGATGATGGTGATGATGGTGATGGTGATAATGTCTTAGTGGTGTGACTGACTAAGTCATCAGGTCATGGAATCTAACCCCCTGCTCAGATGTAGCTGATAGGCAGCTCAGTCTCCATGTGGGCTACCTAGTTAGGGAGCAGGAGCTATCTCTCACATGGACTCTGTTGCCTGCTCTTTGATCACTTCCCCCTAGAGGAGGGGCCATTGACAGGCCACAGTGAAAGAAGATGTAGGCAGTCCTGATGAGACTTGAAAATGGATTCCCTTTTGCCTTCTTTCCTAATGAGCCATTAGAAAAACATGCAAAGCAAGTAATTTATCTAACCATATATATAAATGCAACAATATATTAAAATGGCATATATACAGTAAGAATTCATAATTATAGATATTAACCTTTGACACCTGTACTATTATTTATAAATAAATGATTATGTGTTATATGACTTTTAAGTCATCTCATATTAATTTTATTTTGAAGAATTAGAAGGAACAAAATAATAAATATAACTGATGGTACTCTGATAGTTACAGGAAACTCCTTCAAAGCACGGCAGTGAAGCAGTCATGATGAGTTTACTAGCCTTTTCCCAACATCTTTATAAGCTTTTTTAAACTGACTTTTAGAGACATACACATATATAGTTATTAGACATCAGAACAAAAGAAAGAAATTGGATACTTTTAAAGTGATAGAAAATTCCTTAATATTTAAAATGTATAGCTACCTGCACTAAAAGAGACACATTGTTCTGAAGATTATAAAAGCAAGACAGACTATTTCCTATTACTTATAAATAAGAGAGAGATGCTATACTCTGAAAAATACTATCTTGATTATTGCTCTGTTGTAAAGAGATGACCGAGATAATTCTCAGATAACAAAGCATTGAATTTGGGCCTTGCTTAAAGGTTCAAAAGTTTAGTCTATACTCATCACGGTGAGATGCATGACAGTAGGCAGGCATGGTGCTGGAGGTGGAGCTGAGAGCAACATCATGATCCACAGAGATAAGAGAGAGAGGGGGAGAGGGGGGGGGCATAACATGCTTCCTTCAAGGCCACACCTACTCCAACAAGGCCACACCCCCTAAACCTTCTAACCCTTTTTAAATAGTGCCACTCTCTGGTGAGCAAACATTCAAATATGAGCTCATGGGGACATAATTATTCAAACCACCGATGTACAAAATATATCAATTCCTTCGATCCTTCTCATTTTCATCAATAGCAAATGAAAACCCTTACAGATATCTGTCATATAATATATAATCTCTAAAACTAATAATCTATTTTAAAACATGTAAACAGACTCATGGCACATGGTGTCTAATCTATTTTAATGTTTTTCCTTACTTCCTTTCACTTGCCCCTAACTATTGTTAGGTTTTACATAATTTCCTTTGCCAGCAGTGTTTTATGCCCTTGTTCTCTATGGAAGACAAAAGAAGACGAAAACTACAGGCCCATCAATCAAAAACAACACAGTCAGCACCAAGTCCAATAATGAAAACCATGATTTCATAAATCATCTTCTACAGGTTAGGGTCATCTTTAAAGGGAAAAAAAAATCTTATCAGGTGCAGCTGAATATTCTCACGGTCTTTCATTCTTCAGTCTTTAATGAAAACAATATAACAGCTGTCAGAATATAAATGTGTAACCTTTCTTAGCTTCAAAAAAAAAGTGCCCAGACTGTGCCCTGACGATGCCCTTGAAATACAATGAAGTCAGGATATTTTTTTTTCCACAAAGGTTCATCCATGCTTCTCATGTAACAATTTGGCAATGAAATAAGTTTTTTTTTCCCCCTCTTTTACTTTCTTTCAGATGCCTGTGTTTAATTCAGTTTGTGGAGATTAAATTTAAAACTCAGATTCTGAAAGCTATTCCCTGGCAGTAACTAGCACTAAATGAAAACTGAGGTTTGACATGGCATTTTAGTTTTAGCTGAATCAACAGCTCTTCTGCTCTATGACCCTGAGCACCCATCCATACATTAGGAAGTAAAATAAGTATCATGGAATCTCCGAGTGGACTCAGAACAAATGGAGACTTATCGCTTTAAAAATATGGGTTTCATATTTACAAAGCTGATTAAACTGCCCTGTGTCAAAATAATATATTTATTAAAATGTACACAGTAGTACATGCTCAACTTATCCAAACTTATACTAAAGACCTCACTGCTAGGCATACCTAAGATCCTGGTATAATCCAATAAAATCTGCTGTTTTTTAATATGAATTAGTTACACACTTTGGGACATTGTCCTTGCTCCAAACACCAAGGCTTAATTTGTATAATATAAATTTGGTCTAGGTATAGGAAAGAGACATGGTGAGAGGCCATTATGATGGACAGCTGTGCTACTGAAGGACAAATCAAGTGAACTGAACACTGAGGATTAGAGTTTGGAGTAGATTTAGAAAGAAGAATAATATGCAAAACACATTTCTGAGTGTAGGCGGGAGGTACCTTAGGCAACATTTGATTTTTTTTTTAATTAACTAAATTTTTACATATAATCTTAAAATCCAATTCCAAGGCTGCCTCTCCTTTGGTTTTACTTTTTTGTGGCAGACGTAAGGATTCCTCTGTGCTGCTTCCGTGGCCCTAGTTAGTAAGCATGCTGGACAATTCTATTCAGAAGAGGTTGCTGTTTACAAGCATTTTGAATTCTTAATAATTCCCTGCCTACTACATAATGTAACAGCAATGAATGGCTACACAACATCATTTACACTTTCAACTATATGTGATTATTTGGTCCACTGGTCTACTGTAGTGCATTTCTGAAATGAATTGAAGATAAACCCATAATAGTCCATTTCATACAGGGACATTTGTCTCAGTTTAAATTCAGGGCCTAAGTATCTACTTATTTCCATTCTGCCTTGTGCATGGTGTTTTCATCATCATAAAACCATATTAGTTCCTTGATTATACCTGGAATTCTGAAAATGCTGTTAGAGCAATACCAATCTCATGCCTGGCTCTTCATTTGAAATAATATCACAGTTACTGAATTCTAAAAGGAATTGCTTAGAGTTTCCTCTAGGTCTTATGTTCTGTTCAGTTTGGGTAAATAAAGTCATTGTTGTATGTGACCAAGCACCTCATATGAACTTTATTCTGTATACAAAGATACAGAATGTGATATTTGAATAATATGTCAAATTTTCTTTGACGTTTGAGCATATTTTATCTTAATATTATATATGGATATGTTAGAGAAGACTAAGTTTAGTCGATGTACTCCAATAAATATACCTAATGAAACTCCCTGCCATTTACATTTTCTTAAAATATTATAATTTTAAAATAAATTACATAAATAGATAAAAGTGTTGATATTCTATAGGTAAACTTAAAAATAAAAACAGTTAACAGACTGGTGGATCAATGGAACCAAATAGAAGACCCAGATATAAACCCACACACCTACAGAAACTTAATTATTGATCAAGAAGCCAAAACCATACAATAGAAAAAAACAAAGCATCTTCAACAAATGGTGTGGGTCTAACTGGATATCTAAATGTACAAAAATGCAAATAGATCCATGATTATCACCCTGCACAAAACTTAAATCCAAGTGGATCAAAGACCTCAGCATATAACCAGACTCTGTATCAGTGGACTTGGAGAAGGGTGTGGGAGGAGAAGAAAGAGGAAGGGTGGGATTGGGAGAGAATGAGGGAGGGGTCTACAGCTGGGATACAGAGTTAATAAACTGTAATTAATATTAAAAAATAAAAATTTGATTAAAAAATAAAACAGACACACTAAATCTGTTAGAAGAAAACGTGGGAAAGAACCTTGACCTCATTGGCACAGGAGACAACTTCTTGAACAGAACACGAACAGCACAGGCTCTAAGATCAACAATCAACATATGGGACATCATGAACCTGGAAAGGTTCTGTAAAGCAAAGGACACTGTCATCATGACAAAACTACAGCCTACAGACTGGGAAAAGATCTTCACCAACCCTATATCTGACAGAAGGCTAATATCCAGAATATATAAAGAACTCAAGACGTTAAACACCAACAAACCAAGCAATCCATTTAAAAAAATGGGGTACAGAGATAAACAGAGAATTATCAACAGAAGGATATAGAATGGCATAGAAACACTTAAAGAAATGTTCAATGTCCTTAGTCATCAGGAAGATGCAAATAAAATCTACCCAGAGGTTCTACCTCACACCCATCAGAAAGGCTAAGATCAAAAACTCAAGGGATGATGCATGGTAGAGAGGCTGTGTAGAAATGGGAACCCTCTTCCATTGCTGGTGGGAATATAATCTTGTACAACCACTTTGGAAATCAATTTGTCGCTTTCTCAGAAAATTAGGAATAGTGCTACCTTAAGACCCAGCTATACCACTCCTGGGCATATACTCAAAAAATGCTCCAACCTACAACTAGGACATTTGCTCAACTATGTTCATAGCAATTTTATTTGTAAAAACCAGAATCTGAAAACAACTTAGATGTCCCTCAACTGAGGAATGGATACAGAAATTGTGGTACATTTGCACAATGGAACACTAATCAGCAATTAAAAACAAGGAAATCATGAAATTTGCAGGATGGAACTAGAAAAGATCATTCTGAGTGAGGTAACCCAGAAGTAGAAAGACACATACGATATGACTCACTTAGAAGTGGATATTAGCTATATAATATAAAGTCCTACAGAAACTATACAACAAGGAGGACCCCCGGGAAGAGGCTGAAATCTCACTAAAAGGGACAAACAGGATAGATATGGGAAATAGAAGAGGATGAGGAATAGGGCAAGAGCCTTCCACGAGGGACTTTTGAAAGACTCTACCCATCAGGGTATGGAAAGAGATGCTGAGACTCACAGTCAAACTTTGGGCAGAGTGCAGGGTACCTTATGGAAGAAGAGAGAGATAGAAAGATCTGGAGGGAACAGAGACTCCATAAGGAGAACAACAGAGCCAAAACACCTGAGCCTAGGTTTCCCTGCAGAGACAGATACACCAACCAAGTGCATGGAATGGACTTAAAACCCCTGCTCAAAGGGAGCTCATAGGCTGCTCAGTGTCCAAGTGGGTTTCCTAGTAAGGGGAACAGGGGCTGTCTCTGACATGAACTCAGTGGTCTGCTCTTTGATCACCTCCCCTGAGGGGTGCAGCCTTGCCAGGCCCCAAAGGAAGACAATGCAGCCAATCCTGATGAGACCTGATAGGGTAAGTTCATACAGAAGGAGGGGAGGACCTCCCCTATTGAAGGACTAGGGAAAGGGCATAGGAGCAGAAGAGGGAGGGTGGGTGGAAGTTGTAGGAGACTCGGGAGGGTGCTACAGTGGGGATATAAAGTGAATAATTTGTAAAATATAAATAAATATTTTAAAAGAATTGAAATAAAAACAGTATCATATTTTTTTTGGGAATGGGTAACTATGTGGCATATCATAAATCTATATATATTTGGAATCCCTGTCTGGGATAGGAGCAGGAGGAGAAAATACTCTCTGTGCAGTGATTTCATTTTTTTTTTTAACTAAGCAACCAGAAGGAAATAGTGTAAATGTTAAGATTTGCTGTGTCCAGAGAAGTAATGCATTGCTACTTCATTTTTTTGAACAAGCCTTACAGTCATTCATAATCAGACCAGGAATAAAGAACAAACAACAGCGCTGGAGAGCTGGCGGTTAAGAGCACTGGCTGCTCTTCCAGAGACTCTGAGTTCAATTCCCAGCACTCACATCGGCAGCCCACAACTGTTTGTAACTCCAGTTCCAGAGGATCTGGCACCCTCGCACAGACATGCAGGCAGAACACCAGTACACATAAAAATAAATAAATATTAAGAAACAAACAACATAGTAAGGCATAAAAGGTAAACGCTTCAGAAAAATATTGTGTAAATGTATTCTACATACATATAAGGGATATAAAATTTTTCTTACTATTTTCATTATTCATAATAAGATTAATGTATACTGGGAGGAATGAAGGAAGGGAAAATTGCAATTGTGATGTATTGAAAACAACAAAAAACAATAAATACATACATATGTGCAAAAGAAGTATTTTTTCCTAGTGAAGTTCAACTTAGGAGAAAGTTGAAGTTTACCTGATAAAATTGTAAAAGGTACTACGTAATTTCTATTAGATCGGAATACCGATTACATAGCCCATTGTAAGCAATTCTATAGATAAAACTGAAGACTGTACTGCGTCCTTTTAAAGCATAAAATTAATCCCATCTTAAAAACCTGAATTGTTTACACTGAATGAATTCAAAGGAAGATGGACTTATAGATGTTTAACATTTTATCTATCTACATTTTATCACCATTCACCAAAAGTCATCCATTTTGACCTATGGGTGAGTCATTTATCTTAGCAATTAAAGACATGATCAACACTAATTTTCCATCAAACTTTTCAATTTTGATCTCTTAAGAAAACCATTATATTAAAATTATAGTACATCCATAATCTATGTCCATGACATGAGTTAAGTGTCACTTGATTTCCAGAGCCTGAGGAGCCAGCATGGACCATCTCGAGCAGTACATTTTAATTACTCATTATTGTTGTCTGCTTTCATGCCGGACACAGTAGCTACTGCAGAAATAAATATAGCTAGAAAGGCCCAGAACATGAAACAAATACCTCACTAGAAAAATAAGTGTTAACCAATTTATATTGATGATTATTGTATAAATTGTAACTTAATGGGACTTTGTATCAGCCTTTAACTAGAAATGCTCATATTATAGCTAAATTTAGTGTTAATAAAATATTAATTTTTAAAATTATATTTTCAGTTCAACACCAAAATCTTTCTCATTGTTCATATTGAGTATTTTATACTTGATATTCAGATCTGAAGTCACTGCAAATCAGGAAATCTGATTATGACATTAAAGAACTTCCTCTCACCTTCATCATTTAAATAGTGAGGTCACTTAAGTTCCATAAATCCTAGCTCTGTGCTTGTGTGACAAAATACAGCTAGAATTTCCTCGACGGTTACTAAAAATATTAGTTTATTAATGAAGCAGACTTTCTTAAACATCTCTGTGATAAAAATTAATCAATCAAACTTGCTAAGAAACCATTTTGTTAGTTTCTGTGAATTCTTCCTAGAATTCAACGTTGAGGAAAGGATGTGCTTGGTTAGAGAATGAGAGTTCCCAAAGCAATTACTTCCACTGTCAGTGTTTCCCAAGGAAAACACAGATTGTTTTCTAATGATCTTTAGCAGTTCGCCTTATTTTTTCTTGATATCATGCACATAATACTTTCAGTAAATATTTCTTCTTTTTAATGATTTTACAACTATTGAGAATTTTAAAAATATAACTGAACCTTTTTACGTTATATTATGAAGAATAATGATTCATGAATGCATAAATGAGCAAACAAATAAATAAATTTCATATCTCAGTGCCCACTACTTTCAATAAGATCAACCGGATATTCCACCCAACCCTATTTTCTTTTTGTTGTTGTTTGTTTGTTTTTCTTTTCTTTTCTTTTTTGTTTTTTAATCTTGGCAGAAAATTCTTTTTATTTTGTTATTATTTTCCCCCAACTCTATTTTTCTTAAGTTATCAAAACAAGACCCAACAGAATGACTTTTCAATTGTCATTAATTAATTTAAAAACAATTCATTGCTCATCGTGTATTGCAAACAAAGTGCTGTAAAACCACGTTCCATGTTTTTTCTGCTTTTGTGTTGGGAAAGACTTGCACTCACAATATGTCACAGCTGGCCCTGAAATGGGTATGGGTCCTAGGCTTTCCTCGAACTTGTGATCTTTAGATGTAACAGGGCTGGAATTTACTACAGTGAGACATGCTTCCCAGCAGCAATGCATAATTTATTTATTTATTTATTTATTTATTTATTTATTTATTTATTTATTTATTTAT